>NC_091141.1:42367713-42976642 GCF_041381155.1 Argopecten irradians | reverse complement strand
CTAAGAACATTTTAAGTCACATGCTCACGTGAGCTGCAGAACACACGAATGCAAAGAAATGTCAAAATGGTAAATACTATTTGACTGCAGAGAGAACCACGTTTCTGGGACTGAATGACAAATACAGCCAGGACTTGTAATGCGCCAGTTCTGAATTAGAGATCTGTGAACTCTGGATGAACTCCTAATATCAGTTATATAGTCAGTTACTGACCCCCTATAAAGGATTTATCGCATCGAAGACCATTTATTTGTTTTATTAATTCTTTGTTTCCTATTTGTTTGGTCAAGAATCTGAAATCAAACTTAAATCATACTGGCACGAATGATGACAAACAATCGCCACTTTTAAAATAATTGGCCTAGGCTTAATATTTATCTATGTATTTCTTTCAAGAATTTTCAAATATGCTGCAGGAACATGCAGAATAATAATGAATAATTCATAAATCAACAATAATTTCGGCATTCCTATGTGCACCGTAGGCCTACCTCAATACGACACCAGATCGTCTGTATATTGAAAGCGTCACAAACAAGAGTGACACAAACATCCATCTAACATTTTAAGCACAATCCTCTTGATCATCTGTGCATTCTCGCTGAGATAATCACTTAAAAGTTATGCCGATAAATTGCTTGTAGAGTGAAGATTGATCTGTAGGTACGAACACTTCCATTTGTTTATAATCACAGTTTAGAAAACGCTTGAATTGTTACGTTTGACTTTCGCCGCGTCATCAACTTTCAAACTGACGTAGCGGAAGCAACTCGTATTAAAAAATGCATTTCATGTAATTTAAAGTATTTAAACGATGAAAGTTATTTTTACAGAAAAATTAACAAGTAATATATAGTTTTACGGTAATGAAGTTGTATATTTAGTTGAAGATAATGTGATTAAATTTTAAAGCGAGGACGAGAGCCGCCATATTGCACCATAATAAAATTTACTGACCCCCTATAAAGTGATTGGGGGTCACCACGTGACGGCTCTCCGCCAATCATTTGGGGACATTTCTATGCCTTTATAGGGGGTCAGTAACTGACTATATAACGAATTTATCGCATCGAGGACCATTTATTTGTTTTATTAATTCTTTGTTTCCTATTTGTTTTGTCAAGAATCTGAAATCAAACTTAAATCATAGTTGTGCGAATGATAACAAACAATCGCCACTTTTAAAATAATTGGCCTACATATTTATCTATGTATTTCTTTCAAGAATTTTCAAATATACTGCAGTGACCTGCAGAATAATAATAATTAATTCATAAATCAACAATAATTTCGGCATTCCTATGTGCACCGTAGGCCTACCTCAATACGACACCAGATCGTCTGTATATTGAAAGCATCACAAACAAGAGTAACACAAACATCCATCTAACATTTTAAGCACAATCTCCTTGATCATCTGTGCATTCTCGCTGAGATAATCACTTAAAAGTTATGCCGATAAATTGTTTGTAGAGTGAAGATTGATCAACAGGCGTCTGCATTTGGTTTTGGAAAAATACAATGTCCTAACCCTACTATATGAACAAGGTGAGACACTCCATGAACCGGAAGTTGAGGGTACGCTCCAATTCACTTTGAAATTAGACCAAATTTGACGAAAATATTGAGTGTCCGCTCGTTTAATCAACGTACCTTAATTAAGAATCCTCTTTTTGCAATGTATGCCAGGTTTTTGTCTCGAAGTTACGGTTTTTTAATATGAAACAGGACACAAAGTATCCAAGTAGCGGACGATGCATCAACTATGGAACGGAAGTTGATCTTTCAAGCAAGCAGTTTTGCAAGTTGCAATCTGATTGGTTAATCAAATTAATTGACCAATCAAATTGCTTCTTGCAACCGGTCGCTTGAAGAGTTCCAATTCCGTTCCACAGTTGAAGTATCGGAGTGTCTCACCTTGTTCATATAGTAGGGGTAGGTTATTATATTTTTTATCAAACCAGAAGCAGACGCCTGTGATTGATCTGTAGGTACGAACACCTCCATTTGTTTATAATCACAGTTTAGAAAACGCTTGAATTGTTACGTTTGACTTTCGCCGCGTCATCAACTTTCAAACTGACGTAGGGGAAGCAACTCGTATTTAAAAAAATGCATTTCAAGTAATTTGAAGTATAAAAACGATTAAAGTTATTTTTACACAAAAATTAACAATTAATATATAGTTTTACGGTAATGAAGTGGTATATTTAGTTGAAGATAATGTGTTTAAATTTTGAAGCGAGGACGAGAGCCGCCATATTGCACCATAATAAAATTTACTGACCCCCTATAAAGTGATAGGGGGTCACCACGTGACGGCTCTCCGCCAATCATTTGGGGACATTTCTGTCCGAGGTGCGATAATTAGTATTAGAATGTTAATTATTGAGTATTGATAAAGAAGTGATTGGTAATACATATATCCAATAAATTGGATGACTTATGGAATAAAATTCGATTTGAAATGAATCGACATTAACAACTATATTCATTCTCACTTTCTAAAATCTTAATAAGTGATCGAATACGTAATCAGTTAATCGAACAAGTAATCGGTGAATCGAAAACGTAATAAGAGAACCGAATATATCATTAGAGAATCGAACACGTAATCGGGGAATCGATCAAGTAATCAAGAAATCGAAAAAATGATCGGGGAATCGAGTACGTAACCAGGGAATCGAACAAGTAACTAGAGAATCGAATACGTAATGATTTACATGGTATGGTGTTTATCGAAAGGTTAAATAAATCATCATCATCCGAAATGATACACTTCGATCGATTAAGCAGCGATATGATGTACGTCTCGTATGGCTACCGATGGATATTTCACATTATTGCCAGATTTTATGAATGACATCGCTATAGTTTTGTCAATAATTAATCGAATAATTAACGCTGCTGAGTGTTGCAATTGTTACATAAGATTAAAACTTTTCACATTTTATCTTTTAAAGATGCTCCACCGCCGACAGAACATAAATAATATTCATCATTTGAACAATAATTGGGTGTTTAATCGTGTATATATATGTCTAATTAACACCAAAAATAATATGAAATGTTTAATTTTGCCTTTGGTCCGTGCGCAATCAGTACTTCATTCCATATAGGATATAGTGCCACAGAATTTTATCGGGACGCAATTAATATTTTTTTTTATACATATATATTTTTTTTTTAACTTGAAGTAATGGTAGTAATGGTGTAAAGTAAGTAACTTTTGTAACTGAAGAAAAATTCTAAATCGTCTGCTCCTGTTTTTGATAGTGAAAAAATGCCGTTTATCAGCGGTGGAGCGTCTTTAAATTATCTGTACCATTTGTACATTTCACAGCTGAAAATGTATTACATTGTCAGAATGATACCTTTTATTGTATCTTTACTCCACATATCCTCATTTTCGATGATGCCATCAACAACGTCGTATTTTTTTATGTAATCATACACTGTAGTTGTGTTCTATAGTGAAATAGCGATTATATGTGGTTTTGTAACAAAGGACATGACTCTTTCGTCCTTTGATAATTTATCAGAATAGATATACATTGAGTTGCTGTCCTTTGACCAAGATAACATTAGTCTGTGGGTGTACAGAAATAACCGGACGCAGTTATAAATAAAAATGATGAAATTTATGAAGACGAAAGCGATATCAATACCTCATCCTCGATACTCCAGGGGTTCCGATCACATACGATCTCTACACCTCTGGACTATCTCATAGTAAAACTGGAGGATCTTTGATGCATATGGCTTTGAACTTGGGCGTCGCTCTCTTTGTAGCCTTAAAACTTTTTTTTTCAAAATGAGAACATTATTCTAGCTCTCGGTGATGATAATACCGTTTGTGTTTCGCAGATAAAGTATGCTCTATATATCATTCGCTAATCGCTGTATAGTGTAGCTATTTGATGTCCTTACTATCTGTATTTGTAAGTTTATACTTACTTATCAATTAGTGGCTATACAGTGGATTATTTTCAACATACATGTATTTGTTGGTAGTCAAAGTTAAACTGATACTTTCCTGTACATTCATATAGATTACAATTAATGATATTATTTCTATCTTTTTCCTATTTTTTTTTGCTTTATGATTTTCCTTTTCTTAAAATGTTAACTCACCTTTTTTTGTTTTGTTAGTACCTTGCACCTATTTTTGTTTGTATTCTTATATGTTCGTGTAACTCTTCGCTTACGGAGGAATAAAGATATGAATGAACTCAATTTCTTCACTTTTTTTATAAGGACCAGGAGCGACTAAATGTGTTGTACGTACAACTCTTTGATATTAATTGAAACTAGGGCGTCAAGCTGAGCGTCGAGACGAACAGCATGTACAGGTAAGTTGATTATAATCCTGGACAGGTGAGTCAGGTGATTGACACAGGGATTTAATTAGGAAGTCTAGTCCTCAGACAAGTCAGATAATGGTGTTGTTTCAGTGATAACACCAGTCGTGTAGGAGACCGGATGACATTTTGTTTACATTCACTCGATTTATCCATTTCCGTGTCTTGTAAACACAACTGTCTGTACAATGTCATTAGCTAGAGCTAGTTTCTACTTTTATTAATAACTGGAATGTACAAATTAAGGATTTATTTATAAATCTCACTGTACAAATGCTCCACCCCCGAAAGAGCATAAATGGCATTCATCATTTGAACAATAATTGGTGTTTAATCGTGTTCGTATATGTCTAATTAACACAAAAAGTATAATAATATAATTCATTTTGCCATTGGTGCATACGTAATCAGTATTTCATTCCATATAGGATATGGAATGACACGGATTTTTTTCGGGATGCAATTAATTATTTTTCATATTTTTAACTTAATGTAAAATTAGAAGCTCAAAATTTTCAATGGTGGTAATCGTGTAAAGTAAGTAACTTTTGTAACAGAAGAAAAATACTAAATCGTTTGCCCCTGTTCAGCGGTGGAGCATCTTTAACTGATTCATGTCAAATAACTTTAAGAAAGATGTTGTGACGAATGACACTTTTTTCGGAAAGAATGAAAGAAGGAAGGAAGAGGAAGCGAAAAAATATTCTAAACCTCTTGATTACGGTTAGAATATACCAGCGGCCAAGGATTTATCTCATATACGTCCTTTCTGCGACATTATTATCTTAATTTCTGTTAATTCAATAAATCTTAAAACAAAATTGTGGAATATAAGTATTTGTACGTTAGTAAATCCGAGATTAGGTAGAATCCTGCTCACTGTCGGTACTGAGGCAGTCAAACCCTCGCATCAGTTTTGTTTTAGGGTCCATGTGGCTACGAAATACGGATTTGACCTTTGTGACATACGCTGGTATGTGACCCTCTTATCAAGGCGGGTTTGATAGGTTATTATATAAAACTTACCGATCACGAACATCTACAAAAAAATCAGAATCGAACTAAAAGTCAGTGTTATGGCTAACTCACATAGGTGTGTGCAAAGAGCAATAAAATTGAATTGAATTGAATATTTGTACACTAAGGATGATTTCTTCAGTGACCATTGTTAGTCAGCTATCTGTCTAAAGGTATTAGAAGTGGTAATGAAGAATGTTGATATACATGTTACATAATAATATGTCTATACCTCATGAGACCACTTTCTAGGGATACCAAATATTCAAAACAACAATAAAATCAAGGGTATAGAAGTGTGTTCCTTGATTAAGAACCAAATGTCTATATATATTGTAAGGTATTTATGACAAAGAGTTATCCTTTTTTGTATTTATTTCATTTTCCATACATGTATAACAAATAATACACAAAACTTCCCTTCCCTTCTCAACACAGATTACATCTTGTTTTACCATGAAAGTGATTTTTTAGCCATATTGAAAGCCAGGGTAATGTAAGGACGTGCCAGGGTAGTTGGAGGAGGTAATCTGGAGTACCCGGAGAAAAAACTCCAACCAGCAACTGCCCCACATTGATTCGATCTCGCGACCCAGAGGTGGAGGGCTTGTGACATTTCACTGCGGCCCCGTTTTACCTCGAAAAGTACCAGTTCTAGTTTTAATACTTATAGTTGGAAATAACAGTATATAACAAGTATGCTGTACCACTTTATATTACGTATGTACTTTTCCTTCATTATTTTAACATTACTCTCATACACAAGTATAAACTTACACACATAACTCATCCCACAAGACAGTATAGACACATACAATGTACATGCACACTTTTTTAGTTTTCAATCATGATATACGATAACTGCTTATCAATGAAACTTGTAGTCTTATATCATGCTTGAAAATTAAAAAAAAAATCAAACAAACAAACAAAGTGTCGAGTTGAGGGATGTCCAGATAGGTATATGTAGGTTTGAAACGATTGGGATTCTGCATTGGTAGGAGGGGAAATGGAATAATCAGCTTAATTTGAAATTAAAAAAACCGCCTGAAAGTCTACCAGATATACCAATGATTTATTTGAGACTTATAAATCCTTGGCTATACCTATGTAATAAGTGAGGTGATCTTACTGTCGTGTAAAGATGGTGTCCCAAAAGGAAGACGATTAAAAATAATATTATATATTGTCCTCACTTGTCTACACCCCGTGATGAAATAGAAAAAGAGAAACTCTCGCAACATTGAAATGAAAAATAGAAACTTGAAATACAGCACCAGGTATATCACCTACATTTACTACCTACAGGTAAAAATCTAGGTATAAACAAATACATTCTTCTCTATACGCTATTCATGTCTGATATTCAAATTTTGTGTTGTCGAGGCCAGCGGTTGGCTGGCGAGGTCAGGCATGACAAAGGCCCATGGAATGTTTCTACCTATTCAAGATGAGATACGTCGATCGCCGTGTGAAACTGGCCCATGTGTAACAGGTTGTTTTGTAGGCTGCATGAATGAAACACAGCCTCGGGGTCATGAACCCGTCCGATATCAGCAAGGGGATTTTAGTACCAGCGCAATATTTCAGTTTGAGATTTATAAAATTTACAATATATGGCAACTTTTCTTTCAAAACTTATGTATGAATAACTTGTTTTGATCTATATAATGCCTGTACGTAGTTTCGATTCAAACCGACAAAGACACACAGACTGGTCTGAACGCTTGAATAACGCAAAGTGGGCGGAGTTGTGTGCGCACGAAGTAGTGATTTGATTGGTTTGATTGTTACTAATGGGCGGTACTACGACTGTGTGGCAGTTTCGTTCATTCAAGTTCGCAGACCACTGCGGCAACGTGTACAATCATTCATTCGCCTAGCGTGGGAATACATGTGATAGAATCTCCTCCGTTTCATTATTTGCTCGAATTGTGTATAAGTTGTTACATTTTTACATTCCTAACCAACGGATTACAACGTTTACAAGGTAAGTACATTGTTTGACAGAATTTAAAAATTACAATGGGGCGTAGTGATTGTCGTACACACTTTGATTTCATTTTAATTAATGAACATTTCACTGACTGTTGTAAAACTAACAATGTTTTCATTCTGTTTTCATCCAAATGCAGCTCCGAATTCTTTTTTTTTTCATCGATTATTGTCTATCTAAACCAATGCAGAGTTTTTGTATGAGTCAAGAACATTGTATTTGAATCCCCGTGTCGTCTGCTGACCTAGATGTCGTAGTCTATATGCTGCGGTGACGCAACACGGCTGTACAATACCTAGTAGGCCTTTTAAAGGAATTTCCTTTCCTGGAGTAAAACATATCAAATGTTCGGGGCACGGGCAGACACAGAAGCTGTTGATTCTGTAAATTTCTAAAGGAGAATGTTTTTAAAATATATTGCCTTGCTTGAAGCGAAGAAAGACATCGGGCAGGCTGCAAGTTCTGACTCTAAAATATGTACACTTTAAATTCATAATAGACACTACATATATATAATATTGAGTCAGAACTGCAGGCACGCGAGAACTAGCTGCAAGCTCACGTGCTTATACATGTCACTTGATCAAAGTTTGTTACAAACTTCAATTTGATTTTAAAAAATTTGTATTTCGCTCGACTTGAAACATGTTGACTCATGTATGTACTTTTGCATTTTGTAATGGTCTATAGTCAAATTCAAAACTTTTTTTGTCTATCTATTTGCATAAATGGTTTGGAGGTGATTACAAGTTTCCGTATTTTTAATTTCAATTTTCTCTCGGTTTTCAGATTCAAGATGGCTTTTGAGACCCTCATCATTTGTGGATTATTTAGTCTAGTTTTGGGAACACAACAGGAAGTTCCTACATGTAAATCTTCCCATTACTTTGACAAAAGTTTGAGAGAGTGTCGGCCTTGTACCCAGTGTCCAGTTAACGAAGTGATCCGCCGTCCATGTGACAAATCTTGGGACACAATGTGCGGACCCTTCATTGAATTCGACAGATTTCACCAGGCGCCGTTCATCAATCTTCTACCAAGTAAAAACAACATTTCACAGGAGGTGTTTGTGACAAATGAGTTAAATATTGACGTAAACACACCTGACGATGACCCGATGGACGTACATGGTCAAGCACCGATTACCATGAAGAACGGAAAATGGTACACTCTGGCCATGGCGCTTCTCGGAGTTCTTTCTTTCGTGTCTCTGTTCGTCATCGTTTACATTATTCTCGTCTGCTTCGTCTGCAAGAAACGCCGGGAGGAAAAAGAAATCATTTATGATCCTGGTAAGTAACTTAAATTTTGATATTTTTGTTTGAAATGAGGTAACCTTCGTTTCACATGTGATTGAGTCTATGACGTTACACATTTTGATAAGCTAAGGGAATGTCAATCTATACAGTTGCAAGGGGGATTTGATACCATGAGAGTGAACTGATGTTTTCATGTGATTCCGAAACAAGGTAATTGACAATCAGTTTTGGAGTAATGACGATAAAAGTCATACAATAAGTCATTCATAATTTATTTCACATGTCACCTAACTATACAAAGTGCATTACATGGGAAATGTATGTCCTTTTAATACGAAATCGTCGAAGAGGATTCGCCAAAAAGGACATTGGAGGGTTCGGTTAGGACAGGAATATCCGTCATTGGAGGGTTCGGTTAGGACAGGAATATCCGTCATTGGAGGGTTCGGTTAGGGCAGGAATATCTGTCATTGGAGGGTTCGGTTAGGACAGGAATATCCGTCATTGGAGGGTTCGGTTAGGGCAGGAATATCTGTCATTGGAGGGTTCGGTTAGGGCAGGAATATCAGTCATTGGAGGGTTCGGTTAGGGCAGGAATATCTGTCATTGGAGGGTTCGGTTAGGACAGGAATATCCGTCATTGGAGGGTTCGGTTAGGGCAGGAATATCTGTCATTGGAGGGTTCGGTTAGGGCAGGAATATCAGTCATTGGAGGGTTCGGTTAGGGCAGGAATATCCGTCTAAATTTGGTAATGTGGGTTTCTATAGGATTCTATAGAGATGGAGGAACGCTTTTTTAAATCTCAAAAATAGCTAGTCTGGTAATGAAACACAGTTTTGTATCGACATTTGACAGTGATTCTAAGTAAAACAGGAAAAGATTTTCGGTGCATTTTGACAGGACTCTATTAAAGTGAGCGTTTAGTCTCGCCAGGGAAGCACTTGTATCGTGTCCCATGGACGAGGAATTGTGCCATGCTTTTCAAGTGCTGATGCACATTTCATGCAGGTTTTATAATTGATAATCTTGTTTCCACGAAGTTGACGAAGATCATATTAGAAAAGTGATTAAAATTTAGCAAATTAATCTTCAGCACGTGCTTGTTGATATCCTTCTTTCAATTAAAATTTAATTAATACATCTACAACACCTTACTACTTAAATATGCTACTTTCAAAATATAGAGCATTTACATGGAAAGATGATCCAAGAGATTTTATTTTTAATCAAGTACATTTTTTCCTCTGGATATTACACGACACCACGTGGTAATAGTGTGATTTTGAACTCGGCGTGTAATTAGCTGAGCGGGAGACTTAGCCGAGTCCTCGCTGACCCTAAGGAATGTTCGGAGTCTCTATCGGACTGCAACACACCCTGAAACCTAATCGGCGACAAATTCGACCCAACGTGTTCTTTTTATCTTTACTCAGTGAATTCTCCGGATTTTCACGTCTCCTTTATTTCTTTATCCCTAACTTGAATGATAAACGCTAACTACAATGGCGACCCCTTTTTTACAGTCCAAGGAATCAGATTAAGAACAAAATCTTCTTTATGTTCGCTGTAATTGATTTTCTCCTTGGCTTTACCACTATTTAGTATTTGTTTAATATTAGCCAAAGGCCTTGATGCTTTTTGGGGAATAAAATTAATAATTTCTAGTTATAGTTCAAGAAGGTCATGTAAAGTAAAATTTAGTTTTCTGTTAAAGCAAAAAGAAAAACCAATTTAAGTCACTGAAATTAAAAAGAAAAACATACTAGGTGGTGAATATCGATAAAATGTGTCTTTGCAATAGAGTAAAAGAAAATCAATTTAAATCGTTGAGATGATAAAGTTCAAGGAAATGTAACAAAACTCATTAAACATGACATAAATATTTCTTATAAATGAAATTTTGTCTGATAAAATCCTTGTGGTATTAATGAATTATATCGTCAGTTTTTAAATTGCCAAGATGTCGGACATATACGAATTAAAAAGTCAACTTAGACACTCGATTCTCATAAAAGAGACCCCTATTTTATAAAAGGTGCATCGAGTTCAGGAATTAGGGATCGTCTCCTTCTATATCAAACCAAGCAGAACTGCCGGAAACCCCTTTCTCGCTACTGTTTCATTCCCGGTCGTGTGAGAACATTACAGCCCCGGCAAAAAATGCAGGAGGCACAATAGAAAAGTATCAGACGCTCCGTGGATGAAAGAAAGGAATTTTAAAGGGAACAGGAAATGCTATTTTATCACGGGAGGAAACATGCATTGATGATAAAGATAATGTCACATTGTACTTTCATTTTTTAATTCGAGAATTATCTTTTTTTTTTTGAAAATTCAATACCTTGAATTATCATTGAAATAAACGAAGCGAGAAAGTCTCATTTTATAACTAAATTTCATTCAATTTGTTAACCCAGTCGTAAATGATGGAAACTTTGATGGACCGAGTTTAATAGAGGAGACAAGCTATAATGATAATAAACGATATACTTATAGGATGGTGTTCAAAAAAATTCGACATTTTGAACAAATTCACATTTTTTATTTCCATACGTCAACGAATTACATTTCAGAAGAAATGAATAGCCCTTATATAAGGTGAAAACTAAAGCTAAATGTTATTAACTTAAGTTTAGTCTTTTGTAAGTTTTCTTAATTAATAAAGAACCATCTGGACAATGAACGTTTCCGGTAATGAACACGGCTTTCATTGTTTAGAAGGGAGATGTCGGATTTCAGAGCATGATGTCAGATTTCAGCGACCGTCCTAGTTGAACTCTGTCACAGACAGGACATGTTCGTTTATCATTATTACAACTTACAACAGATGTAAATTTCATATCGGACATAACTACCTGAAATAGCACGTGACTAATTTTGTCTAAATACGGGCATGTTTAAGGATTAGGATGCGATCACGTGAGGATTAATGAGGATGTTTATTTTATTTCTAATTACAGTTCAAACAAGGCTTAGTCCATATCGACTTTCCTTGGGGGGTCGACGCTACAAAACTTGACAAATCAAATGGACGATGGGTCGTCGAAACGTGCTCTTAAAACATTATGTTTTATAATTTATTTTCGTGTTTTTCATTTTAATTTAAACAAGTTGCCGTTAATTCCTATATTCATGATTTTGTCATTTTAGAAATGTGCTCCCCGACCCCTTCACTGATGCAGACATACTACCCCCCGCGAAGTAAGAAGGCTGCGTCGGCCGACGTCGAAGAGAGCGACGACAGTGCGGGTGGCGGGCGGATGATCGTTCTCCCAAACATCTACGATTACGATGCCGACAACAGTGGACAGACAGTATCATCAGGATCGACTAATTACGTCTACTTTAAGGCGCAGACCTCCTCATAAACTAATGTTGACTGAAGTTTTAATGTTTTAAATCAAAATTCGACGGTACGGGATGTACCATGATTAACAACTGTAAATTATACTTGGGATTTCCCAATATGTGATGCATTATGGAAATATATAACGATTTGTTGCTACCATGGAAACGAGCTTGTCCGGGAGTGGTCAAGTAGAAAGATGTGGGCGTGGTCGCCACGGACAACTTGTGGTCATCTAGTCAATGGAGGTGAATGCCCTCTTCAAACTGACCACTGTCCATCGATACCCACAAGGAAAGTGTTAAGAAAGTCTCTTGCATCCACAATTACTAACAATGGACCAATGAGAAAATAAAACTACCCAAGAACGGTGCTTGTTCATCCACAAGGGAGATGTACTTTAAAAATGCAAGGTAATTGGATTTATTTTTACAAAGTTCTGTCTAAAAGGAAAAGAGATTTACGTTTTATCTGCTTTAAGCTAGAATTTGACAGCAAGCCAATTACTGTGCGTTGCTATTTGAATGAAAGGTAAACAGCTCGCTATTCATACTGGTAATGTGTCCCAGTTTATATGCAAATAATACATCAAGAATAATTTTCACCTTAAAGTGTCCTTTTCAAGATCATACTATTGAAAGTGTACATTTCCTGTGAATTGGATGACACTAATTTTCTGCCCCTTTCATTTTCAGATATCCAAAATTCTGGCAGCTTAGCGAGATGAGGGTTATCACATGACAATCTGCGTTCAGAACAAGTTAGGGTTGGTGTTATTTACGATTATGGAATAAACCGTTCTTACTTGGATCAGTAATTCTATACACAAGCTGAGCTGATGGATACATTTCAACTGGAACTTACGATGTGGTGTTTCTAAGAAACTTTGTGATTTTGAGTTGATCATAACAAACAATTATGTGTGTATAAGTGTGTTTTGACTTTTGTTTACTTGAAATCCATTTGGATTTTCTTCTTCGACTTCCGAGATTCGTTTCGGATTATTTTCCTGATTTAGATAAATATATTGACCAAAGGGACCAGACTGTCTCGATGCTGAGATTCCAAAGGATACTTTATATGCTATGACTGTGATTCTAAATGTTGTATTTATTAATTCATTATTATTTTTCTATTTGAAAATGATGCAAACAATGCAAAGTTTGTAATTATAAAATACTGAAAACAAGTTTACTGGTCTTCGTATTTCATTCCCATCAACTAGTTTACCCCTAAAGACACATTTAGGCTCCACTACATCAAAGAGTAGACCAGTCCATTGTGAAATTTTAGGGATGAATGAGTTAGATAGACTGGTCACCAGACCGTAAGTTGTTCAAAAGACTTTCTCAACAGAGTTCTTTACTAGATTCTCTTCCCCTATTTGAAACTATTAGAAACATGTAGTACAAACAAAAATAATCCAGCCAAAGTTGTTTTTTGATATTCTATAGGCTGGTGGCCAGTCTATGAGTTATACGTATACCATTCTGCTACCAGACAACTTGAGGGCGATTGACCTTTCGCCAATTCACACCCTGTTTACCAAGAGATGGTGGGGTATCTGTTGTCTTTCAGACATTTCTAATTAAATTGCAAAATCATAACAACAGTCTGTGACGCTAATTTTTTTCGCTGCTAGTCATTTGGACTAGTAAACCCCAAAATGTTACTAGCCAACTATTTAATCGCTAGTCCAAATTCAAGATACAGCCATTTTGCTTTAGCAGTTCAAATTCAGCCATTATCAGTTGTCAATTTTCTACCCAAATTGCAGTCTGGATGCTTTCGTGAACACAAATTCTCACAAAATGATGCGTCCGGACTGAAATAATCGCATAAAGAATGCACTCAAAATGTGTTGAAAAATGCAATTGACGACCGCTCTAGTAAATGTAGCATTTGAAGATATTAATCGAACGGGGAGCCACTAGGGCATCGGACTTGTGCTTAAAGTAGCAGACTCTTCAACAATAATTTTCTGAAATCTTTCTTAGGGATACACCGCTATAAAAAACAAGAGTTCCTCAATTTCAAGAGTCTCAACACGAACATACCGCAGTCTCCATAACACACGTTCAGGTTGTCCTAACCCATCAACCACACACATCCCGAATCTAGCACTAGGAACACGTATATAATGTGTGTACCGGTATATATCTTCAATCAGGGTTTTTTCCTGGAAATGCACCCTTAAAAGCCAGTCCAGATCTACATTTACCTGACTGCAGCTATCGCATCAAAGGCATGGCTACTTATAACTATAGATGAATTCGATGAGCAGGATAACTTTGAGGCCTTCCTACTTCCTAGAGCTAACACACTCAGATTACTAACTCGGCCAAACCTTCCATAGCGACCACCTCTGTATTGAAACCACTTGCTTAATACGAACACTTTCGCAAGGTCCCAAATAATCAATTCCAACACAATTTGACCTGCGTTTAAAGACCACCTGGCTATAAAGACCATTTTCTTGTTCTATGTAGTGGTCTTTATAGACCGGTTTGACTGTACACAGACATTTCTTTACGTGAACCGGGGCAATTTCATGTGAAAAAATCGTTTTAAGAAATATTGCTTGTGTAATAATATCAACCTGTTGAGTGAATGATGCCGCAAGCAAAATGACGAATTGCCTAGAGATATAGGCGGAATCCGAGTGGCCTATGTGGCCACTCGGATTCCGCTTGCGAGATCACATGGCTGCCTAGTTAATACACATTTTATGGATGCAGATGAAGGTATACAAGTATAAATGTTCTCAGCGATATTCTAATGCTAGATTATCAACCCATAGCTGGAAACTTTTTAGTGATGGGTTTAACATCGTGTGACTAGTGGCCAACTGTACAATAACTGAGGCGAGAATAGTTTGTTTACGCTTTGTCACAACATAAACACATACCGTCGCTTCACACAGTCAGCTTTTGGCTGAAATGACTTTAGAATAAATAACTGATGTGATATGATGAGGGGGAGTGAGTCACAATGGCGCTCTGTTCACCAATCGTAAAATTACTCTCCTATGCGATTTACTTTTATCTTTAACCAAAACATCATTATTGTTTAGGTGACTCTGTAGCGAATTCCTCGTACAATGAATCATATTTCGCCTCAATTAACTAGGAGTAAATCGCTCAACTCCATTTGACGAGTGTTTCAGACATACGAGTCTATTGTTAGGAAGATAACAGGTTGTCAGACAGACAATTATAGTACTGTAGGGATGGTAATGTCCCGATAGACTCCTAACTGACGTGTGTGTTTTGTCTAGAGACAAGTAGCACTAATATTTTGTGAATTCCTCATTATAATATAATAACTGGCCACCAGACCCTAGTCGGTGAATTTGTTGCACGGCGCCGCTGGCAGTATGCTTCGATGTGATGGCAACATACTAGTTTCACAAAACACACTTACCAGTTTCACAAAACACATTTTCACAACGAGACACATCATGAACTTACCAGTTTCACAAAACACACCTTCACAACGAGACACAACATGAACTTACCAGTTTCACAAAACACACTTTCATAACGAGACACAACATTAGCATACCAGTTTCACAAAACACGCTTTCACAAGGAGACACAACATAATAGGAGATTTCAGAAAAGATGGCGATGACGTCACACAAAGGTACATCCGGGCGCTCAAAGGTACAACTCTGTATATCTGTACACATTAACATGGTGGGAACACAGCCGCTTCGATGTTTGTTTACATTTTATTGTAATAAATAGTACGACCATCCGAGAATTGTTGCTTTATCTTAATTTCAAAAGGTGTAAATAAAAATATGTAACAATAATATATAGATATAAACATATGGTATTCATATATTTTACGATGTTTATACTCCATTTTCGACCGCCACGAGGAAAAACACGGTCGCCATTATGTGTAAACATTGACAGAATATTGCAAATATCAGCTTGAAATTACAAATTAAATTCCAAGTTCCGCAAATATAGTACTGAAATTTTAATAAGCGATTACTGTTTTCTTAGTCTTACTTTGTAAAACACCTTAAGATGTGTGATTATCACCAAATTAAAGTTTGCTTTCGTAGATCACCCCAAGCGCACGGCAGCCATTACGTACAGTACTGCCGAGATCTCGAATTTCGCCCTTTTTTAGAGTCACAAAATTACGTATTCTAGATAATTTATTCGTCAAAAATTTTGGATTTTAGCTCATGGCATACAAATGAGTCAGTTTATAGTTACTTTTTATCGTATTTTTAAACAAAACTTTTAGTATTTATAGGATTTTCGAAGCCGTGCGCAATATGTGTCCTGGTCGGCATTTACAGTATTACGATCTGTATTCATAAATCTAAATGAAGTCTATCTAACATGCATTCAAATTATTTTAAAGTAATATCACTTCAATTTGAGACTTCACTAGCAGCCCATGGAATAAAAGCGACTGACATTAAAAAATAAACTCTACAACATTAAAGGGCCACTACCTTTCTAAAACGGCTTTTAATTTTTAAAATGGGAATGAAAAACGAGATCGATAATTTTGTAGACTTACAAAAGTTATTAAATTACCGATAATACTACACGTATCATCACCTTCTGAACAATTTTATTAAAATAAATAAAATGTTAATTTTCATAACGCGGGTCGTTTTATGTTTCCCGCTGTCGTCCTAAATACCGCGCGGTAGTTGACTATCTCTGCGCCAGACGGCAAAACGGCGAAATGACTCTCCACTGTTATCATATATTACGCAGGAAATCTTGCATATGTTTGGTGTTGTAACCTCATCTTAGGCCATCGGTATATATTTTCTGATGTTATTAATGTTTTTTAAGAAACCTTTATGTTTTGCTCCGGAAAGGTAGTGGGCCTTTAAAACTGAACCATGTACATCGCGTAGATCTGCTATAAGTGTAACACAGTGGTTTATAGCATTCCTTTTTTAAAGCAAGATATACATGGAAAAGAACGAAATATATATCTTTTACAAGTACTTATTGAGATATGTGTTGGTAATTACGTATTTATATTATTAAATTCCCAACTATGGGCTGTGGCCTGAGGTGATCTACCAGCGGGAATTCCTACCAGCGAAGGCTCCATGCACGAGCGGCCGTGGTCTGGCAATGTGGTTCACATTTCGTTATATTTAATAGTATTCAACTATTGTGAACAAGTTTCATGTATAACAGAAACGTTACACAATAAAATCAATTATCTATTCATAACTTTTTCACAACCAGGATTTCTACCTGTGAAGAAAAAAACGGGTACTGTGACGGCCCGACACCGCTTGGCAAGCTGGCTTCAACGCTCTATCTACACAAATATATTCAGCAATAAACAATTGTAAATACAAAAATATAAATGTCTGTAACCTCTGAAACAATAAGAAACAATTTTAAAATCGGAATTTGCAAGTATGAATGTGTATACTTTTGTCAAAGTATCGATTGTGTAGCAGCGATGTACGTATCTGTTATTGTTTTTATTAGTCGCCATACTGTGTTTGTACCTTTGAGGACCCGGATGTAAACTTTCTGTGACGTCACGCCATCTTTTCTGAAATCTCCTATATATGAACATACCAGTTTCACAAAACACACGAGACACAACATGAACATACCAGTTTCACAAAACACACTTTCACAACGAGACACAACATGAACATACCAGTTTCACATGAGACACAACATGACATACCAGTTTCACAAAACACACTTTCACAACGAGACACAACATGAACTTACCAGTTTCACAAAACACACTTTCACAACGAGACACAACATGAACTTAGCAGTTTCATAAAACACACTTTCACAGCGAGACACAATATGAACGACCAGTTTCACAAAACACACTTTCACAACGAGACACAACATGAACATACCAGTTTCACAAAACGCACTTTCACAACGAGACACAACATTAGCATACCAGTTTCACAAAACACGCTTTAACAAGGAGACATAATATGAACATACCAGTTTCACAAAATACACGATACACAACATGAACATACCAGTTTCACAAAACACACTTTCACAACGAGACACAACATGAACTTACCAGTTTCACAAAACACACTTTCACAACGAGACACAACATGAACTTACCAGTTTCACAAAACACACTTTCACAACGAGACACAACATGAACTTACCAGTTTCACAAAACACACTTTCACAACGAGACACAACATGAACTTACCAGTTTCACAAAACACACTTTCACAACGAGACACAACATTAGCATACCAGTTTCACAAAACACGCTTTAACAAGGAGACATAATATGAA
Organism: Argopecten irradians; assembly: GCF_041381155.1. Lineage (NCBI taxonomy): Eukaryota > Metazoa > Mollusca > Bivalvia > Pectinida > Pectinidae > Argopecten > Argopecten irradians. Next base: position 42,958,365 of record NC_091141.1, on the reverse strand, counting down.
CATACCAGTTTCACAAAATACACGATACACAACATGAACATACCAGTTTCACAAAACACATTTTCACAACGAGACACAACATGAACTTACCAGTTTCAACAAACACACATTCACAACGAGACACAACATGAACTTACCAGTTTCACAAAACACACTTTCACAACGAGACACAACATTAGACATACCAGTTTCACAAAAACGCTTTCACAAGAGACAAATATGAACATACCAGTTTCACAAAAACACACGAGACACAACATGAACATACCAGTTTCACAAAACACATTCCACAACGAGACACAACATGAACTTACCAGTTTCACAAAACACACTTTCACAACGAGACACAACATTAACATACCAGTTTCACAAAACACGCTTTCGCAAGGAGACATAATATGAACATACCAGTTTCACAAAACACACGAGACACAACATGAACATACCAGTTTCACAAAACACATTCCACAACGAGACACAACATGAACTTACCAGTTTCACAAAACACACTTTCACAACGAGACACAACATGAACTTACCAGTTTCACAAAACACGCTTTCACAAGGAGACATAATATGAACATACCAGTTTCACAAAACACACTTTCACAACGAGACACAACATTAGCATACCAGTTTCACAAAACACGCTTTCACAAGGAGACACAACATGAACATACCAGTTTCACAAAACACACAACGAGACACAACATGAACATACCAGTTTCACAAAACACACTTTCACAACGAGACACAACATGAACTTACCAGTTTCACAAAACACACTTTCACAACGAGACACAACATGAACTTACCAGTTTCACAAAACACACTTTCACAACGAGACACATCATGAACTTACCAGTTTCACAAAACACACTTTCACAACGAGACACAACATGAACTTACAAGTTTCACAAAACACACTTTCACAACGAGACACAACATGAACTTACCAGTTTCACAAAACACACTTTCACAACGAGACACAACATGAACTTACCAGTTTCACAAAACACACTTTCACAACGAGACACAACATGAACTTACCAGTTTCACAAAACACGCTTTCACAAGGAGACATAATATGAACATACCAGTTTCACAAAACACACGATACACAACATGAACATACCAGTTTCACAAAACACACTTTCACAACGAGACACAACATGAACATACCAGTTTCACAAAACACACTTTCGCAACGAGACACAACATGAACCTACCAGTTTCACAAAACACACTTTACAACGAGACACAACATGAACATACCAGTTTCACAAAACACATTCCACAACGAGACACAACATGAACCTACCAGTTTCACTAAACACACTTTCACAACGAGACACAACATGAACATACCAGTTTCACAAAACACACTTTCACAACGAGATACAACATGAACATACCAGTTTCACAAAACACACTTTCACAACGAGACACAACATGAACTTACCAGTTTCACAAAACACACTTTCACAACGAGACACAATATGAACATACCAGTTTCACAAAACACACTTTCACAACGAGACACAACATGAACTTACCAGTTTCACAAAACACACTTTCACAACGAGACACAACATGAACATACCAGTTTCACAAAACACATTTTCACAACGAGACACAACATGAACTTACCAGTTTCACAAAACACATTCCACAACGAGACACAACATGAACTTACCCAGTTTCACAAAACACACTTTCACAACGAGACACAACATTAGCATACCAGTTTCACAAAACACGCTTTAACAAGGAGACATAATATGAACATACCAGTTTCACAAAACACACGAGACACAACATGAACATACCAGTTTCACAAAACACATTCCACAACGAGACACAACATGAACTTACCAGTTTCACAAAACACACTTTCACAACGAGACACAACATTAGCATACCAGTTTCACAAAACACGCTTTCACAAGGAGACATAATATGAACATACCAGTTTCACAAAACACACGAGACACAACATGAACATACCAGTTTCACAAAACACATTCCACAACGAGACACAACATGAACTTACCAGTTTCACAAAACACACTTTCACAACGAGACACAACATTAACATACCAGTTTCACAAAACACGCTTTCACAAGGAGACATAATATGAACATACCAGTTTCACAAAACACACGAGACACAACATGAACATACCAGTTTCACAAAACACATTCCACAACGAGACACAACATGAACTTACCAGTTTCACAAAACACACTTTCACAACGAGACACAACATGAACTTACCAGTTTCACAAAACACGCTTTCACAAGGAGACATAATATGAACATACCAGTTTCACAAAACACACTTTCACAACGAGACACAACATTAGCATACCAGTTTCACAAAACACGCTTTCACAAGGAGACATAATATGAACATACCAGTTTCACAAAACACACGAGACACAACATGAACATACCAGTTTCACAAAACACACTTTCACAACGAGACACAACATGAACTTACCAGTTTCACAAAACACACTTTCACAACGAGACACAACATGAACTTACCAGTTTCACAAAACACACTTTCACAACGAGACACAACATGAACTTACCAGTTTCACAAAACACACTTTCACAACGAGACACAACATGAACTTACCAGTTTCACAAAACACACTTTCACAACGAGACACAACATGAACTTACCAGTTTCACAAAACACACTTTCACAACGAGACACAACATGAACTTACCAGTTTCACAAAACACACTTTCACAACGAGACACAACATGAACTTACCAGTTTCACAAAACACGCTTTCACAAGGAGACATAATATGAACATACCAGTTTCACAAAATACACGATACACAACATGAACATACCAGTTTCACAAAACACACTTTCACAACGAGACACAACATGAACTTACCAGTTTCACAAAACACACTTTCACAACGAGACACAACATGAACCTACCAGTTTCACAAAACACACTTTACAACGAGACACAACATGAACATACCAGTTTCACAAAACACATTCCACAACGAGACACAACATGAACCTACCAGTTTCACTAAACACACTTTCACAACGAGACACAACATGAACATACCAGTTTCACAAAACACACTTTCACAACGAGATACAACATGAACATACCAGTTTCACAAAACACACTTTCACAACGAGACACAACATGAACTTTACCAGTTTCACAAAACACACTTTCACAACGAGACACAACATGAACATACCAGTTTCACAAAACACACTTTCACAACGAGACACAACATGAACTTACCAGTTTCACAAAACACACTTTCACAACGAGACACAACATGAACTTACCAGTTTCACAAAACACACTTTCACAACGAGACACAACATGAACTTACCAGTTTCACAAAACAAACTTTCACAACGAGACACAACATGAACTTACCAGTTTCACAAAACACACTTTCACAACGAGACACAACATGAACTTACCAGTTTCACAAAACACACTTTCACAACGAGACACAACATGAACTTACCAGTTTCACAAAACACACTTTCACAACGAGACACAACATGAACTTACCAGTTTCACAAAACAAACTTTCACAACGAGACACAACATGAACTTACCAGTTTCACAAAACACGCTTTCACAACGAGACACAACATGAACTTACCAGTTTCACAAAACACCCTTTACAACGAGACACAACATGAACATACCAGTTTCACAAAACACACTTTCGCAACGAGACACAACATGAACCTACCAGTTTCACAAAACACACTTTACAACGAGACACAACATGAACATACCAGTTTCACAAAACACACTTTCACAACGAGACACAACATGAACCTACCAGTTTCACAAAACACACTTTCACAACGAGACACAACATGAACATACCAGTTTCACAAAACACACTTTCACAACGAGACACAACATGAACATACCAGTTTCACAAAACACACTTTCACAACGAGACACAACATGAACTTACCAGTTTCACAAAACACACTTTCACAACGAGACACAATATGAACATACCAGTTTCACAAAACACACTTTCACAACGAGACACAACATGAACTTACCAGTTTCACAAAACACACTTTCACAACGAGACACAACATGAACTTACCAGTTTCACAAAACACACTTTCACAACGAGACACAACATGAACTTACCAGTTTGACAAAACAAACTTTCACAATGAGACACAATATGAACTTACCAGTTTCACAAAACACACTTTCACAACGAGACACAACATGAACTTACCAGTTTCACAAAACACACTTTCACAACGAGACACAAAATGAACTTACCAGTTTCACAAAACACACTTTCACAACGAGACACAACATGAACTACATACCAGTTTCACAAAACACACTTTCAAACTTTCACAACGAGACACAACATGAACTTACCAGTTTCACAAAACACACTTTCACAACGAGACACAATATGAACATACCAGTTTCACAAAACACACTTTCACAACGAGACACAATATGAACTTACCAGTTTCACAAAACACACTTTCACAACGAGACACAACATATGAACTTACCAGTTTCACAAAACAACCTATCACAACGAGACACAACATGAACTTACCAGTTTCACAAAACAAACTTTCACAACATGAACTTACCAGTTTCACAAAACACACTTTCACAACGAGACACAACATGAACTTACCAGTTTCACAAAACACACTTTCACAACGAGACACAACATGAACTTACCAGTTTCACAAAACACTTTCACAAGGAGACACAACACGAACATACTAGTTTCACAAAACACACTTTCACAACGAGACACAACATGAACTTACCAGTTTCACAAAACACTTTCACAACGAGACACAACATTAACATACCAGTTTCACAAAACACGCTTTCACAAGGAGACACAACATGAACATACCAGTTTCACAAAACACACAACGAGACACAACATGAACATACCAGTTTCACAAAACACATTTTAACAACGAGACACAACATTGAACTTACCAGTTTCACAAAACACACTTTCACAACGAGACACAACATGAACTTACCAGTTTCACAAAACACACTTTCACAACGAGACACAACATGAACTTACCAGTTTCACAAAACACACTTTCACAACGAGACACAACATGAACTTACCAGTTTCACAAAACACACTTTCACAACGAGACACAACATGAACTTACCAGTTTCACAAAACACACTTTCACAACGAGACACAACATGAACATACCAGTTTCACAAAACACACTTTCACAACGAGACACAACATGAACTTACCAGTTTCACAAAACACACTATCACAACGAGACACAACATGAACTTACCAGTTTCACAAAACAACCTATCACAACGAGACACAACATGAACTTACCAGTTTCACAAAACAAACTTTCACAACATGAACTTACCAGTTTCACAAAACACACTTTCACAACGAGACACAACATGAACTTACCAGTTTCACAAAACACACTTTCACAACGAGACACAACATGAACTTACCAGTTTCACAAAACACTTTCACAAGGAGACACAACATGAACATACCAGTTTCACAAAACACACTTTCACAACGAGACACAACATGAACTTACCAGTTTCACAAAACACTTTCACAACGAGACACAACATTAACATACCAGTTTCACAAAACACGCTTTCACAAGGAGACACAACATGAACATACCAGTTTCACAAAACACACAACGAGACACAACATGAACATACCAGTTTCACAAAACACATTTTCACAACGAGACACAACATTGAACTTACCAGTTTCACAAAACACACTTTCACAACGAGACACAACATTGAACTTACCAGTTTCACAAAACACACTTTCACAACGAGACACAACATGAACTTACCAGTTTCACAAAACACATTTTCACAACGAGACACAACATTGAACTTACCAGTTTCACAAAACACATTTTCACAACGAGACACAACATTGAACTTACCAGTTTCACAAAACACACTTTCACAACGAGACACTCTCACATTACACGTTTAGAAAAGTGTTTAAAGTTTGACATCGATTCTTCAAGATCGACTTTTCAAACTTTTGACGATAACGTCTTAAAAATAACAGAAAATTTTTACCGAGAAAATTTTGTTCACGCCTTGAAATCACGAAGTCGTATTTGTGGGTAGCTACGTAAAACAGCCTCTGGCGAAACAAGTGTATAGTATGGGATCAACCATCCCCGACATTGAAGATATTTCAGGGGTTACTTTCACTGTCGTTCTATCAACCAACCCCTGGACTATATATCATAGATAAATCCGAAAACTGACTAATCACATGCCAGAGTCAACCAAAACGTACCGTGGACGTCAAAGGACAAAAGTAACTGCTCATCTGTTGTTGCAGAGAGCCTTCAGTTTTACTATGAGATGGAGTGGATGTAGTAACCCTGGTATGATGGCGTTAAATAAGCATAAGTTTTGGAAAATATGATAGAAAGACGTTTTTTGATTATGACCATATCGTTGACGGAGGAGTTCGCTGGACTATGGTCATTGGTTTGTTAGTATTGTTTTAGTGTGTGGGGTGTGCTGGTCGGTGTGCGTAGGCTTTGACAGTGAGATCGCACTATAAAATAGACTATAGGTCCTGCTGCCACACGACGCCGTCTTTCCATATGCAGTCTCCCTAAAACACAAACACTATGCGCTATGAAAGCTCTCACATGAACATAGTTGTATAATGATGTTGTTAAATTGGACACAGGATAAATTCCATCGTTGTCGAAATTTACTGACATGATAAAAACGATGTCTGACATTTAGCGTACACCAGAAATACATGACTTTTATCTAATGCAATGGGGACAGCGGGAACAATTCCTACGCCGTACCTCTAGGACAGAGAATTCCAGACACATTAACCATTACCGTGACCTCTTCAGCGAAACGTTCACGCCCCGATGTCTTGACAAAATGACAACACGGGTAATTTCGTTCTTCACAAATAATCTTATATGTTTACAGAATTTAAGAATTGTATTTTGAATTATTGCCTGCAGTACCGAAGTGTCCATATGATACCGTGGTGTACCCACCCTATATTATATTCCATAGGTGGTCCCTATCAACCATACAGACAACACCACTGTTTATTAATGTAAATTGGCTCCCTCTGATGATGGGGTTTTAGGTTTCAACTGATATACAACTGTTTAAGGAATTCTACCAAGCGAATGTATTAATTCGAATTTCACTGCAATCTAATAGTGAACAATTGACTAGTTTTCACGCGACATTTCGCGGACGAAAAAGCCCAAAGCCTTTTTTTTTAACTAACACAAAGCATACACTAGTTTTGCCTATTTTTTAAATATTTTTTTTTGTGTTGTACGGAAAATGCGTCGTTTAGAAAATGAGCAGCTTGCGGCGTTTACCCCAGTGTCTTGGGAGGGATTTCGGGGAACATCTCCCTCCCATTTCAGGCGAGAACTAGCGATACATTCAGACGCCAAACACTTCAGACAGTAATTCTTACTGAGAGAACTTACAATTTTCTGTTTTAATGAATGTGTATCGGGTTCTCGCCCGCGGATAACTCGTCAAAAGGAACAAAGATGTCGTTTGCGACCGATTTGGTGTTTTTGTGTTTTTGCATACTTGTGTATACTAAGTACCCGTATGAGGTCTGGGAAATGACCTCTAGGGTCACAGCCGACACCAATCAAATCGTGAAAAGGCAATTTTCACAAACAATAAAACGCGCTCGGAATCGTTTGTAACCAGATGTGTTTTGAAATGTATGCGTCCTAATAAAATGTCCCCAACGTACATATGCACTCAAATGTGAAAAGCTAATTTTTGTAAACAATAAAATGCGTTCCGAATTATTGGTAGCCAGATGTATTTTGAAAATTATATCTTCCTGTAAATTGTCGTCAACGTACAGTCTCAATCGAGTGTGTTTTGCTTGTTTTTATCGTTTCTAAATAGTTTTGGTCCTTTGGTGTCAAATACACAACGAAATACACCAACAAAGAAATGAATGCAAGGAAGGATATAATATTTTAGACTCTAAAATGATAACATGAGTATCAAACAGACTGACGAAGGCTATTTACATTTTTTGTGCATACGTCATGCGTTTTACCATACATGCATTTGCTCTGTTGCTATTCCTTGACTTTGTCTCGAAGTGATAAATCAGTGGTCCTCAATCTTTGTTGTTTACTTTCAAACTAAATCTGAGTTAGTACATCACATGATAATTACTAGGAATGCGATTGGATAACAGCTATGATCTATTTTGCGACAGTTCCCTGTCCTTCTTGACTACGGGAGACTATACCTGACTACGGGAACTATACCAAAGTATAGTCCCCCGGGAATGAGCACGCGACCAAATATATGACGTCATAATGAATGTCATGTGACGTACTAAATCTATTATGGCCCTTTCCCTCGGGAACAGTTCTCCTATAGTGTTGTCTGGCGAGGTATAGTCCCCTCGTCTTCGACTCGGGGACTATATCTCACCAGACAACACTATAGGAGAACAGTTCCCGAGGGAAAGGGCCATAATAGAATATTAGTGGAAATTGAAAATAATCATTAAGTTGGACATTTGAATCAGTACTCATACTTGATACAATGTATTTTTAGTCACATTAGATCCTGTGGAGTTGGCATATATATGGACAATTTTGAATGATTTACATTGTAAACGATAAACTTAATTAGCGTCCATCAACTATAAATGACAGGATATTATATAATACGTTTGTGTTGATATCAAACTATACCAAAAACCGATGGTTTCTGCTGCCAAACACCGAACACACGACCCGTGACGTCAGAAAGGGCGCATTTGATTAGGATAAATGTCATGTTTATATTCAAGGTCAGCCTGTCTGTTTCCGGTTGGCGATTTTATGACTGCCTATTTCCCCCGATAGACTCACCCTGTCCGCGACTGAGAAATTTATTTCATTCAGCGCTGTGTTAACACGCTCATCGTCTTAACATTGACACCTGTGTCATAACCCTCTATACGTCATTTTTTTTTATTTATGCTGGATTTGACTTGTGTCTAGTTGGGAGGCTGTGGTATGCTTGTGCGTATTTCCATACTGTCAGGGGCCGATTGTTGACCTTTCTCAACGTGGAGAGTTTGGGGACATCTTGACAAACACAATGCTCCAGGTAAAAAAAAAACTCAACAAAGACAAACAAATAGCTGAGTTATCACTTATTTATGTTTTAATTTAATGTTATACATGTACATAGTTTATGTTCATACATTAGGAATTATCGGTTATTTTACAACTATAAACTGTTTCCAATCTGCCTTCGACCTCCGAAAACATTTCATTGGGTTGGTCCCAACATTTTGTGAAAAAAAATTGACTGTTGACTGATATGGCAAGAAACAACTATACATGTATATAGTCCTTGCAAACAGACATTTCTTATTTATAAAAGCTTGTGTCCTTCTTTGTTGCCCATAACCTAGCTGCATGAAGTTTTTCTTTCCAAGGAAAACAACAATATCTACCAGCTTTGCTTTTGCATTGCTTGGTATAATAAAATAATAAAAACGTGGCAGATTATTGAGTATAAGCAGGGCCGTAAGTTGCTCGATATTGTAATAGTATCTGCTTTGACTTTCGCTTTCAATTGTATTAAAAATTTGAAGTGGTCCAACATAAAAAGAAAAGGGTGCCTTGAAAACCAGCAAAACTAGTATCTTTTTCGTGAAATCTTGTTTCTGCCCGAGCCCTTACCGCCAATCATCTCTCTCGTTTTACAAAATACTTTTACTCTTTATGTTACTAGAGGTCAGAGAAACAACATCCCTATCAGTATATAGATTCGATTTTCGATGATTATGTTGTTTCAGTAGGGAGGCTGAAATCCTGCAGTAACGACACCCATCATTCACTTACCAGGAAGCGTATTGACCTCCCTGCACATTCACCGTGACTTGGCGGATTTTTCATCTTGTCACGTATTTATAAATTTCAGTGTATATCCACAATTTATGATAAAATTCACAATTTTATGAAATATGTAAATTAGGATGAAAACTACACCTTCATGCTTTTCATTTCTCCATTGTTAACTGTTTAATCTGGTAATGTTTGATTTATGGTATGATATATTACACATTGTTGGCAGACGTTCAGGAGGATGAACTATTGCAAAGTTGTCTCTCTTACATTCCCAACATTCCTCGCCCCGGAAGTTTTGATAAATGATAGAGTTGAATGGGTCTGGTAGACATGTTTTCCAAGGTGGGTAAGCGGACGTGACACCATATTACGTGACCTCTCGCAATTTTTACGTTCCTGGTCTGACTCGGCGGATTTAGACACGCGACATTACCTCCCAACATCTGAAACAAAGAATTTTTGTATCCGATGGGGATGGGATAGGTGTAAAGGTGCTAGGGGGTTGGAGGCAATGACGTAAAGAGTCGATCACTTTTTTGTAAATAGAGTTATGTAGAACCAAGCAATGTACAGTCAATAAATAATGTGAATTTGAAACTTCGTGAAACACTCAATACCGTCGCCATTTACTTTACTTGTTTTAAGGGTTTTCACCTAGTCTTTTTAGTGAGGTTGCTACCATTTTCTTAAACAGACCAAGCCTAAAGATGCCTTGGCTATTGTCGACGCGATAATATCTATCTTGGGAAGATAGGACAAGTGTGGATAAAACATCATCTATAGAGAAGATAGGACGAGTGTAGATAAAACATCATCTATAGAGAAGATAGGACGAGTGTAGATAAAACATCATCTATAGAGAAGATAGGACAAGTGTAGATAAAACATCATCTATAGAGAAGATAGGACGAGTGTAGATAAAACATCATCTATAGAGAAGATAGGACGAGTGTAGATAAAACATCATCTATAGAGAAGATAGGACGAGTGTAGATAAAACATCATCTGTATAGAGAAGATAGGACGAGTGTAGATAAAACATCATCTATAGAGAAGATAGGACGAGTGTAGATAAAACATCATATATAGAGAAGATAGGACGAGTGTAGATAAAACATCATCTATAGAGAAGATAGGACGAGTGTAGATAAAACATCATATATAGAGAAGATAGGACGAGTGTAGATAAAACATCATCTATAGAGAAGATAGGACGAGTGTAGATAAAACATCATTATAGAGAAATAGGACGAGTGTAGATAAAACATCATCTATAGAGAAGATAGGACGAGTGTAGATAAAACATCATCTATAGAGAAGATAGGACGAGTGTAGATAAAACATCATCTATAGAGAAGATAGGACGAGTGTAGATAAAACATCATCTATAGAGAAGATAGGACGAGTGTAGATAAAACATCATCTATAGAGAAGATAGGACGAGTGTAGATAAAACATCATCTATAGAGAAGATAGGACGAGTGTAGATAAAACATCATCTATAGAGAAGATAGGACGAGTGTAGATAAAACATCATCTATAGAGAAGATAGGACGAGTGTAGATAAAACATCATCTATAGAGAAGATAGGACGAGTGTAGATAAAACATCATCTATAGAGAAGATAGGACGAGTGTAGATAAAACATCATCTATAGAGAAGATAGGACGAGTGTAGATAAAACATCATCTATAGAGAAGATAGGACGAGTGTAGATAAAACATCATCTATAGAGAAGATAGGACGAGTGTAGATAAAACATCATCTATAGAGAAGATAGGACGAGTGTAGATAAAACATCATCTATATAGAGAAGATGGACGAGTGTAGATAAAACATCATCTATAGAGAAGATAGGACGAGTGTAGATAAAACATCATCTATAGAGAAGATAGGACGAGTGTAGATAAAACATCATCTATAGAGAAGATAGGACGAGTGTAGATAAAACATCATCTATAGAGAAGATAGGACGAGGTAGATAAAACATCATCTATAGAGAAGATAGGACGAGTGTAGATAAAACATCATCTATAGAGAAGATAGGACGAGTGTAGATAAAACACATTAAAAAGATAGACAGTGTAATAAAACACATCTATAGAGAAGATAGGACGAGTGTAGATAAAACATCATCTATAGAGAAGATAGGACGAGTGTAGATAAAACATCATCTATAGAGAAGATAGGACGAGTGTAGATAAAACATCATCTATAGAGAAGATAGGACGAGTGTAGATAAAACATCATCTATAGAGAAGATAGGACGAGTGTAGATAAAACATCATCTATAGAGAAGATAGGACGAGTGTAGATAAAACATCATCTATAGAGAAGATAGGACGAGTGTAGATAAAACATCATCTATAGAGAAGATAGGACGAGTGTAGATAAAACATCATCTATAGAGAAGATAGGACGAGTGTAGATAAAACATCATCTATAGAGAAGATAGGACGAGTGTAGATAAAACATCATCTATAGAGAAGATAGGACGAGTGTAGATAAAACATCATCTATAGAGAAGATAGGACGAGTGTAGATAAAACATCATCTATAGAGAAGATAGGACGAGTGTAGATAAAACATCATCTATAGAGAAGATAGGACGAGTGTAGATAAAACATCATCTATAGAGAAGATAGGACGAGTGTAGATAAAACATCATCTATAGAGAAGATAGGACGAGTGTAGATAAAACATCATCTATAGAGAAGATAGGACGAGTGTAGATAATAAAACATCATCTATAGAGAAGATAGGACGAGTGTAGATAAAACATCATCTATAGAGAAGATAGGACGAGTGTAGATAAAACATCATCTATAGAGAAGATAGGACGAGTGTAGATAAAACATCATCTATAGAGAAGATAGGACGAGTGTAGATAAAACATCATCTATAGAGAAGATAGGACGAGTGTAGATAAAACATCATCTATAGAGAAGATAGGACGAGTGTAGATAAAACATCATATATAGAGAAGATAGGACGAGTGTAGATAAAACATCATCTATAGAGAAGATAGGACGAGTGTAGATAAAACATCATCTATAGAGAAGATAGGACGAGTGTAGATAAAACATCATCTATAGAGAAGATAGGACGAGTGTAGATAAAAACATCATCTATAGAGAAGATAGGACGAGTGTAGATAAAACATCATCTATAGAGAAGATAGGACGAGTGTAGATAAAACATCATCTATAGAGAAGATAGGACGAGTGTAGATAAAACATCATCTATAGAGAAGATAGGACGAGTGTAGATAAAACATCATCTATAGAGAAGATAGGACGAGTGTAGATAAAACATCATCTATAAGATAGGAAGAGATAGGAGAGATGTAGATAAAACATCATCTATAGAGAAGATAGGACGAGTGTAGATAAAACATCATCTATAGAGAAGATAGGACGAGTGTAGATAAAACATCATCTATAGAGAAGATAGGACGAGTGTAGATAAAACATCATCTATAGAGAAGATAGGACGAGTGTAGATAAAACATCATCTATAGAGGAGTAGAGAAAACATAGGACGAGTGTAGATAAAACATCATCTATAGAGAAGATAGGACGAGTGTAGATAAAACATCATCTATAGAGAAGATAGGACGAGATAGGACGAGTGTAGATAAAACATCATCTATAGAGAAGATAGGACGAGTGTAGATAAAACATCATCTATAGAGAAGATAGGACGAGTGTAGATAAAACATCATCTATAGAGAAGATAGGACGAGTGTAGATAAAACATCATCTATAGAGAAGATAGGACGAGTGTAGATAAAACATCATCTATAGAGAAGATAGGACGAGTGTAGATAAAACATCATCTATAGAGAAGATAGGACGAGTGTAGATAAAACATCATCTATAGAGAAGATAGGACGAGTGTAGATAAAACATCATCTATAGAGAAGATAGGACGAGTGTAGATAAAACATCATCTATAGAGAAGATAGGACGAGTGTAGATAAAACATCATATATAGAGAAGATAGGACGAGTGTAGATAAAACATCATCTATAGAGAAGATAGGACGAGTGTAGATAAAACATCATCTATAGAGAAGATAGGACGAGTGTAGATAAAACATCATCTATAGAGAAGATAGGACGAGTGTAGATAAAACATAAAACATCATCTATAGAGAAGATAGGACGAGTGTAGATAAAACATCATCTATAGAGAAGATAGGACGAGTGTAGATAAAACATCATCTATAGAGAAGATAGGACGAGTGTAGATAAAACATCATCTATAGAGAAGATAGGACGAGTGTAGATAAAACATCATCTATAGAGATAGGACGAGTGTAGATAAAACATCATCTATAGAGAAGATAGGACGAGTGTAGATAAAACATCATCTATAGAGAAGATAGGACGAGTGTAGATAAAACATCATCTATAGAGAAGATAGGACGAGTGTAGATAAAACATCATCTATAGAGAAGATAGGACGAGTGTAGATAAAACATCATCTATAGAGAAGATAGGACGAGTGTAGATAAAAACATCATCATCTATAGAGAAGATAGGACGAGTGTAGATAAAACATCATCTATAGAGAAGATAGGACGAGTGTAGATAAAACATCATCTATAGAGAAGATAGGACGAGTGTAGATAAAACATCATCTATAGAGAAGATAGGACGAGTGTAGATAAAACATCATCTATAGAGAAGATAGGACGAGTGTAGATAAAACATCATCTATAGAGAAGATAGGACGAGTGTAGATAAAAACATCATCTATAGAGAAGATAGGACGAGTGTAGATAAAACATCATCTATAGAGAGAAGATAGGACGAGTGTAGATAAAACATCATCTATAGAGAAGATAGGACGAGTGTAGATAAAACATCATCTTATAGAGAAGATAGGACGAGTGTAGATAAAACATCATCTATAGAGAAGATAGGACGAGTGTAGATAAAACATCATCTATAGAGAAGATAGGACGAGTGTAGATAAAACATCATCTATAGAGAGGAATCCTAGATAGGACGAGTGTAGATAAAACATCATCTATATAGAGAAGATAGGACGAGTGTAGATAAAACATCATCTATAGAGAAGATAGGACGAGTGTAGATAAAACATCATCTATAGAGAAATAGGAGTGTAGATAAAACTTAAGAGAGTAGGACGAGTGTAGATAAAACATCATCTATAGAGAAGATAGGACGAGTGTAGATAAAACACATCATCTATAGAGAAGATAGGACGAGTGTAGATAAAACATCATCTATAGAGAAGATAGGACGAGTGTAGATAAAACATCATCTATAGAGAAGATAGGACGAGTGTAGATAAAACATCATCTATAGAGAAGATAGGACGAGTGTAGATAAAACATCATCTATAGAGAAGATAGGACGAGTGTAGATAAAACATCATCTATAGAGAAGATAGGACGAGTGTAGATAAAACATCATCTATAGAGAAGATAGGACGAGTGTAGATAAAACATCATCTATAGAGAAGATAGGACGAGTGTAGATAAAACATCATCTATAGAGAAGATAGGACGAGTGTAGATAAAACATCATCTATAGAGAAGATAGGACGAGTGTAGATAAAACATCATCTATAGAGAAGATAGGACGAGTGTAGATAAAACATCATCTATAGAGAAGATAGGACGAGTGTAGATAAAACATCATCTATAGAGAAGATAGGACGAGTGTAGATAAAAAATAGAGAAGATAGGACACATCTATAGAGAAGATAGGACGAGTGTAGATAAAACTATAGAGAAGATAGGACGAGTGTAGAATGAGTGCAGGTTTTGTTATGGATCCGATTCTATGTAAGTTGTATTTTCTTCTATTAAATGTAAGCTTTGTAAAAAAAGAAAAGCCGGTATGCCACGCCTCATTTCAAATAAATCACGCTGATGGTTATCGGCTTGAGCTTGACCCTAAGGTCATGCGATAAAACTTGGAATGTTAATTGGAAGTAAATGAGTGTACAAAAATGGACATGTACACAAAATTTAAAAAAAATGGACATGTACACAAAATAGTTACTTTGATGCTGTTATGCGGTGGCCGCTATCGGCCATCGTACAACTGAGATTTTGTACACTTGATGAACAAGTATAGTATGGCCGACGGTTGATTCTGCCTCTCCAGACAAAGAGCACAGTGATACAGCTATTTAAAACTTGCTTACATAATACATTTCGTGTATAAATCCTGGACGACCGTGGGTGTACTGTCGAATTCTCCCAAAAATGTTTGATATTTTAATAGGTGGCTGGGTTGTATACCAGGGTCTGCTAGCTCCGTGTTGGCAGGCAGTGTTATTTGAGACGGGGAAGCTGCTAAAAGTTGAGAATCGATCAAGCGTATCGAATGCCAGACTCCCAATACGAAGTGCAGCATGTGTGGTAACCAGTATCCTGTTCTGGTGATGCAACTGTAGCTTTTTACTGGTAATAAAATTAGGGATGGAAATAGGGAGAGTTCGAAATAGAAGTGTAAGATGGGGGGGGGGGGGGAGAGGCTAGGGAAAATAGTGTAGCGGCTGAGGCAAAGATATGGAATGTAGCGGATCCAAACACTTCAGTTATTATTAAGACTTTTGTTTGCTTTATTTACATCATCAGGTAGGTCAGTCACAAAATGTACGTTTTGTATGTCCAAGTCTAGTGATAATCCCGCAGTCTCGGACTTGTCATGGACATGGCTCTTTATAATTATTAGCACCATACTTTGTGATAGCACCCGAAACAACTTATTTGTTGCTGTTTTGGTTACATTTCATAGAATCAACGCCTTTTTGGTGTAGCTTATTAACGTAAGACATATCATACGAATCAAACGGTCGACTGACGCTCTTGCACAATATTCTGAATTCAAATCATTTTTTCACGGCCATGTTTGCCTGAATTCAAAATATGCTTAAATTGATACAATCGCCAAACGATTTCTATAAAGAACCTCTGTATAAATAGGTAAGCCTAGATACAACGTAGTCTATGTTCTCTGTAAGATATCGGATTATATCAGTCCAAATTCACTTTTAATCCGACAACTCATCAGACCCCTTGTTACGGTGTGATAGCCTTCATTTGAATACAGGAGGCATCAGACGCTTACTATTCCGGGCATCATGGTCCGTCTACATTGTCTTATTTGTGTAGTTTTTATAACTGATAATATCAACATGAATTGGCTGATCAATGTCAATCTGTATGATTAGTTGTCCATTATCTTATTCGGAATGCGTTATAATGCGTCCATTCCAAAATCATATCAGATTCAGTTGGTTCCATCGCGTAATTTCATCATGTCTATATTGAATGAGAAAGATTTCGTATCTACAACCATAATCCTATTATATGCTCATCATTTGTCAGCCACGAGAGCTCCTCTTTGACCTCATCACTATAAATTCACCGTCTGCTCTCAACACGTGGTACACGCAATCTGCCATCATAATTGTAAGAGAATTTTAACGGTTCGTGTTTTCATTGATAAAAATGTCTGAATAAATATTGTTATAATTTATCGTACTTTCTGATTGATTAGCAATTGATAGCGAATATTTTAATCTTCAGTAAGCCATTACGGTAATAATCCGGCCTGTTCGACCTTCGGTGCATTCGAGAGGCATTAGGAAGGAGCTCATTTGACGTTCGGTGCGTTTGAGTGGCATGTATCGACGATGGGGCAACTTACCTCACTTCAATGTGTTGGTGGCCACACAGGTAAAGCCGAACGGAAATATTTGTGTAAGCTCTGTATTATCAGTGGAGATGTTTTAGAGATTGTTATCCACGCAAGTATGTTTAAATTAGGTGTAAGAGGTTCAGTGTGAATGGCGGATAACACAGACGTAACGACTTAAAATTTAAAACCCCGTGACCATTGCTCTTTAAAAAAGCATGAATCAAGTTGTCAAATGTTAGCACACCTTTACCATTTCTCTGGAAATCAAAATGTGTTAAATACTTTTATCCTAAACGAGCCGAATACATTCAGGAAAGCAAACAGAAAAAAGATTAGTAAATGACCGTCTTTCGATAACTGAAGTGGACGCTGAACAAGAAATTGCGATTTTATATAGATAAATGGCTATGCTAACCTAACTTGTCCAAATGAGGATATCAAATCGTACTCTATACAGGAAAAGTAAATTCATGTATCTGATACCGACAAACAAAAATCATAGAAACATATGATCAATTGGTCTGAAATCACTTTTAAGAAAATTCGTCGCTTGTCTACCAAGGTTACACAAGAGTTCAAAATAAACGAATGGATATGTTTGATTAAATAAAATAAAGATTTTGCTATCCATAAAGAAGAATGAATTGATATAAGCAAATTGGAGTAGATTCGAAAGCATCGCAATTGTAGGTCTACGGTTAAGTAAAATCGAAATCTCCCACCTAAAGGAAGAATTATTTAGTTTCTTTTTCAAGTTAAGATAGAACGAAAACTATTGCTCGACCACATCACACTTTGACGCCTTTACGAATAACGGATAAGGTTGTCTTATTAGCCTACAACCGTCATCTGACTGTATTGTACATGTAATATTGTGAATCTGTAAAGCATATTAGTGTCGGTACCAGACACAAAGGACACACAGTCTCACCTCAATCACTTAGTGTGAAAGTAGGAGGGAAAAGGATATGATCCTTGTCAACCATACAGCGATAGTATAGTATCATATGGGATTACAAACAATGTTAATATAAGTCTGTGAATGACTTCTGATACAACTCGGAATGAAGAGCTTCAATGTAGTATATCAATGACTACAGTGACACACTCGACCTTAAAGATGCTCCCCCGCCGACAGAGCATATATGCTATTAATCACTTGAACAATTATTGGTGTTTAATCGTATATATATATGTCTGATTAACACACAAAAAAATATTATAAAATAATTTATTTGGCTTTGTTGCATGCGCAATCAGTACCTACTGTAGGATATAGTGCCACGGAATTTTTTCAGGATGCAATTAATTATTTTTTGTAACTTTAACTTGAAGTGAAATTAGAAGCTCAAAATTTTCAATGGTGGTAATGGTGTAAAGTAAGTAACTTTTGTAACTGAAGAAAATTACTAAATCGTCTGCTCGTGTTTTTGATAGTGAAAAAATGTCATTTGTCAACGGTGGAGCATTCGTCTTGACAAGTTCACAGTCTGACTTGTATTATCAAATTAATGTAAATCTATCTATAATTACTGTGATCTAGGATCGCTGTATAATTTAATTTACCTTATCTCCAGTAACGGCTCGTCAATTACGTAACAGACACTAATTGTTTATTCAAGGTTAATAAAATGCCACTTGTACCTCGGGTAATGTCATTAGTTGTCTATGACTACAATGTGCCAGTGTCGAGGTCCTGACACACTGGCAGTCTCGTCGTGCCACCGTTCTGATTACGTCATCAGAACATGCGGTTATCTCCTCATACAGTTTATCCAATTACAAGAGGGAAGGCAGAGGGATCAAAACCTCACAGCGCTTTAGGACGACGAAAACACAGGCGCACGCATTTTGTTGTCAAAAAGATATTATAATGGATGTGTTGTATATTATGTTTTTGTCTGCCCGCGGACGAAAAGACATAATCAAACATGTCAGATATATGTAGTTTAAATAAGTGATTATCCGGAATTTGAGGGACGGTTCACCTAGGGCCTATCCTATTCACGTTTTAGACTTGATAAATGTGTCATGATAAAGCAAGGTTTGCAATAAAATACCCTGGTATATAGCAAATAGTCTACTTGTGAGGGGTAATTAAATTATACTATCTCGTAATGACTGACAATCGATCGTTATTTTGTTTTACTCTCAAAAGGATCAGACTCGGGATACTAGTATTAAGATAGGAGATAATGAAATAAAACATCATTTCTAATCATTTCTTAGACTACTTAGAATTGTAATCATATATGTGATATCATTTCCTTGTTCTTTTAATAAATCAAAGTAAGAAATTGATGGATATTCAGTGGCGGATTCAGAGTTTTCTGTGCTTCTGGAAACTTATGTCCGTTTCCAGCCACCATTCGGTCGGGAGTACGCGATCCTAATTCTTTGTGTAGTATTGATCTGTATAATGAAACCACTAGCTTTTATCGATATAAATATAATTTTCAGATTGTGTAGATGTATGATCCTGTACTGAAAATCATTCATTTGTTGTTTTACACTCGTGGGAATCTTTGTTGGGATACGGAAAAACCTGATACACAATGTGGTTATTCACTGATATGTTCGAGTTTTTGGGAATTTCGATAGATTCCGATAATTACCAAACGATAACGAAAAACTTGGTACCAGACTAACAAACAAACAACGTGCAATATAAGAGTCTGGTGTAATGTATAATGTCATTTCATGACATATATCTGTCATATTGACAAAGTCGGGTGCCAATGTAAGAGGACACTCGGAGTAGTGTACTGTTAGGAACAGAGCGTTCCGGCGTATTAGTGTAGGAGGAGAGTAGACATGGGTCAGTTTGGTATTACAAGATAAACAAATTAGGCGGACACTTGTTAAATTCTATCATCTCCATGGCAACCACGGCGCGAGGGTCAGCTGTACCATGTTGGTGATATAATGAGTAAATTAAGTAGCTGATAAGACGACCCGAGTAGGCTATTCCGCCTTGTTAGGCTCTAATTGGAGATAAACTGGGAGTTATCATACTGTCTCAAACTAGCCGTCCTATCGAAAGTTTATTGTGGTTGGAGCTCCCACGAAAACATGAAATTTACCCAGTAGGAAACCAATGTATTTTTAGCATATTTTATTCTGTGACAAAGTGAATATCAGTCAAACTAAAGTAATATTTGGGAAGAAAAGAATCCCACACGACCTTCATTTTACATACAATAACAATGTTATTGAAAAAGGTTTTTAGTATCTTTGTGTATCTTTCATCACTTTTTATACAGGAAAATATACTAGTAAAAGTCGTGGATGATGCTCATCTATAGACTGTCAACTTGATATGTTTGATAAAGTCCTAAAACATGGTTGTGAGGTCTGGGGTTTAATAATCATAAACTAACTAACTAGTTGTAGTACGATGTGGGTCACAATTACAAAAACACCAAGCATGTGAATAAATGTCTGGATAATAATGTAATGTACTGTTAAAATGACAAACAAATTATATCCACTGTCAAAATCACAAACAAATTACACCCACTGTCAAAATGACAAACAAATTACACCTACTATCAAAATCACAAACAAACTGCATCTACTGTCAAAAGGACACAAATTACATATGCTGTCTGAAAACAAACAAATTACGTGTACTGTCAAAAGACAAAAAATCACATACAATGCTTTTCCCAAAAAGATAGTATGCAACAAAAATAGCATGACTGTGTAAATATATTCAAAATGATATCTAACCATGTTGGTAACCCTAGATTTAATATTTCAGCAGTTAATAAAAGAATTGTTTATACGGAGCTATAGAGAGGCATTTCAAGTCATTCAAAATCACCTAGTAAGACTTTAAGTTATGTGTCATAAAGTTGATACTGACGAATCAAGATGAGCTAATACACAGGTTTAAATCTGACTTAATCACGATATTTACGGTGAAATTAGTACACAGAGTCAAACCAAGTATTCAAGTTGTGTATCACATTTTAACAGTCATATAAGGACTTATGAAGTGATCTCTTCAGATATGTTTTTATCTTAACATACAAAAGTTATTGAAACAATATTAATATTCATATGACATCAAAACAATACTAATATTTATAACAAATAAAAACAATACTAATATTTATAAAGCAATACAACAAAAAACTAATATTCATAGGACAATTCAAAAAAACTATATATAAGACATTTTAAAGCAAAAAACCTGATATTTATAAGACATTAAAGCAAAACTAATATTTATAAGGCATTTAAACTAATATTTATAAGACATTTAAAACAAAACTAATATTTATAAGGTAATACAACAAAACTAATATTTATAAGGTAATACAACAAAACTAATATTTATAAGGTAATACAACAACAGTAATATTTATAAGGTAATACAACAACACTAATATCCATAAGACAATTCAACAAAACTAATATAGAACATTTAGAAAAAAAACTGATATTTATAAGACATTAAAGCAAAACTAATATTTATAAGGCATTTAAACTAATATTTATAAGACATTTAAAACAACACTAATATTTATAAGGTAATACAACAACACTAATATTTATAAGGTAATACAACAACACTAATATTTATAAGGTAATACAACAACACTAATATTTTATAAATACAACACACTAATATTTATAAGGTAATACAACAACACTAATATTTATAAGGTAATACAACAACACTAATATTTATAAGGTAATACAACAACACTAATATTTATAAGGTAATACAACAACACTAATATTTATAAGGTAATACAACAACACTAATATTTATAAGGTATTTCAACAACTAATATTTATAAGACAATACAACAACACTAATATTTATAAGGTAATACAACAACACTAATATTTATATTGGTAATACAACAACACTAATATTTATAAGGTAATACAACAACTTATAATTTTATAAGGTAAATACAACAACACTAATATTTATAAGGTAATACAACAACACTAATATTTATAAGGTAATACAACAACACTAATATTTATAAGGTAAATACAACAACACTAATATTTATAAGGTAATACAACAACACTAATATTTTATTTCAACAACACTAATATTTAAGGTAATACAACAACACTAATATTTATAAGGTAATACAACAACACTAATATTTATAAGGTAATACAACAACACTAATATTTATAAGGTAATATACTTAATACAACAACACTAATATTTATAAGGTAATACAACAACACTAATATTTATAAGACAATACAACAACACTAATATTTATAAGACAATACAACAACACTAATATTTTATAAGGGTAATACAACAACACTAATATTTATAAGGTAATACAACAACAACTAATATTTTATAAGACTAAATACAACAACACTAATATTTATAAGACAATACAACAACACTAATATTTATAAGGTAATACAACAACACTAATATTTATAAGGTAATACAACAACACTAATATTTATAAGACATACAACAACACTAATATTTATAAGGTAATACAACAACACTAATATTTATAAGACAATACAACAACACTAATATTTATAAGGTAATACAACAACACTAATATATTTATTAGGTAATACAACAAACACTAATATTTATAAGGTAATACAACAACACTAATATTTATAAGGTAATACAACAACACTAATATTTATACGGTAATACAACAACACTAATATTTATAAGACAATACAACAACACTAATATTTATAAGGTACAATACAACAACACTAATATTTATTAGGTACATACAACAACACTAATATTTATAAGGTAATACAACAACACTAATATTTATAAGGTAATACAACAACACTAATATTTATAAGGTAATACAACAACACTAATATTTATAAGGTAAATACAACAACACTAATATTTATACGACAATACAACAACACTAATATTTATAAGGTAATACAACAACACTAATATTTATATAGGTAATACAACAACACTAATATTTATAAGGTAATACAACAACACTAATATTTATAAGGTACAATACAACAACACTAATATTTATAAGACAATACAACAACACTAATATTTATAAGACAATACAACAACACTAATATTTATAAAGACAATACAACAAACACTA
Organism: Argopecten irradians; assembly: GCF_041381155.1. Taxonomy (NCBI): domain Eukaryota; kingdom Metazoa; phylum Mollusca; class Bivalvia; order Pectinida; family Pectinidae; genus Argopecten; species Argopecten irradians. The sequence continues at coordinate 42,934,616 of NC_091141.1, read as the reverse complement.
ATATTTATAAGGTGTAATACAACAACACTAATATTTATATAAGGTAATACAACAACACTAATATTTATAAGGTAATACAACAACACTAATATTTATACGACAAAAATACAACAACACTAATATTTATAAGACAATACAACAACACTAAATATTTATAAGACAACAACACTAACTAATATTATAAGGTAATACAACAACACTAATTATTTATAAGGTAATAACAACAACACTAATATTTATAAGGTAATACAACAACACTAATATTTATAAGACAATACAACAACACTAATATTTATAAGACTAATACAACAACACTAATATTTATAGAGGTAGTACAACAACACTAATATTTATTAAGGTAATACAACAACACTAATATTTATAAGGTAATACAACAACACTAATATTTATAAGGTAATACAACAACACTAATATTTTATAAGGTAATACAACAACACTAATTTATATTAATATTTATAAGGTAATACAACAACACTAATATTTATAAGGTAATACAACAACACTCATATTTATAAGGTAATACAACAACACATAATATAAGGTTATACAACAACACAATATTTATCACAAACAACAACACTAATATTTATTAGGTAATACAACAACACTAATATTTATGAGGTAATACAACAACACTAATATTTATAAGACAATACAACAACACTAATATTTATAAGACAATACAACAACACTAATATTTATACAACGACAATATAACAACAACACTAATATTTATAAGGTAATACAACAACACTAATATTTATAAGGTAATACAACAACACTAATATTTATAAGGTAAATACAACAACACTAATATTTATAAGGTAATACAACAACACTAATATTATAAGGTAATACAACAACACTAATATTTATAAGGTAATACAACAACACTAATATTTATAAGAACATTTAATAAAAAACACTAATATTTATAAGACAAATACAAAAACTAAGATTTATAAGGCATTTAAACATATAATTTGTATAAGACAATAAAACAACACTAATATTTATAAGGTAATACAACAACACTAATATTTATAAGGTAATACAACAAAACTAATATTTATAAGGTAATACAACAACACTAATATTTATAAGACAATTACAACAACACTAATATTTTATAAGTAATACAACAACACTAATATTTATATAGGTAATACAACAACACTAATATTTATAAGGTAATACAACAACACTAATATTTATACGACAATACAACAACACTAATATTTATAAGACAATACAACAACACTAATATTTATAAGACAATACAACAACACTAATATTTATTAGGTAGTACAACAACACTAATATTTATAAGGTAATACAACAACACTAATATTTATAAGGTAATACAACAACACTAATATTTATAAGGTAATACAACAACACTAATATTTATAAGGTAATACAACAACACTAATATTTATAAGGTAATACAACAACACTAATATTTATAAGGTAATACAACAACACTAATATTTATAAGGTAATACAACAACACTAATATTTATAAGGTAATACAACAACACTAATATTTTATAAGGTAATACAACAACAATAATATTTATTATACGTACAATACAACAACACTAATATTTATATAGGTAATACAACAACACTAATATTTATGAGGTAAATACAACAACACTAATATTTATAAGAATACAATATAAGACAACAACAACTAATATTTATAAGGTAATACAACAACACTAATATTTATAAGGTAATACAACAAAACTAATATTTATAAGGTAATACAACAACACTAATATTTATAAGGTAATACAACAACACTAATATTTATACGACAATACAACAACACTAATATTTATAAGACAATACAACAACACTAATATTTATTAGGTAGTACAACAACACTAATATTTATAAGGTAATACAACAACACTAATATTTATAAGGTAATACAACAACACTAATATTTATACGACAATACAACAACACTAATATTTATAAGACAATACAACAACACTAATATTTATAAGACAATACAACAACACTAATATTTATTAGGTAGTACAACAACACTAATATTTATAAGGTAATACAACAACACTAATATTTATAAGGTAAAACAACAACACTAATATTTATAAGGTAATACAACAACACTAATATTTATAAGGTAATACAACAACACTAATATTTATAAGGTAATACAACAACACTAATATTTATAAGGTAATACAACAACACTAATATTTATAAGGTAATACAACAACAATAATATTTATACGACAATACAACAACACTAATATTTATTAGGTAATACAACAAAACTAATATTTATAAGGTAATACAACAACACTAATATTTATAAGGTAATACAACAACACTAATATTTATACGACAATACAACAACACTAATATTTATACGACAATATAACAACACTAATATTTATAAGGTAATACAACAACACTAATATTTATAAGGTAATACAACAACACTAATATTTATAAGGTAATACAACAAAACTAATATTTATAAGGTAATACAACAACAGTAATATTTATAAGGTAATACAACAACACTAATATTCATAAGACAATTCAACAAAACAAATATAGAACATTTAAAAAAAAACTGATATTTATAAGACATTAAAGCAAAACTAATATTTATAAGGCATTTAAACATATATTTGTAAGACATTTAAAACAACACTAATATTTATAAGGTAATACAACAACACTAATATTTATAAGGTAATACAACAACAATAATATTTTTAAGGTAATACAACAACAATAATATTTATAAGGTAATACAACAACAGTAATATAGAACATTTAGAAAAAAAACTGATATTTATAAGACATTTAAAACAACACTAATATTTATAAGGTAATACAACAACACTAATATTTATAAGGTAATACAACAAAACTAATATTTATACGACAATACAACAACACTAATATTTATAAGACAATACAACAACACTAATATTTATTAGGTAGTACAACAACACTAATATTTATAAGGTAATACAACAACACTAATATTTATAAGGTAATACAACAACACTAATATTTATACGACAATACAACAACACTAATATTTATAAGACAATACAACAACACTAATATTTATAAGACAATACAACAACACTAATATTTATTAGGTAGTACAACAACACTAATATTTATAAGGTAATACAACAACACTAATATTTATAAGGTAATACAACAACACTAATATTTATAAGGTAATACAACAACACTAATATTTATAAGGTAATACAACAACACTAATATTTATAAGGTAATACAACAACACTAATATTTATAAGGTAATACAACACACACTAATATTTATAAGGTAATACAACAACAATAATATTTATAAGGTAATACAACAACAGTAATATTTATAAGGTAATAAACAACAACACTCATATTTATAAGGTAATACAACAACAAATAATATTTATACGACAATACAACAACACTAATATTTATTAGGTAATACAACAAAACTAATATTTATAAGGTAATACAACAACACTAATATTTATAAGGTAATACAACAACACTAATATTTATACGACAATACAACAACACTAATATTTATACGACAATATAACAACACTAATATTTATTAGGTAGTACAACAACACTAATATTTATAAGGTAATACAACAACACTAATATTTATAAGGTAATACAACAACACTAATATTTATACGACAATACAACAACACTAATATTTATAAGACAATACAACAACACTAATATTTATAAGACAATACAACAACACTAATATTTATTAGGTAGTACAACAACACTAATATTTATAAGGTAATACAACAACACTAATATTTATAAGGTAAAACAACAACACTAATATTTATAAGGTAATACAACAACACTAATATTTATAAGGTAATACAACAACACTAATATTTATAAGGTAATACAACAACACTAATATTTATAAGGTAATACAACAACACTAATATTTATAAGGTAATACAACAACACTAATATTTATACGACAATACAACAACACTAATATTTATTAGGTAATACAACAAAACTAATATTTATAAGGTAATACAACAACACTAATATTTATAAGGTAATACAACAACACTAATATTTATACGACAATACAACAACACTAATATTTATACGACAATATAACAACACTAATATTTATTAGGTAATACAACAACACTAATATTTATAAGGTAATACAACAACACTAATATTTATAAGGTAATACAACAAAACTAATATTTATAAGGTAATACAACAACAGTAATATTTATAAGGTAATACAACAACACAAATATAGAACATTTAAAAAAAAACTGATATTTATAAGACATTAAAGCAAAACTAATATTTATAAGGCATTTAAAACATATATTTGTAAGACATTTAAAACAACACTAATATTTATAAAACAAACATTATATATAAGGTAATACAACAACACTAATATTTATAAGGTAATACAACAACACTAATATTTATAAGGTAATACAACAACACTAATATTTATAAGGTAATACAACAACACTAATATTTATAAAGGTAATACAACAACAATAATATTTATAAGGTAATACAACAACAGTAATATTTATAAGGTAATACAACAACAGTAATATTTTTATAAGGTAATACAACAACACTAATATTTATAAGGTAATACAACAACACTAATATTTATAAGGTAATACAACAACAGTAATATTTATAAGGTAATACAACAACACTAATATTTATAAGGTAATACAACAACAGTAATATTTATAAGGTAATACAACAACACTAATATTTATAAGGTAATACAACAACACTAATATTTATAAGGTAATACAACAACACTAATATTTATAAGGTAATACAACAACACTAATATTTATAAGGTAATACAACAAAACTAATATTTATAAGGTAATACAACAAAACTAATATCTATAAGGTAATACAACAAAACTAATACTTATAAGGAAATACAACACTTATATTTAAAAGGCATTATACATTTTTGTCTGTTCCCGTGAATGATATTTTCAAAGCTTAATTCTTCAGAACATCTGGTTTTTTAGTAGAAATAAAGAAAGATAGCTTATTGTTTTGCCCTCAAACACAGCGGGTTGCTGTACGTTTTCCTAAAAGCAATCTCCCTGTCCCAAAGAGAGTTAATAAAATTCTGCAATAGGAGTTTTATATATATATATAATTGCAAATATTTACAAACGCCTTATCACATTTATATATATGTAGGTTCTATTAGTTATCAAATATACCGCTTTTTATGTTAAACTGCATCAGAATAAGGCATGATTCTTTCCCATAAGAACCTCCATGACTTTCCACTTACTGTTAATATTGTTAGATAGCATTACACCTATTGTTAGATAGCATTACACCTATTGTTAGATAGCATTACACCTATTGTTAGATAGCATTACACCTATTGTTAGATAGCATTACACCTATTGTTAGATAGCATTACACCTATTGTTAGATAGCATCACACCTATTGTTAGATAGCATTACACCTATTGTTAGATAGCATTACACATTACACCTATTGTTAGATAGCATCACACCTATTGTTAGATAGCATTACACCTATTGTTAGATAGCATTACACCTATTGTTAAGATAGCATTACACACTATTGTTAGATAGCATTACACCTATTGTTAGATAGCATTACACCTATTGTTAGATAGCATCACACCTATTGTTAGATAGCATTACACCTATTGTTAGATAGCATTACACCTATTGTTAGATAGCATTACACCTATTGTTAGATAGCATCACACCTATTGTTAGATAGCATTACACCTATTGTTAGATAGCATTACACCTATTGTTAGATAGCATTACACCTATTGTTAGATAGCATTACACCTATTGTTAGATAGCATTACACCTATTGTTAGATAGCATTACACCTATTGTTAGATAGCATTACACCTATTGTTTAGATAGCATAGATAGCATTACACCTATTGTTAGATAGCATTACACCTATTGTTAGATAGCATTACACCTACTGTAAGATAGCATTACACCTACTGTAAGATAGCATTACACCTATTGTTAGATAGCATTACACCTATTGTTAGATAGCATTACACCTATTGTTAGATAGCATTACACCTATTGACTAAATGCCGGCCATTTTAACATTGCTGTAACACAATTTTGTTGGAGAGTTTTTGCCGAAAATTGACAAGTAGTTTTTATAAATCCGTGATGCCAATCTGACACAATTTAAACTATGTCTGACATTTTGTAATTTTTCAGTATACTTTATGTTTATGAGAACTATTGTGTATTGATGGCTGATTTATTGTGACAGATATGTATGTCCATGATTTAAAATCCTAAATACAACCCAGCAAATCATCCGATAGCTGTCAAGTACATATACTGTACATAGTACGTATGAGAGAACTGCTAGAACTCAAGCTTGCAATGATATCGAAGAGAACAATAGTACGGGAAATTTCGCGTGTGAACGCAATTCTGACACACACTACATTAAAAATGTCAGTGTAAAAAAGTAGAAGAAAATCGCACACGATGCTTTTCTAACTGTGTACATACAATTAAGATTTAATATTTATTTTCTACGTTTAAATGTTAGAGTAATAAGAAGCTATTCCTGTGCACTTTAAACTGTCCTTTTAAACCGTTATTTAGTTAGTTTAAAGCATGTAATTAAAGTATCGAGATAAATTTTAGAGTAAATGCCGTGATTGTAGTTATAAAAACTGGCCATTCTCTCTAATACAACGTTTAAAAACCAGTTTATTACAACCATAACAAGGACATTATTTTCTAAAATTAAACGATTAAATAGAGTTCCCTTTTGAAAAATAACAAATCAATTTAGATTTGCGTGTTTTTTGTTGATTTTTACCTGAATGACCCAGACCGCCTTCTGACACGGCGTACCAGATAAGGGACAGGTGTACAAGGGTTACGCCTTTAGGGAGTTTACAAGGACTTGTTGGTTGGACCTTTCATCCATATTCTTATTCCTTCAAATTGAAGAGTTACATGAATTTTACTAAATTGAACAATTGAAACAAAGAAGTAAATCTGGATGAGATTAGTTGGCTCTCGCTAGGTGCAATGAAAAAATCATTTTTCTCACGCTTGAGCCTCTAATTTTAAATACATGCATTTCACTTTCAATAACAAACACAAATGTCAATAAAACCACATATTTATTTCATATTGTGTTTTATAAATTAAAAAGTTAAATATTAACTTTGCCATTATTTATCGCCTGTAATTCTGAAATAAACTCACTGTCTCTATTTTTCGAAACAATCATTGAATGCTATATTTGTGACACGTGATATTGTCTCATAGTACATGCAATCCTATAGGTAAACATATCCGTAACAGGTTGCTGATTGGTATAACATTAACAATAACGATCTGGTGTAAATGTTGGTTTATATCGACCATATTGACGGTCAACTTCAGACAAACTCCAACGCCTAAACAAATCAAGTTGGTTCATCATCATGCTGTGAAAAAAGGAAGCTATTTGTGAACCACAGTCGAACGTAGTTCACTTCCGTCATTCTCATTCACCTTTAACGAACACTACTTTCTCTTTAGAAAACACTGACTCCGATTTTCATCAAAGAAGAGTATAAATATCTGAGAATCTGGTTTGATCAACATCTTTTTTGTACATGGCATTTCGCCCCACAGATAAAGACGGCGAACAGTTGAATTATGGTCGATACCGGGATTTGCAAAGTAAGTTTACATGAGTGTTCTTTAGTTGAAGAATAATATTCTTTAATCAGTATGCGCATGTTCGTCTTTTTATTGCCATTTGGATTAAAATCTCATCATTTAAAGCTCCACTTTCATTTCTCAGTTCTTTAGCAAGCTAAACTTCCCGTGTACTCGAGATTATCCAGCCTCACTTTGATGTTTGTAGAAATGATAACAGATAAGTTACATCATTTCCATATCACATAGTTTTGACGGTAAGCCATCATGATAATGAGACATATCCTGCAAGTATCACCAAAAATCACTGACGCAGTTCACTTTAGGCGATAACTGGATAAGCACATATGAAAGGAATTCTATCAATTATCAGTCTTAGGTTTTACCTTGAGTTATATTTATAATAGTTAGGCTAGAACAAAGTTATCTTTCAATTACATTGTATCAACTTACTAAATGGTTTCTTGATTTCGTTGAAATAAAATCAAGACTTATAATGTATATTGTCAGTGGCCTTTGTAGGACATCTATATCAAAGACTTATAATGTATATTGTCAGTGGCCTTTGTAGGACATCTATATCAAAGACTTATAATGTATATTGTCAGTGGCCTTTGTAGGACATCTATATCAAAGACTTATAATGTATATTGTCAGTGGCCTTTGTAGGACATCTATATCAAAGACTTATAATGTATATTGTCAGTGGCCTTTGTAGGACATCTATATCAAAGACTTATAATGTATATTGTCAGTGGCCTTTGTAGGACATCTATATCAAAGACTTATAATGTATATTGTCAGTGGCCTTTGTAGGACATCTATATCAAAGACTTATAATGTATATTGTCAGTGGCCTTTGTAGGACATCTATATCAAAGACTTATAATGTATATTGTCAGTGGCCTTTGTAGGACATCTATATCAAAGACTTATAATGTATATTGTCAGTGGCCTTTATAGGACATCTATATCAAAGACTTATAGTGTATATTGTCAGTGGCCTTTGTAGGACATCTATATCAAAGACTTATAGTGTATATTGTCAGTGGCCTTTGTAGGACATCTATATCAAAGACTTATAGTGTATATTGTCAGTGGCCTTTGTAGGACATCTATATCAAAGACTTATAGTGTATATTGTCAGTGGCCTTTGTAGGACATCTATATCAAAGACTTATAATGTATATTGTCAGTGGCCTTTGTAGGACATCTATATCAAAGACTTATAATGTATATTGTCAGTGGCCTTTGTAGGACATCTATATCAAAGACTTATAATGTATATTGTCAGTGGCCTTTGTAGGACATCTATATCAAAGACTTATAATGTATATTGTCAGTGGCCTTTGTAGGACATCTATATCAAAGACTTATAATGTATATTGTCAGTGGCCTTTGTAGGACATCTATATCAAAGACTTATAATGTATATTGTCAGTGGCCTTTGTAGGACATCTATATCAAAGACTTATAATGTATATTGTCAGTGGCCTTTGTAGGACATCTATATCAAAGACTTATAATGTATATTGTCAGTGGCCTTTGTAGGACATCTATATCAAAGACTTATAATGTATATTGTCAGTGGCCTTTGTAGGACATCTATATCAAAGACTTATAATGTATATTGTCAGTGGCCTTTGTAGGACATCTATATCAAAGACTTATAATGTATATTGTCAGTGGCCTTTGTAGGACATCTATATCAAAGACTTATAATGTATATTGTCAGTGGCCTTTGTAGGACATCTATATCAAAGACTTATAATGTATATTGTCAGTGGCCTTTGTAGGACATCTATATCAAAGACTTATAATGTATATTGTCAGTGGCCTTTGTAGGACATCTATATCAAAGACTTATAATGTATATTGTCAGTGGCCTTTGTAGGACATCTATATCAAAGACTTATAATGTATATTGTCAGTGGCCTTTGTAGGACATCTATATCAAAGACTTATAGTGTATATTGTCAGTGGCCTTTGTAGGACATCTATATCAAAGACTTATAGTGTATATTGTCAGTGGCCTTTGTAGGACATCTATATCAAAGACTTATAATGTATATTGTCAGTGGCCTTTGTAGGACATCTATATCAAAGACTTATAATGTATATTGTCAGTGGCCTTTGTAGGACATCTATATCAAAGACTTATAATGTATATTGTCAGTGGCCTTTGTAGGACATCTATATCAAAGACTTATAATGTATATTGTCAGTGGCCTTTGTAGGACATCTATATCAAAGACTTATAATGTATATTGTCAGTGGCCTTTGTAGGACATCTATATCAAAGACTTATAATGTATATTGTCAGTGGCCTTTGTAGGACATCTATATCAAAGACTTATAATGTATATTGTCAGTGGCCTTTGTAGGACATCTATATCAAAGACTTATAATGTATATTGTCAGTGGCCTTTGTAGGACATCTATATCAAAGACTTATAATGTATATTGTCAGTGGCCTTTGTAGGCATCTATATCATAATGTATGCCTATATCAAAGACTTATAATGTATATTGTCAGTGGCCTTTGTAGGGCATCTATATCAAAGACTTATAATGTATATTGTCAGTGGCCTTTGTAGGACATCTATATCAAAGACTTATAATGTATATTGTCAGTGGCCTTTGTAGGACATCTATATCAAAGACTTATAATGTATATTGTCAGTGGCCTTTGTAGGACATCTATATCAAAGACTTATAATGTATATTGTCAGTGGCCTTTGTAGGACATCTATATCAAAGACTTATAATGTATATTGTCAGTGGCCTTTGTAGGACATCTATATCAAAGACTTATAATGTATATTGTCAGTGGCCTTTGTAGGACATCTATATCAAAGACTTATAATGTATATTGTCAGTGGCCTTTGTAGGACATCTATATCAAAGACTTATAATGTATATTGTCAGTGGCCTTTGTAGGCATCTATATCAAAGACTTATAATGTATATTGTCAGTGGTGGCCTTTGTAGGCATCTATATCAAAGACTTATAATGTATATTGTCAGTGGCCTTTGTAGGACATCTATATCAAAGACTTATAATGTATATTGTCAGTGGCCTTTGTAGGACATCTATATCAAAGACTTATAATGTATATTGTCAGTGGCCTTTGTAGGACATCTATATCAAAGACTTATAATGTATATTGTCAGTGGCCTTTGTAGGACATCTATATCAAAGACTTATAATGTATATTGTCAGTGGCCTTTGTAGGACATCTATATCAAAGACTTATAATGTATATTGTCAGTGGCCTTTGTAGGACATCTATATCAAAGACTTATAATGTATATTGTCAGTGGCCTTTGTAGGACATCTATATCAAAGACTTATAATGTATATTGTCAGTGGCCTTTGTAGGACATCTATATCAAAGACTTATAATGTATATTGTCAGTGGCCTTTGTAGGACATCTATATCAAAGACTTATAATGTATATTGTCAGTGGCCTTTGTAGGACATCTATATCAAAGACTTATAATGTATATTGTCAGTGGCCTTTGTAGGACATCTATATCAAAGACTTATAATGTATATTGTCAGTGGCCTTTGTAGGACATCTATATCAAAGACTTATAATGTATATTGTCAGTGGCCTTTGTAGGACATCTATATCAAAGACTTATAATGTATATTGTCAGTGGCCTTTGTAGGACATCTATATCAAAGACTTATAATGTATATTGTCAGTGGCCTTTGTAGGACATCTATATCAAAGACTTATAATGTATATTGTCAGTGGCCTTTGTAGGACATCTATATCAAAGACTTATAATGTATATTGTCAGTGGCCTTTGTAGGACATCTATATCAAAGACTTATAATGTATATTGTCAGTGGCCTTTGTAGGACATCTATATCAAAGACTTATAATGTATATTGTCAGTGGCCTTTGTATATCAAAGGACATCTATATCAAAGACTTATAATGTATATTGTCAGTGGCCTTTGTAGGACATCTATATCAAAGGAATCTATATCAATTTTATGTATTGTCAGTGGCCTTTGTAGGCATCTATATCAAAGACTTATAATGTATATTGTCAGTGGCCTTTGTAGGACATCTATATCAAAGACTTATAATGTATATTGTCAGTGGCCTTTGTAGGACATCTATATCAAAGACTTATAATGTATATTGTCAGTGGCCTTTGTAGGACATCTATATCAAAGACTTATAATGTATATTGTCAGTGGCCTTTGTAGGACATCTATATCAAAGACTTATAATGTATATTGTCAGTGGCCTTTGTAGGACATCTATATCAAAGACTTATAATGTATATTGTCAGTGGCCTTTGTAGGACATCTATATCAAAGACTTATAATGTATATTGTCAGTGGCCTTTGTAGGACATCTATATCAAAGACTTATAATGTATAATGTCAGTGGCCTTTGTAGGACATCTATATCAAAGACTTATAATGTATATTGTCAGTGGCCTTTGTAGGACATCTATATCAAAGACTTATAATGTATATTGTCAGTGGCCTTTGTAGGACATCTATATCAAAGACTTATAATGTATATTGTCAGTGGCCTTTGTAGGACATCTATATCAAAGACTTATAATGTATATTGTCAGTGGCCTTTGTAGGACATCTATATCAAAGACTTATAATGTATATTGTCAGTGGCCTTTGTAGGGCATCTATATCAAAGACTTATAATGTATATTGTCAGTGGCCTTTGTAGGACATCTATATCAAAGACTTATAATGTATATTGTCAGTGGCCTTTGTAGGACATCTATATCAAAGACTTATAATGTATATTGTCAGTGGCCTTTGTAGGACATCTATATCAAAGACTTATAATGTATATTGTCAGTGGCCTTTGTAGGACATCTATATCAAAGACTTATAATGTATATTGTCAGTGGCCTTTGTAGGACATCTATATCAAAGACTTATAATGTATATTGTCAGTGGCTTTTGCAGGACATCTTCATCAGTTAACACACTGAACACATATCTTTATAACTTATATAAATATAGTCTTTGCACATGATCTCTGTTAAATGTAAAGTTGTGACTCCATTGATGCTATTTTCGGAGATAATAAAAAGATGGGATCGAGTCATTCTGACATAATTAAAACCACGACTCAAACAGTCCACGAATCAGAGTAGAGGACACATATTTGTTCACACTTTCCAATCATATTCAATTTCAGAAGCATCCGTATTTAGGTTGATGCATTTCGTTTACCAGTGTGAAATACAAAATAATATTGGCCTAGATATTACTATTTTTCGTGTAGATGTCGACTTGAGTTATAACAAATGCACGCGAGGTTCAAAGATAGGACATATATGGGTTGTGTTTATAGGGTTTCCATGGGATTGTAAAACTGGGTATTCTATAAATCTGAAAATGCAAACCATCTTTCAGCATGTTTGTGAATGCAGGCGAAATAGTGATCACGATCCCAATAGCCACCAAACCGAAGGGTTCGGTTCATGGAAGCTGAGGATGGACGTAACACACTATCTGAGGCTCAATCAAAAGGGAAAAGTTTGTTAAAGTTGTTTGAATTAGTTTAAAACCTAGGTGGGCAGTTAAAATCTAGCCATAAGCAAAATTCCTTATCTTAATACCGCAAGGGTCAGCGAGTCAAATGTCCATGAACTTCTTCAATACAAGTTTAAATCCTATTGATTGTCCAGAGGAATAAAGCTGGACTGGACAGCGGTCATTAATGACCGATGTGCCATCCCAATTGTCGATACGCCTTACCTTTATCTATCGACATAAGAGATAATTTTCACTTCAGATTTGATGGTGAGCTCTTTTCTAACAGGAGAAAGCATTGTCCCGTCTTGTGGTGAAACGCTTCTGTATTGGGTTAAATTTGTGGTTAGCAAGCCAATTACAGACAAAAGCTGGGGGCGAGAACCTGTAAATAACAGGTATGATCAGGTATCTCTATGTATAAGTGTTGTATATGGGTAGAAATAGGGAGGCACCCGTATCAGGGCGATCTAGGAGCTTTGTCAAGGACACAAGAAAGGGTGCTATATACTTGGGGATAGCCCTGGGGCGCGAAAAATGTCCAATTTACAACATCCGTGGGGTTGGGGAAATATCCAATTTACAATAGCCCTGGGGTTGGGGAAAGATCTAACTTACAACAGCCCTGGGGTTGGGGAAATGTCTAATTTACAACAGCCCTGGGTTTGGGGAAATGTTCAATTTACAACAGCCCTGGGGTTGGGGAAAGGTCTAATTTACAACAGCCCTTGGGTTGGGGAGATGTCTAATTTACAACAGCCATAAGGTAGGGGAAAGGTCTAATTTACAACAGCCCTGGGGTTGGGTAAATGTCTAATTTACAACAGCCTATGGGTTGGGGAAATGTTTGATTTACAACAGCCATAGGGTTGGGGAAAGGTCTAATTTACAATAGCCATAGGGTAGGGGAAAGGTCTAATTTACAACAGCCCTGGGGTTGGGAAAATATCCAATTTACAACAGCCCTGGGGTTGGGGAAATGTCTAATTTACAACAGCCCTGGGATTAGGGAAATGTCTAATTGACAACAGCCTTGGGATTGGGGAAATGTCCAATTTACAACAGCCCTGGGGTTGGGAAAATGTCTAATTTACAACAACCATAGGTTTGGGGAAATGTCTAATTTACAACAGCCATAGGGTTGGGGAAATGTCCAATTTACAACAGCCCTGGGGATGGGGAAATATATAAATTACAACAACCATAGGTTTGGGGAAATGTCTAATTTACAACAGCCATAGGGTTGGGGAAATGTCTAATTGACAACAGCCCTGGGGTTGGGGAAATGTCCAATTTACAACAGCCCTGGGATTGGGGAAATGTCTAATTGACAACAGCCCTGGGGTTGGGGAAATGTCCAATTTACAACAGCCCTTGGGATGGGGAAATATCTAAATTACAACAACCATAGGTGTGGGGAAATGTCTAATTTATAACAGCCCTGGGATTGGGGAAATGTCTAATTGACAACAGCCCTGGGGTCGGGGAAATGTCCAATTTACAACAGCCCTGGGGTTGGGGGGGGAGGTCCAATTTACAACAGCCAAAGGGTAGGGGAAATGTCTAATTGACAACAGCCCTGGGGTTGGGGAAAGGTCCAATGTACAACTGCGCTGGGGTTGGGGAAATGTCTAATTTACAACAGCCCAGAGGTTGGGAAAATATCTAATTTACAACAGCCCAGAGGTTGGGGAAATGTCTAATTTACAACAGCCATAGGGTTGGGAAAATGTCTAATTTACAACAGACCTGGGGTTGGGAAAATGTCTAATTTACAACAGCCATAGGGTTTGGGAAATGTCCAATGTACAACAGCCATAGGGTTGGGGAAATGTCCAATTTACCACAGCCCTGGGGTTGGGAAAATGTCTAATTTACAACAGCCCTGGGGTTGGGGAAATGTCTAATTTACAACAGCCATAGGGCTGGAAAAAACGTCTAGTTTACAAAAGGCCTAGGGTTGGCCCTGGGGCTGGGAAAACGTCTAGTTTACAAAAGGCCTGGGGTTGAGAAAATGCGCAATTTAAAACAGTCCTAGGGTTGGAAAAAATATACAATTTACAAAAATATATCTTTTTTTTCCAAAGATAATTACATTAACTAGTAATTGATGTCTTGGATCATTAAAAAGACAGTTAAAGTTTTATGTAGCGTAATTAACGTAAGAATTTTTAATTTGCTATTCACCATCAAACGTTCGTACAATGCACATGTTTTAATTTTACAAATACAAACCAAGAAGACAAATTTTGGTCTACAATGTTATGTCACATTTTGACAATGATTAAGTAATTATCAAATGACTTCTTCAACTAAACATACGTAAAGAGTAAAGACTATTGCAGTGCCTGCATGCTGTGTTGTTGCTTATTAAGCATCATACATGTTTATCTGAGTCTTTGGTTAATTAAGCTGTGGAAATCATCCAAAGGTTGGATCCAAAGGTTGGAGGATTTCACAGCTTTATTTATTAAAACTGATGGTTTTCAATAGTTTCCATTGTTATGCACCATGAAGACAACCAGGATGTTAACTTTTTCGCCCAGCTATGACACATATAACTTTAACATATACCCCTATGACCAAAGAGCAAAATACCATTTCATATTCATAAACATGAGTCTTAACTAGCAGAACGTTTCTACCTCACCAAAACAATGCTAAAAAACAATGTAAATACGGTTTCTCTCGAACTACCTGCACGATGATCTCAGATTAAATCGACATGTTTATCTCGGTATGGTTTTATGTGTGAATTTGGTATACTACTTCATTACGATGTCTTCATACAATATTTATTTAAAGCTTCTCCACATTTTCCCGCGTCCCTCCTTATCGCGCGGTTTTTCCCCCGTTAGATTAATGCCCTTAGCGTGGTGTCCACTCCGTTTGACCCTTGTCCGAAGATTTCATGGTTTTGTGTCAATGTTAAGTGATTGTAACGACACCGTATTTTCTGCACCCTAAATTACAGCTTGTGAAATAGATTAATGTTGCTCTCTCCCTACCCTTTTAAGTCTCCTTTAAGACTTGGGCAGTCACGCATGCGCATCAACGAACTGGCACTGTTTAAAAATACTCGGTGTTGTAAAGAATGGGCGGTTAAAGGTTAGCTTGTAGTCAGTGATTTGTGAGGATTTGTAACAATGTGCACGGATTAAAGAACACACCAGGTCAATCGCGACAGTGATAGGAACTCTTTTGTTTGGCGTAGTACGTTTTGTAGCAGTATTTCCGGTGTATGAATGACTTTGGTGACTCCGCCTGTTGCATAAGACAGGAGGTGTCGGGGTTTATTGTATCTATTGTCACACAGCTGATTCACTTGATTTTAACTCGTTTTATTTAATGAACATGCGGCTGTTTAGTAACAGATACTCACCTCAAACTGCAACATGTGCTATCTGCTTACCTTTATTTGAAAATATCAAGAGATGAGAGAAATACAAATGTAGTGTCAGTCGTAAAGTACAAAATACAAGCTGTAAGTCACAAAGAACTGACAAACAATGAACTTCCCGACAAGCACTCGAAGATCTAAACAGCTATACCTACATTTATATATTTCTTTTTGCTCTCTTGTATTTTGTTACAGAAGGTTTGTCGAGAAATTGTTTAGAATATAGATAGATATATACTCAGTTACTAGGTTTAAAATAATTACATCTGTCCAAAATATTCAATTTGTTTTTGTAATAAGTAGTGTTTTGCACCTTATATACTGCTGGTATTGTATTTGTTGTTTATCATAGTTTGAATCAAATATCCGTCACTGAACAATGATTTAAGCCATGAACATCACTGACAAGTCATGGAGAATAGATATGCGTTGTGATTATAGTTTCAATGCCTAGCTCGTGTCTCTTTAGTACAAACTTTCAGCGTTAAATATCAAACATGTAAGTGACATCTGAACGATTACATCACGTGTTTTAACCCGATGTCAATATCTTGTATCCTGTTTCCTGTTCATTTCGTATTCAAAATAAGAAAAAAAACATGGTAAAGCAATTATAGACATGTCAGACTGCCGTGGTTATTTAAAACACAGATTTTAATGAATAGAATTTGTAATGAAATTTACTTAGTGCACGACAGAACCTCTTTAACTTCGAATGAATTGATATTAAAGTTTGAATCTATTCAGAGAAAATTTAGAGGCCGTTTTGTGATTATTGCATAATACACGGCTCCTGTTTAATGATACGAGAGTTTTCTACTCGGACTTTTTCATTGGTTGTGTCAATATCTCTCAGATTCAAAACCAAAGTCCGAATCCAAAAACTTAAAATCATGTCATTGCAGCTAATTCTTGACGGACCATTTCTTTCCTAACATTTCCTCCGTTTGTCAAAGGAAATGTACAAAAATATGTTTTACAGCGTGTAGGGTGCTTTACATATTATAAGATATGCGACTATTTTATTTTGTCTCATATCCTGTAATAATTTTCAACGGAAATACCCGTCACAATGTACTCGTTATTGTCATGTGTACCTGTGGCATTTTCCATTTAAATCAATTGTATAAGACATTTAACTAATTACACGACAATTTAGTGATCCATGTCAAACCAGTAGCGATGTAATCTAGTCATGTAATCGGTCTCACGATAGAGTCCACATCATATCAGGAGATAGCGGTTCTATTAGTAAATTACATGCTTTCATGTAAATTATCGTTAGAATTTGAAAATGTTTACGTATAATATTGTCAATTTGAAAAAGTTTACGTATTATATTGTCAATTTGAAATTAAGACCTGGTTTTAAAATACGAAAATAAATCAAATTGTTGCATTAAAAGAATATTTAAAACATACTGTGTACATAGCACGGTTAAATTTCGAATTTGAAGATTTGTGATCTTTTCCAAGAAGAGATGAAAGGTGTAGAAATTTACACCATACATACACACAGGGGATTACAGTATATTCAAGATTACCTTGTTGTAATAGACAGGGAGTTTCAGAATAATCTATTTTTGTTTGATTTTTTACCCATCTTCTATATATTTTTGAGGTTTGAGTCTTTATCTTATCTTTTACGAATAGTCTTAATTCTTTATTTACCCTTCGATGTTTGTTCATTTGTCAGCTTGTATGGTACAGGAAAAGCCAAAACATTTAGATTTTACATATTTTTACTACTTTTGATATTTTTTTCAGTAACCTACATGTTGCTGGTACCCCCATTTTTTTTAGATTTTGTTGTGATAATTTTGTCGGACGTCGAATAGTATGTTTGACGTGTCCTCAGTAAATACGGGAAAAAAGGGCAAATTAGTTTTGAAGTCGAGATGTTTAGTCATTAAATTAACAAGTTTTTACATTTCAATAAAATCATTAGTTAGGCCTGTATCAGCTGGATATTTCCACACAGTTATTGTTTCTATATAACAGATACAGCCTGGTTGTGTGATAAACAAGGACATATGCTTGACAAATGCGGCCATTCGGTATATGTAAACAGATATAAGTGTTATAAAGGGCTCTCAAGTTCTCGTTAGAAATAAGACATTGACTTACAAGTCGTAAATTTCCAGTTTGTTATGTCATCCAAATGGCTATATACTACGTTATGGGGAACATTCTGATGGGCCGCTAATGTGTTGTTCCAGCCCTTCTTCAGGAGAAACAGCAGGAGACATGATTTGACTTCGATTCCATCATACATCTGTACTGTTTTTTCTTTATTTAGTCTATTGCCATATTCTGGCTGATAGTGTTCAACAGCGTGTGGAACCAGAACATGACCCCGAGCTACTGCCCTTTGCTTGGATAGTGTTCAATGATATGGTATAATACTCCAATTGATAGCTTTATTGGTGATTCTCAGACTTTATCTGATATCGAAAACCAAAATATTTGTCATAGTGTAATATAGGTATATCAATTTAACTAGAAGATGTCTAACTGTAACATCCCACGCACTTCTCCATTGGCGGTATCTATTGGGCCGTGCAGAAGTTTGTGATCACGTGACCTTGGTGTAATGACAATAAATCGGTCTGACTTCAAGAATGGTAGTGAGCCAAACATGTGAATCAGAAACAAGATCTAATTAAGATTGCATGGACCCGGTGATAACTTGCACAACAAAATAAAATCCGACTATTAAGAAATATGTAATGGATTACATAAGTATAACTAATCAAGGAAACTTCCACTAGATGATTCATGCCGTGTTCGGTATTCCCAGTCCAGTAACGAAAGGTTCCAACCATTCATCGTCTTTTCTGGGACCCATAGTGTGTTTGTTGAAAGAGGGTTTTGCTTTTTATATTTATCACAAAACCTATCCCAGTTTTTGCGGAAATCCGAAACATCTGCTGCTTCAGATCTGAGTTCCATGATAGTTATGTAACTCAATATGGCTGCACATACATAGTGTATAAAAAGAGGGGGAAGGTAACAGTAACGATGTTTTAATGTTCCCAGTGAGCCGAGTGTGTGATTTTAACTTTTATTAATATTATTAAAACAATGTGTATGTTCCCAAACAGTTAGAAAAAAACACTATCAACATGTGAAGTACAAAAATAGCAGAAAAAAAACCTAATGTACATGAGATTATCATACAGTATCGGGGCCTACCTATGGCGACAATAGACAAGACAGTATTGGGACCTACAGTATCTATATACATTATACAGTATCAGGGCCTATTTATACATAATACAGTATCAGGACCTATCTATACATTATACAGTATCAGGGCCTACGTATCAATGACTGCTCGATCCATGTTGATTACCACACAAGAAATATATAACGAAACCTGACCATAGCCTGTCTTGAAAAGCTTATAAAATGCAGCATTTAACATTTACAAAGGTAGTTATCACCAACAAAGTAAAAAATATTACAAAATATGCACAATTTCATGTGAACACGAATTTTAACAAAATGGCTGTAAATGTAGCTAGAGCGGCCATTAGGGGACGGCACGACATATTTGGCGCGAAATGACGCAAGAATCGTACGATGTATGTTTTGCGCGCAATTTTGACAAGCCATCAAATGACATATTTCATCATGGCCGACACATTTTAATAGGCAGTTATTCTGCAGATTTTAGATAAAACGATTTCCTACTGTGATGTCAACGTGATTCTGTACATATCACTGCAGGGGCTCGTAACTTATGGCTTGCGTGCAAAAAATGTCTTTGACTCGTAGCCGGAGTTGAAAGAAAGTCGTTTGAAGTGAAGTATGTGTGTACTGATATAAATCGTGGAATCTGTAATTTGTGTAATTAAGGTCCTTGGGCGAGACTGGGTGGTAAGTGTTACGTTGAGTGAATGGCGCGCTACATAACTCAGCGTTAGGAGGATGAAGATGCGCTTTTGTTTACAATTGTTTTAGACTGAATAGTACCGTCTTGTACATGGACCTCACATTAAATGTTTATTTCTAATTTTTGGATGGATTCCTATCAGCCAATCAGAGGTGTTGTTACAAAACGGCGACGCCATTTTCACCTACTGAGATAATATTTTTGCGACTGAATTTTTTTTATTTGTATTTATCATTACAATGTATGTTATGATGTAATTAAATGTCACGGATCACGTGACATCAAAGATGACGTAATTATATCGCTGTATGAATATCTACGTATACATTTATAATCATTTTATCTTACAAATTGTACTGAATGTCTTCTCATTATGCATAATGAAAGATGTTCAGCAAAATTTCCAAATTTATTCACCAATTTTACTTTGTCAGGATAATTTACCTTGAAAAATAATGTTTTATCAATTTTTCTCTTGAGATACAAAATTATAGGAAACATTGAGTACCAACACAAATCGTTAAAGTCAAATAACGGATGGAACATAATATGGCATTGTACCTCACAAAAACACAAACATCACGTGTTTCTGGATAGTAAGTGTTGGTTATAGGACCATGTGTTTCTGTATAGTTAGTGTTGGTTATAGGACCATGTGTTTCTGGATAGTTAGTGTTGGTTATAGGACCACGTGTTTCTGGATAGTTAGTGTTGGTTATAGGACCATGTGTTTCTGGGTAGTAAGTGTTGGTTATAGGACCATGTGTTTCTGGATAGTTAGTGTTGGTTATAGGACCATGTGTTTCTGGGTAGTAAGTGTTGGTTATAGGACCATGTGTTTCTGGATAGTTAGTGTTGGTTATAGGACCATGTGTTTCTGGGTAGTAAGTGTTGGTTATAGGACCATGTGTTTCTGGGTAGTAAGTGTTGGTTATAGGACCATGTGTTTCTGGGTAGTTAGTGTTGGTTATAGGACCATGTGTTTCTGGGTAGTTAGTGTTGGTTATAGGACCATGTGTTTCTGGGTAGTAAGTGTTGGTTATAGGACCATGTGTTTCTGGATAGTAAGTGTTGGTTATAGGACCATGTGTTTCTGGGTAGTTAGTGTTGGTTATAGGACCATGTGTTTCTGGATAGTAAGTGTTGGTTATAGGACCATGTGTTTCTGGGTAGTAAGTGTTGGTTATAGGACCATGTGTTTCTGGATAGTAAGTGTTGGTTATAGGACCACGTGTTTTCTGGGTAGTAAGTGTTGGTTATAGGACCACGTGTTTCTGGGTAGTAAGTGTTGGTTACAGGACCATGTGTGTTTCTGGATAGTAAGTGTTGGTTACAGGACCATGTGTTTCTGGGTAGTAAGTGTTGGTTATAGGACCATGTGTGTTTCTGGGTAGTAAGTGTTGGTTATAGGACCATGTGTTTCTGGGTAGTAAGTGTTGGTTATAGGACCATGTGTTTCTGGGTAGTAAGTGTTGGTTATAGGACCACGTGTTTCTGGGTAGTAAGTGTTGGTTATAGGACCATGTGTTTCTGGGTAGTAAGTGTTGGTTATAGGACCATGTGTTTCTGGGTAGTAAGTGTTGGTTATAGGACCATGTGTTTCTGGGTAGTAAGTGTTGGTTATATAGGACCATGTGTTTCTGGGTAGTAAGTGTTGGTTATAGGACCATGTGTTTCTGGATAGTAAGTGTTGGTTATAGATCCATGTGTTTCTGGGTAGTAAGTGTTGGTTATAGGACCACGTGTTTCTGGGTAGTAAGTGTTGGTTATAGGACCACGTGTTTCTGGGTAGTAAGTGTTGGTTATAGGACCATGTGTTTCTGGGTAGTAAGTGTTGGTTATAGGACCATGTGTTTCTGGGTAGTAAGTGTTGGTTATAGGACCCATGTGTTTCTGGGTAGTAAGTGTTGGTTATAGGACCACGTGTTTCTGGGTAGTAAGTGTTGGTTATAGGACCATGTGTTTCTGGGTAGTAAGTGTTGGTTATAGAACCATGTGTTTCTGGGTAGTAAGTGTTGGTTATAGGATCCATGTGTTTCTGGGTAGTAAGTGTTGGTTATTGGACCATGTGTTTCTGGGTAGTAAGTGTTGGTTATAGGACCATGTGTTTCCGGGTAGTAAGTGTTGGTTATAGGACCGTGTGTTTCTGGGTAGTAAGTGTTGGTTTATAGGACCGTGTGTTTCTGGGTAGTAAGTGTTGGTTATAGGACCACGTGTTTCTGGGTAGTTAGTGTTGGTTATAGGACCACGTGTTTCTGGGTAGTAAGTGTTGGTTATAGGACCACGTGTTTCTGGGTAGTAAGTGTTGGTTATAGGACCATGTGTTTCTGGATAGTAAGTGTTGGTTATAGGACCATGTGTTTCTTGGTAGTAAGTGTTGGTTATAGGACCATGTGTTTCTGGGTAGTAAGTGTTGGTTATAGGACCATGTGTTTTCTGGGTAGTAAGTGTTTGGTTATAGGACCATGTGTTTCTGGTAGTAAGTGTTGGTTAGGACCATGTGTTTCTGGAGTAAGTGTTGGTTATAGGACCATGTGTTTCTGGGTAGTAAGTGTTGGTTATAGGACCATGTGTTTCTGGATAGTAAGTGTTGGTTATAGGACCATGTGTTTCTGGATAGTTAGTGTTGGTTATAGGACCATGTGTTTCTGGATAGTTAAGTGTTGGTTATAGGACCATGTGTTTCTGGATAGTAAGTGTTGGTTATAGGACCATGTGTTTCTGGATAGTAAGTGTTGGTTATAGGACCATGTGTTTCTGGGTAGTAAGTGTTGGTTATAGGACCATGTGTTTCTGGGTATTAGTGTTGGTTATAGGACCATGTGTTTCTGGGTAGTAGTGTTGGTTATAGGACCATGTGTTTCTGGGTAGTAAGTGTTGGTTATAGGACCATGTGTTTCTGGGTAGTAAGTGTTGGTTATAGGACCATGTGTTTCTGGGTAGTAAGTGTTGGTTATAGGACCATGTGTTTCTGGGTAGTAAGTGTTGGTTATAGGACCACGTGTTTCTGGGTAGTTAGTGTTGGTTATAGGACCATGTGTTTCTGGGTAGTAAGTGTTGGTTATAGGACCATGTGTTTCTGGATAGTTAGTGTTGGTTATAGGACCATGTGTTTCTGGGTAGTAAGTGTTGGTTATAGGACCATGTGTTTCTGGGTAGTTAGTGTTGGTTATAGGACCATGTTGTTTCTGGGTAGTAAGTGTTGGTTATAGGACCATGTGTTTCTGGATAGTAAGTGTTGGTTATAGGACCATGTGTTTCTGGGTAGTAAGTGTTGGTTATAGGACCATGTGTTTCTGGGTAGTAAGTGTTGGTTATAGGACCATGTGTTTCTGGGTAGTAAGTGTTGGTTATAGGACCACGTGTTTCTGGGTAGTAAGTGTTGGTTATAGGACCATGTGTTTCTGGGTAGTAAGTGTTGGTTATAGGACCATGTGTTTCTGGGTAGTAAGTGTTGGTTATAGGACCACGTGTTTCTGGGTAGTAAGTGTTGGTTATAGGACCACGTGTTTCTGGGTAGTAAGTGTTGGTTATAGGACCACGTGTTTCTGGGTAGTAAGTGTTGGTTATAGGACTATGTGTTTCTGGGTAGTAAGTGTTGGTTATAGGACCACGTGTTTCTGGGTAGTAAGTGTTGGTTATAGGACCACGTGTTTCTGGTAGTAAGTGTTGGTTATAGGACCATGTGTTTCTGGGTAGTAAGTGTTAGGTTATAGGACCATGTGTTTCTGGGTAGTAAGTGTTGGTTATAGGACCATGTGTTTCTGGGTAGTAAGTGTTGGTTATAGGACCATGTGTTTCTGGGTAGTAAGTGTTGGTTATAGGACCATGTGTTTCTGGGTAGTAAGTGTTGGTTATAGGACCATGTGTTTCTGGGTAGTAAGTGTTGGTTATAGGACCACGTGTTTCTGGGTAGTAAGTGTTGGTTATAGGACCATGTGTTTCTGGGTAGTAAGTGTTGGTTATAGGACCATGTGTTTCTGGGTAGTAAGTGTTGGTTATAGGACCATGTGTTTCTGGGTAGTAAGTGTTGGTTATAGGACCACGTGTTTCTGGATAGTAAGTGTTGGTTATAGGACCATGTGTTTCTGGGTAGTAAGTGTTGGTTATAGGACCATGTGTTTCTGGATAGTAAGTGTTGGTTATAGGACCATGTGTTTCTGGGTAGTAAGTGTTGGTTATAGGACCATGTGTTTCTGGGTAGTAAGTGTTGGTTATAGGACCATGTGTTTCTGGGTAGTAAGTGTTGGTTATAGGACCATGTGTTTCTGGGTAGTAAGTGTTGGTTATAGGACCATGTGTTTCTGGATAGTAAGTGTTGGTTATAGGACCATGTGTTTCTGGTAGTAAGTGTTGGTTATAGGACCATGTGTTTCTGGGTAGTTAGTGTTGGTTATAGGACCATGTGTTTCTGGGTAGTAAGTGTTGGTTATAGGACCATGTGTTTCTGGATAGTAAGTGTTGGTTATAGGACCATGTGTTTCTGGGTAGTAAGTGTTGGTTATAGGACCATGTGTTTCTGGATAGTAAGTGTTGGTTATAGGACCATGTGTTTCTGGATAGTAAGTGTTGGTTATAGGACCATGTGTTTTCTTGATAGTAAGTGTTTGTGGTTATAGGACCATGTGTTTCTGGGTAGTAAGTGTTGGTTATAGGACCATGTGTTTCTGGATAGTAAGTGTTGGTTATAGGACCATGTGTTTCTGGGTAGTAAGTGTTGGTTATAGGACCATGTGTTTCTGGGTAGTAAGTGTTGGTTATAGGACCATGTGTTTCTGGGTAGTAAGTGTTGGTTATAGGACCATGTGTTTCTGGATAGTTAAGTGTTGGTTATAGGACCATGTGTTTCTGGGTAGTAAGTGTTGGTTATAGGACCATGTGTTTCTGGGTAGTTAGTGTTGGTTATAGGACCATGTGTTTCTGGGTAGTAAGTGTTGGTTATAGGACCATGTGTTTCTGGGTAGTAAGTGTTGGTTATAGGACCATGTGTTTC
The DNA here is from genome assembly GCF_041381155.1 of Argopecten irradians. Lineage (NCBI taxonomy): Eukaryota > Metazoa > Mollusca > Bivalvia > Pectinida > Pectinidae > Argopecten > Argopecten irradians. The sequence goes on along the minus strand of NC_091141.1, from coordinate 42,909,001 downwards.
TGGGTAGTAAGTGTTGGTTATAGGACCATGTGTTTCTGGGTAGTAAGTGTTGGTTATAGGACCACGTGTTTCTGGGTAGTAAGTGTTGGTTATAGGACCACGTGTTTCTGGGTAGTAAGTGTTGGTTATAGGACCACGTGTTTCTGGGTAGTAAGTGTTGGTTATAGGACCATGTGTTTCTGGGTAGTAAGTGTTGGTTATAGGACCACGTGTTTCTGGGTAGTAAGTGTTGGTTATAGGACCACGTGTTTCTGGGTAGTAAGTGTTGGTTATAGGACCATGTGTTTCTGGGTAGTAAGTGTTGGTTATAGGACCATGTGTTTCTGGGTAGTAAGTGTTGGTTATAGGACCACGTGTTTCTGGGTAGTAAGTGTTGGTTATAGGACCATGTGTTTCTGGGTAGTAAGTGTTGGTTATAGGACCATGTGTTTCTGGGTAGTAAGTGTTGGTTATAGGACCACGTGTTTCTGGGTAGTAAGTGTTGGTTATAGGACCATGTGTTTCTGGGTAGTAAGTGTTGGTTATAGGACCACGTGTTTCTGGGTAGTAAGTGTTGGTTATAGGACCACGTGTTTCTGGGTAGTAAGTGTTGGTTATAGTAGACCACGTGTTTCTGGGTAGTAAGTGTTGGTTATAGGACCATGTGTTTCTGGGTAGTAAGTGTTGGTTATAGGACCACGTGTTTTCTGGGTAGTAAGTGTTGGTTATAGGACCACGTGTTTCTGGGTAGTAAGTGTTGGTTATAGGACCACGTGTTTCTGGGTAGTAAGTGTTGGTTATAGGACCACGTGTTTCTGGGTAGTAAGTGTTGGTTATAGGACCACGTGTTTCTGGGTAGTAAGTGTTGGTTATAGGACCATGTGTTTTCTGGATAGTAAGTGTTGGTTATAGGACCACGTGTTTCTGGGTAGTAAGTGTTGGTTATAGGACCACGTGTTTCTGGGTAGTAAGTGTTGGTTATAGGACCACGTGTTTTTCTGGGTAGTAAGTGTTGGTTATAGGACCATGTGTTTCTGGGTAGTAAGTGTTGGTTATAGGACCATGTGTTTCTGGTAGTTAGTGTTGTTATAGGACCACGTGTTTCTGGGTAGTAAGTGTTGGTTATAGGACCACGTGTTTCTGGGTAGTAAGTGTTGGTTATAGGACCATGTGTTTCTGGGTAGTAAGTGTTGGTTATAGGACCATGTGTTTCTGGGTAGTAAGTGTTGGTTATAGGACCATGTGTTTCTGGGTAGTAAGTGTTGGTTATAGGACCACGTGTTTCTGGGTAGTAAGTGTTGGTTATAGATCCATGTGTTTCTGGGTAGTAAGTGTTGGTTATAGGACCATGTGTTTCTGGGTAGTAAGTGTTGGTTATAGGACCATGTGTTTCTGGGTAGTAAGTGTTGGTTATAGGACCATGTGTTTCTGGGTAGTAAGTGTTGGTTATAGGACCATGTGTTTCTGGGTAGTAAGTGTTGGTTATAGGACCATGTGTTTCTGGGTAGTAAGTGTTGGTTATAGGACCATGTGTTTCTGGGTAGTAAGTGTTGGTTATAGGACCATGTGTTTCTGGGTAGTAAGTGTTGGTTATAGGACCACGTGTTTCTGGGTAGTAAGTGTTGGTTATTGGACCACGTGTTTCTGGGTAGTAAGTGTTGGTTATAGGACCATGTGTTTCTGGGTAGTAAGTGTTGGTTATAGGACCACGTGTTTCTGGGTAGTAAGTGTGTTGGTTATACGACCATGTGTTTCTGGGTAGTAAGTGTTGGTTATAGGACCATGTGTTTCTGGGTAGTAAGTGTTGGTTATAGGACCACGTGTTTCTGGGTAGTAAGTGTTGGTTATAGGACCACGTGTTTCTGGGTAGTAAGTGTTGGACCAGTGTTATAGGTAGTAAGTGTGGTTATTTGTTTCTGGGTAGTAAGTGTTGGTTATAGGACCATGTGTTTCTGGGTAGTAAGTGTTGGTTATAGGACCACGTGTTTCTGGGTAGTAAGTGTTGGTTATAGGACCACGTGTTTCTGGGTAGTAAGTGTTGGTTATAGGACCATGTGTTTCTGGTAGTAAGTGTTGGTTATAGGACATGTGTTTCTGGTTAAGTGTTGGTTATAGGACCACGTGTTTTCTGGGTAGTAAGTGTTGGTTATAGACCATGTGTATCTGGGTAGTAAGTGTTGGTTATAGGACCATGTGTTTCTGATAGTAAGTGTTGGTTATAGACCATGTGTTTCTGGGTAGTAAGTGTTGCTTATAGGACCACGTGTTTCTGGGTAGTAAGTGTTGCTTATATGACCATGTGTTTCTGGATAGTAAGTGTTGGTTATAGGACCATGTAATTTCTGGGTAGTAAGTGTTGGTTATAGGACCATGTGTTTCTGGATAGTAAGTGTTGGTTATAGGACCACGTGTTTCTGGGTAGTAAGTGTTGGTTATAGGACCACGTGTTTCTGAGTAGTAAGTGTTGGTTATAGGACCACGTGTTTCTGGGTAGTAAGTGTTAGTTATAGGACTATGTGTTTCTGGGTAGTAAGTGTTGGTTACATGACCACGTGTTTTTGGGTAGTAAGTGTTGGTTATAGATCCATGTGTTTCTGGATAGTAAGTGTTGGTTATAGGTCCATGTGTTTCTTGATAGTAAGTGTTGGTTATAGGACCATGTGTTTCTGGATAGTAAGTGTTGGTTATAGGACCATGTGTTTCTGGATAGTAAGTGTTGGTTATAGGACCATGCGTGTCTGGTTAGTAAGTGTTGGTTATAGGACCATGTGTTTCTGGGTAGTAAGTGTTGGTTATAGAACCATGTGTTTCTGGGTAGTAAGTGTTGGTTTAGAATCACGTGTTTCTGGGTAGTAAGTGTTGGTTATAGAACCACGTGTTTCTGGGTAGTAAGTGTTGGTTATAGAACCACGTGTTTCTGGGTAGTAAGTGTTGGTTACAGGACCATGTGTTTCTGGGTAGTAAGCGTTGATTATAAGACCATGTGTGTCTGGGTAGTTATATGACCACGTGTTTCTGGGTAGTAAACGTTAGTGACATTATCGATTAAACAGATCAATGTGAAACCAACAAGTGAACGCGTTTAACATCATATTTTACACTGACTTCTACTACAGGTACACAGGCGGTACTCAGTTAAACACCATCAAATGTAACCATCTTTTGGTAACAAATTATTGCCTTCTGAGCAACAAATTATTCAAACCATATCTTAGTAGAGACGTAAAATCTGGGTTTCCCCACTCCGCCCCCGTCACAAGCACCTCTACTCTTCCTTTAAAGGACCACATGAAACGACATTAATTAATAATACTAAAGGACATTTGTTACATTGCGAGGCCTCTTCAATGATCCGAGCAATCTCAAAGAAACTTTAACGATATAGAAACCATTTGTTTGGTATCTAGACGACTACGCTTTGGCAGTGGAGACTGGCTTACGACGCCAACAACTTCAAACGTTTCGCATGTTTTGTTTGAAAAATTGGGTCGTTTTTCTTGGCTTTGGTAAGCAGTGCCCTTCATTTTAAATTTGTTATGTCGACTGACTGACTACGTGTGACGTTGTATGTATAATGTATTTGTCTGACGATATGGTCTCTGCTTGTTCGCATTCTTATATAAACGTTTTTGAGTGATGAAGGTATTTAGATTTGAACCCGATCCACATATTACATATAAAAAAATCTCTCTTCTAACAAATATTATGTAAACTGTCATAATGCATCCTTACTAATACCTAAAGATAAAATTAGGCCAATCAAAACAGAAGCATGAACATAAATGTAATAACCAAGATGTTATTTAAGATACAGAGGGAGAGTGATCGTTCACTGTTTCAATAACGTGAACCAGTGAATCACAGGTCACTGGTCAAAAGCAGGTCACACGTTACAATCAGGTCACAGGTCAAAACCAGTTACATATCACAACTAAGTCACAGGTCACAACCAGGTCACAGGTCAAAACCTGGTCACAGGTCACAACTAGGTCACAGATAAAACCTGGTCACAGGTCAAAACCAGTCACAAATAACAACTAAGTCACAGACAACAACTACGTCACAGATAACAACTAAGTCACAGATCACAACCAGGTCACAGGTCAAAACCTGGTCACAGGTCACAACTAGGTCACAGATCACAACCAGGTCACAGGTCAAAACCTGGTCACAGGTCACAACTAGGTCACAGATAAAACCTGGTCACAGGTCAAAACCAGTCACAGATAACAACCAGGTCACAGGTCACAACTAGGTCACAGATAAAACCTGGTCACAGGTCAAAACCAGGTCACAGGTCACTACTAGGTCACAGGTAAAAACCTGGTCACAGGTCAAAGGCAGGTCACAGATCAAAACCTGGTCACAGGTCACAACTAGGTCACAGGTAAAAAACCTGGTCACAGGTAAACAACAGGTAAAAACCAGGTCACTTTTGGAGTTGACATTACAATAAGGAGAATAAACAAGGAGTATAAACAAGGATTATAAACAAGAAGAATAAACAAGGAGTATAAATAAAGAGTATAAACAAGGGGTATAAACAAGGAGTATAAACAAGGAGTATAAACCAGGAGTATAAACAAGGAGTATAAACAAGTATAAACAAGGAGTATAAACAAGGTGTATAAACAAGGTATAAACTAGGAGTATAAACACGGAGTAGGAGTATAAACAAGGAGTATAAACCAGGAGTATAAACAAGAAGTATAAACAAGGAGTATAAACAAGGAGTATAAACTAGGAGTATAAACAAGGAGTAAAACAAGGAGTATAAACAAGGAGTATAAACAAGGAGTATAAACAAGGAGTATAAACAAGAATAAAAACAGGGATAAAAACAAGAAGTATAAACAAGGAGTATAAACAAGGAGTATAAACAAGGAGTATAAACAAGGAGTATAAACAAGGAGTATAAACAAGGAGTATAAACAAGGAAGTAAACCAGTATAAACAAGGAGTATAAACAAGGGAGTATAAACAAGGAGGAGTATAAACAAGGAGTAAGAAACAAGGAGTATAAACAAGGAGTAAAACAAGGAGTATAAACAAGGAGTATAAACAAGAGTATAAACAAGGAGTATAAACAAGGTATGAGTATAAACAAGGAGTATAAACAAGTAGTAAAAACAAGGAGTAAAACTAGGTAGATAAGGAGAATAAACAAGGAGTATAAACAAGTGGATAAACAAGGTGTTATAAACAAGGATGGAGTAGTAAATAAGGAGTATAAACAAGGAGTCAAGGTAATAAAACAGGATGTATAAATAAAGGATTATAAACAAGGAGTATAAAACAATGGTATATACAACAAGGAGTATAAACAAAGGAGTATAAAACAAGAGGAGTATAAACAAGGGTAGAGTATAAACAAGGAGTATAAACAAGGAGTATAAACATAAAACAAGGAGTATAAACAAGGAGTATAAACAAGAAGTATAAACAAGGAGTAATAAACAAGGAGTATAAACAAGGAGTATAAACTAAAACAAGGAGGAGTAATAAACAAGGAGTATAAACAAAGAGTATAATAACAAGGAGTATAACCACAAGGTGTAGAAACATGGTGTATAAACAAAGGAGTATAAACAAAGGAGTATAAAGAAGAGAGTATAAAAGGAGTATAAACAAGAAGAATAAACAAGGAGTATAAACAAGGAGTATAAACAAGGAGTATAAACAAGGAGTATAAACAAGGAGTATAAACAAGGAGTATAAACAAGGAGTATAAACAAGGAGTATAAACAAGGAGTATAAACAAGGAGTATAAACAAGGAGTATAAACAAGGAGTATAAACAAGGAGTATAAACAAGGAGTATAAACAAGGAGTATAAACAAGGAGTATAAACAAGGAGTATAAACAAGGAGTATATAAACAAGGAGTATAAACAAGGAGTATAAACAAGGAGTGTATAAACAAGGAGTATAAACATAAACAAAGAGTATAAAACAAGGAGTATAAACATGGAGTATAAACAAGGAGTATAAACAAGGTATATATAAACCAGGAGTATAAACAAGGAGTATAAACAAGGAGTATAAACTAGGAGTATAAACAAGGAGAATAAACAAAGGAGTATAAACAAGAAATGCAGGATTATAAACAAGGAGTATAAATCAAAGTGGGAGGAATAAGGTGTATGAACAAAGGAGTATAAAAGGAGTATAAACAAGGAGTATAAACAAGGAGTATAAACCTGGAGTATAAACAAAAGTATAAAACTAGGAGTAATTATAAACAAGAATTATAATTCAAGAAGTTTAAACAAGGAGTATTAAATAGGAGTATAAACAAGGAGTATTAACAAGGAGAATAAACAAGGAGTATAACAAGGTATGAGAAACAAGGAGTTATAAACAAGGATTAAAAACAAGGAGTATAAACCATAGAGAATTTTGGAGTAAAAACAAGCGAGTATAAACCAAAATAAAAAGGAGGTAAACAAGCTTTATAAACAAGAATTCATCTCAAAGATGCTAGACTTGAAATATAATATTCTTTTTCTTGGTTTTTAGTATTTAAACTAGGAGTACAAGCGGGAGTGAATGAGAACATGTTATAAAGCCATGGTCACGTTTATAATATTAGCTAACTCCGTCTACACATCTAATGTTGATGTTTCTGATTTCCGGGAGGTTGTTAAATCAAGGATATAAACAAAGCGGAATGTTAAAACAAGGAGCTGTGGAATCATAGTACCTCAAAAAAGTGATTTGGGAGCTCCAAGGAATGTAAGGTGTTTGTGAACAAGGTGGTTGGGAGACTGTTACATGTTTGTGATTTGGACGCAAACAAAATGTAAGTGTTTGTGATTTGGGAGGCTGTGGAATGTTGTTAGTGTTTGTGATTTGAGAGGCTGTGGAATGTAAGTGTTTATGATTTGGGAGGCTGTGGAATGTTGTGTGTTTGTGATGTTAGAAGCAGGTGTTTGTGATTTGGGAGGCTGCGGATGTGGAATTGTTAGTGTTGTGATTTGGGAGGCTGTGGAATGTTAAGTGTTTGTGATTTGGGTAGGCTCTCGTGAATGTTTGGTGTTTGTGATTTGGGAGGCGATGTGGAATGTTGGTGTTTGTGATTTGGGAGGCTGTGGAATGTTAATGTTTGTATTTGTGATTTGGGATGGCTGATGGAATGTTGGTGTTTGTGATTTGGGAGGCTGTGGAATGTTGGTGTTTGTGATTGGGGATGCTGTGGAAAGGAGTGGTTATTTCTTATTTGGGTGGCGGAATGTTGAGTGTTTGTGATTTGGGAGGCTGTGGAATGTTAGTGTTTGTGATTTAGGAGGCGTCGGAAGGGAATGTTAAATGTTGTGTGATTTGGGAGGCTCCGGAATGTTTGGTGTTTGTGATTTTGAGGAGGACTGTGATATGTTGGTGTTTGTGATTTGGGAGGCTGTGGAATGTTGATATTTCTGATTTGGGAGGCTGTGGAATGTTGGTGTTTCTGATTTGGGAGGCTGCGGAATGTTAGTATTTGTGATTTGGGAGACTGTGGAATGTTGGTGTTTGTGATTTGGGAGGCTGTGGAATGTTGGTGTTTGTGATTGATTTGAGAGGCTGTGGAATGTTGGTGTTTGTGATATGGAGAGGCTGTGGAATGTTGGTGTTTTTGTATTTGGGAGGCTGTGGAAGTGTTTGGTGATGGCTGCTTTAATGTTTAGTGGATTTTGGAGGCTGTGGAAATGTTGGTGTTTGTGATTTGGGGAGGCTGTGGAATGTTGGTGTTTGTGATTTGGGAGGCTGTGAAATGTTGGTGATTGTGATTTGGGAGGCTGTGGAATGTTAGTGTTTTATGATTTGGGAGGCTGTGGATTGGAATGTTGGAATGTTTTGTGTGATTTGGGAGGACTGTGGAATGTTGGTGTTTCTGATTTTGGGAGGCTGTGGAATGTTAATGTTTGTGATTTGGGAGGCTGTGGAATGTTGGTGTTTGTGATTTGGGAGGCTGTGGAATGTTGGTGTTTGTGATTTGGGAGGCTGTGGAATGTTGGTGTTTGTGATTTGGGAGGCTGTGGAATGTTAGTGTTTGTGATTTGGGAGGCTCCGGAATGTTGGTGTTTGTGATTTGGGAGGCTGTGGAATGTTGGTGTTTGTGATTTGGGAGGCTGTGGAATGTTGGTGTTTCTTATTTGGGAGGCTGTGGAATGTTAGTGTTTGTGATTTGAGAGGCGATGGAATGTTGGTGTTTGTGATTTGGGAGGCTGTGGAATGTTAATGTTTGTGATTTGAGAGGATGTGGAATGTTGGTGTTTGTGATTTGGGAGGCTGTGGAATGTTAGTGTTTGTGATTTGGGAGGCTGTGGAATGTTGGTGTTTGTGATTTGGGAGGCTGTGGAATGATGGGTGTTTGTGATTTTTTGGGAGGAATGCTGTGGAAGCTGAATGTTGTGTTTGTGATTTGTGGAGAGGCTGGCTATGGAATGTTGGTTTTTGTGATTTGGGAGGCTGTGGAATGTTGGTGTGTTGTGATTTGGGAGGGGAGGCTGTGGAATTGATGGTGTTTGTTTGTGATTTGGGAGGCTGTGGAATTGTTAGTGTTTGTGGTGTTGAGAGGTTCTGGAACGATTTGTTGGCATGTTGGTGTTTGTGATTTGGGAGGGAATGTGGAATGTTAGATAGTTGGGTTGTGATTTGGTGAGGCTGCACGGGACATGTTGGTGTTCTGTGGATTTGGGTGGCTGTGAAAAGTATGTAAGTGTTTGTGTTGGGAGGCTCCAGAATGTTGGTGTTTGTGATTTGGGAGCAGGATCCGGAAATGTTGGTGTTTTTTATTTGGGGGGCTGTGGAATGTTAGTGTTTGTGATTTGGGAGGCTGTGGAATGTAAGTGTTTGTGATATTGAAGAGGCTGTGGAATGTAAGTGTTTGTGATTTTGGAGGCTCCGGAATGTTGGTGTTTTGTGATTTGGGAGGCTCCCAGGAATGTAAGTGTTTATGATTTGGGAGGCTCCGGAATGTTGGTGTTTGTGATTTGAGAGGCTCCGGAATGTTGGTGTTTGTGATTTGGGAGGCTGTGGAATGTTAGTGTTTGTAATCCCTGATGAATTTAGTTTTTATTCTTGCATCGGAAAGCACTCCTGAGGATGCTAACGTATTTAAATCTTCTTATTCTGAATGTGTATTTATAAACTTGACAAGTCCTTTATTTCTAAATTAAAGATAAAATGTTACTGGTAACATCTCACAAAATCTACTACTCTCAATCGGAATGGATTCTTGATAGCAAAAATATCATTCGGTGTGCCAGATCTATAGCTACACACATATACCAGATCTGTAATCACACATATATACTAGATCTATAACCACACACATGTACAGATCTATAACCACACAAATGTACCAGATCTATAACCACACATATGTACCAGATATATATAACAACACACATGTACAGATCTATAACCACACACATGTACCGGATCTATAACCACACACATGTACCCGATCTATAACCACACACATGTACTAGATATATAACCACTCACATGTACTAGATCTATAACCACACACCATCACATGTACTAGATCTATAAACTAACCACACACATGTACAGATCTATAGTCCACACACACACGTACCAGATCTATAACCACACACAAACATGTACACATCTATAACCACACACATGTACAGATCTATAACCACACACAATGTACCAGATCTATAACCACACACATGTACCAGATATATAACCACACATATGTACCAGATATAAATAAGAACACACACATGTACCAGATCTATAGTCTCACACCACATGTACAGATCTATAAACCACACACATGTACAGATCTATAACCACACATATGTACCAGATATATAACCACACACATGTACCAGATATTATAACCACTCACATATTGTACCAATATATAATAACCACACACATGTACCAACACATGATCTATAACCACACACACATACCAGATCTATAACCACACACATGTACAGATCTATAACCACACACACATGAACTAGATCTATAACCACACACATGTACCAGATCTATAACCACACACATGTACTCTATAACCACACACACATGTACCAGATCTATATAACAACACACATGTACAGATCTATAACCACACACATGTACAGATCTATAACCACACACATGTACCAGATCTATATACCACACACATGTACCAGATATTTAACCACTCACACATGTACCAGATATATAACCACACACACATGTAACCAGATCTATAACCACACACATGTAACAGATCTATAACCACACACATGTACAGATCTATAACCACACACATGTACCAGATATATAACCACACACATGTACCAGATATATAACCACACACATGTACCAGATCTATAACCACACACATGTACCAGATCTATAACCACACACATGTACCAGATCTATAACCACACACATGTACAGATAATACCACACATGTACAGATAAAACCACACACATGTACCAGATATATAACCACACACATGTACCATCTATAACCACACACATGTACCAGATCTATAACCACACACATGTACCAGATCTATAACCACACACATGTACCAGATATATAACCACACACATGTACCAGATATATAACCACACACATGTACCAGATCTATAACCACACACACACGTACACACATCTATAACCACACACATGTACCAGATCTATAACCACACACATGTACAGATCTATAACCACACACATGTACCAGATATATAACCACTCACATGTACCAGATATATAACCACACACATGTACAGATCTATAACCACACACATTTACCAGATATATAACCACACACATGTACCAGATCTATAACCACACACACATGTACAGATCTATAACCACACACACATGTACCAGATCTATAACCACACACATGTACCAGATTCTATAACCACACACATGTACCAGATATATAACCACACACATGTACCAGATATATAACCACACACATGTACCAGATATATAACCACACACATGTACCAGATCTATAACCACACCACACACATGTCACACCATGACAGATAAACCACACACATGTACCAGATATATAACCACACACATGTACCAGATCATAAACCACACACATGTACCAGATATATAACCACACACATGTACCAGATCTATAACCACACACATGTACAGATCTATAACCACACACATGTACCAGATCTATAACCACACACATGTACAGATATAAACACTCACTGTACCAGATATAAAACCACACACATGTACCAGATATATAACCATAACACATGTACCAGATCTATAACCACACACATGTACCAGATCTATAACCACACACATGTACACAGATCTATAACCACACACATGTACCAGATCTATAACCACACACATGTACCATCATCTCACAGTACAGATTATAACCACACACATGTACAGATCTATAACCACACACATGTACCAGATCTATAACCACACACATGTACCAGATATATAACCACACACATGTACGATATATAACCACACACATGTACCAGATCTATAACCACACACATGTACCAGATCTATATAACCACACACATGTACCAGATCTATAACCACACACATGTACCAGATATATAACCACACACATGTACCAGATCTATAACCACACACACTGTACAGATGTACCACACACATGTACAGATATATAACCACACACATGTACAGATCTATAACCACACACATGTACAGATCATAACCACACACACATGTACCAGATCTATAACCACACACATGTACCAGATATATAACCACACACATGTACCCGATCTATAACCACACACATGTACCAGATATATAACCAAACACATGTACCAGATCTATAACCACACACACACACACAGATCTATAACCACACACATGTACCAGATCTATAACCACACACATGTACCAGATCTATAACCACACACATGTACAGATCTATAACCACAACACACATGTACCAGATCTATAACCACACACATGTACAGATCTATAACCACACACATGTACCAGATCTATAACCACACACATGTACCAGATCTATAACCACACACATGTACCAGATCTATAACCACACACATGTACCAGATCTATAACCACACACATGTACCAGATCTATAACCACACACATGTACAGATCTATAACCACACACATGTACCAGATCTATAACCACACACATGTACAGATCTATAACCACACACATGTACCAGATCTATAACCACACACATGTACCAGATCTATAACCACACACATGTACCAGATCTATAACCACACACACATGTACCAGATCTATAACCACACACATGTACCAGATCTATAACCACACACATGTACCAGATATATAACCACACACATGTACCAGATCTATAACCACACACATGTACAGATCTATAACCACACACATGTACCAGATCTATAACCACACACATGTACCAGATCTATAACCACACACATGTACCAGATCTATAACCACACACATGTACAGATCTATAACCACACACATGTACCAGATCTATAACCACACACATGTACCAGATCTATAACCACACACATGTACCAGATATATAACCACACACATGTACCAGATCTATAACCACACACATGTACCGATCTATAACCACACACATGTACCAGATCTATAACCACACACATGTACCAGATCTATAACCACACACATGTAGATAACCAACACTACATCAACCACACACAACTATAACCACACACTGTACCAGATATATAACCACTCACATGTAACAGATCTATAACCACACATGTACCAGATCTATAACCACACACATGTACCAGATCTATAACCACACACATGTACCAGATCTATAACCACACACATGTACACAGATCTATAACCACACACATGTACCAGATCTATAACAACACACACAACATGTACCAGATCTATAACCACACACATGTACCGATTATAACCACACATGTACAGATCTATAACCACACACATGTACCAGGTCTATAACCACACACATGTACAGATCTATAACCACACACATGTACCAGATCTGTACCAGATCTAAACCACACACATGTACAGATCTATAACCACACACATGTACCAGATCTATAACCACACACATGTACCAGATCTATAACCACACACACTGTACCAGATCTATAACCACACACATGTACCAGATCTATAACCACACACATGTACCAGATCTATAACCACACACATGTACAGATCTATAACCACACACATGTACCAGATATATAACCACACACATGTACCAGATCTATAACCACTCACATGTACAGATCTATAACCAAACACATGTACCGATCTATAACCACACACATATACAGATCTATAACCACACAAACACATGTACCAGATCTATAACCACACACATGTACCAGATCTATAACCACACACATGTACCAGATATATAACCACACACATGTACCAGATCTATAACCACACACATGTACCAGATCTATAACCACACACAGATCTATAACCACACACATGTACCAGATCTATAACCACACACATGTACCGATCTATAACCACACACATGTACCGATCTATAACCACACACATGTACAGATCTATAACCACACAAATGTACCAGACATATAACCACACACATGTACCAGATATATAACCACTCACATGTAACAGATCTATAACCATTCACATGTACCAGATCTATAACCACACACATGTACCAGATCTATAACCACACACATGTACCAGATATATAACCACTCACATGTAACAGATATATAACCACACACATGTACCAGATCTATAACAACACACACATACACACATGTACCAGATCTATAACCACACACATGTACAGATCTATAAACAAACACATGTACCAGGTCTATAACTACACACATGTACCAGATCTATAACCACACACATGTACCAGATTTATAACCACACACATGTACCAGATCTATAACCACACACATGTACTAGATCTTTAACCACACACATGTACCAATCTTTAACCATACATATGTACCGATCTATAACCACTCACATGTACCAGATCTATAACTACACACATATACCAGATCTGTAACCACACATATGTACGAGATCTATAACTACACACATATACCAGATCTGTAACCACACACATGTACCAGATCTAGTCACATACATGTACAGATCTATAGCCAGACATATGTACTAGATTTATAATCAAACACATGTACCAGATCTATAACCACACATATGTACCAGATCTATAACCACACACATGTACACATCTATAACCACACACATGTACACATCTATAACCACACACATGTACCCGATCTATAACCACACACATGTACCAGATGTATAATCACACATATGTACCAGATCTATAACCCCACACATGTACCAGATCTATGTAACCACACACATGTACCAGATCTATAATCACACATATGTACCAGATCTATAACCACACACATGTACCAATCTTTAACCACACATATGTACCGATCTATAACCACACACACACACATGTATCAGATCTATAACCACACACATGTATCAGATCTTTAACCACACACACACATGTATCAGATCTATAACCACACACACACACATGTATAAGATCTATAACCACACACACACACATGTATCAGATCTATAACCACACACATGTATCAGATCTTTAACCACACACACACATGTATCAGATCTTTAACCACACACACACATGTATCAGATCTATAACCACACACACACACATGTATAAGATCTATAACCACACACACACACATGTATCAGATCTATAACCACACACATGTACCAGATTTTTCCACGTTTGATGGTGCTGTCAGCCAACAGAAATGCCCAAATCCCCAGAAAACCATATTTTATTTCCGTTCACAATAGAAAACATTAAATTACTAAGTAAAGCGCGTATATATAGTGGCTTTGGTCAAGTGGAAATTTTCGGATTTCTTAATTCCGCTAACGTTTATTTCATTAGAAAATACATCTTCGTTATATATTGCATAGCGAGATAGTCCTTTGAAACCAGACAATGCGCCAATGATTATTTTGTATTTAACGACTGTTTTCATTGGCTGAGTCAAAGAATGTTATAAATAAGAATGGATTTGATTGGGCAATGTAGAATGCGTTTCAAAGTACGTTGAGGTTACATATCAAAATCCTGACTAATGCAACATTCATCTTCACTATGTCAACAAAACCAGATTTTTTTCTCTCTTTCTCTTGGGATCCGTACCTGGTTTTAGAACTATGATGCAGGTTCTAGTCGATAAACAAACTTCAAACGTTTGCAGGACAAAATTTCATTTATATCGTTGCTGATATGCCCGCGTCGGAAGTAAATCCTTGCTTCCAATCTACACAAAACCATATGGCATGCATCAATGCGTGAATGTAATACGGAATATCGTTGTTAAAGATAGAAGGGGAAATGTAATCTAGTAAAAACCAAACTTTATCTCTGATACACAGCCCGGACACCTTGTTATCCAGCCATAACATAAACAAGACAAGTAAAATCATAAAACATTCTCCTCCGTCACGATATCGGCAGCAAGTCTTTGCAAATTGGCTTGAACAATATATTTATTTGAGGACATTTTATTGTTGAAAAAATATGCTAGACGGTTGTAATGTCGTTTCACTTCACCTACCTTTGCGATGTACCCCACCTAGCTGTACATAAGAGTTCTTCGCCACCTATCATTATATACGATACATAATTAACCCCGACACAGAGATGTAAGTGTTCGCGCCTTTTCGTGCTAGAAACAAGGACTATAAAGAATTTTAAGCGAACTTCCTAAAGTGACTGAGCCTTTAGGTCTTGGAATGCGCGACAACAGATGCGCCGTGTCTCATCGTGCAGCTGTCTTCGGGACACTTCAGATCACTTCGGAACTCCTCGGACCACTTCTGACCATACAGAATAATGTCTCCTAATGTTGCCGTGAGAATAATATC
The DNA here is from genome assembly GCF_041381155.1 of Argopecten irradians. NCBI lineage: Eukaryota > Metazoa > Mollusca > Bivalvia > Pectinida > Pectinidae > Argopecten > Argopecten irradians. Next base: position 42,893,070 of record NC_091141.1, on the reverse strand, counting down.
ATGGTAGATGACGCTGTGAAAAGATACCTCGCGGAGATGTGAATCCCACGGCTAACATGTGAACCCCAAGCCTAACATGTGAAACCCAAGCCTAACATGTGAACCCCACGCCTCACATGTGAATCCCACGCCTAACATGTGAACCCCAAGCCTAACATGTGAACCCCAAGCCTAACATATGAACCCCACGCCTCACATGTGAATCCCAAGCCTCACATGTGAATCCCACGCCTAACATGTGAACCCCATACCTAACATGTGAACCCCATACCTAACATGTGAACCCCACGCCTAACATGTGAACCCCATACCTAACATGTGAACCCCATACCTAACATGTGAACCCCATACCTAACATGTGAACCCCATACCTAACATGTGAACCCCATACCTAACATGTGAACCCCATACCTAACATGTGAACCCCATACCTAACATGTGAACCCCATACCTAACATGTGAACCCCATACCTAACATGTGAACCCCACGCCTAACATGTGAACCCCATACCTAACATGTGAACCCCATACCTAACATGTGAACCCCACGCCTAACATGTGAACCCCATACCTAACATGTGAACCCCACACCAAACATGTGAACCCCATACCTAACATGTGAACCCCACGCCTAACATGTGAACCCCATACCTAACATGTGAACCCCATACCTAACATGTGAACCCCATACCTAACATGTGAACCCCATACCTTAACATGTGAACCCCATACCTAACATGTGAACCCCATACCTAACATGTGAACCCCAAGCCTAACATGTGAACCCCATACCTAACATGTGAACCCCATACCTAACATGTGAACCCCATACCTAACATGTGAACCCCATACCTAACATGTGAACCCCATACCTAACATGTGAACCCCATACCTAACATGTGAACCCCATACCTAACATGTGAACCCCATACCTAACATGTGAACCCCATACCTAACATGTGAACCCCATACCTAACATGTGAACCCCATACCTAACATGTGAACCCACTAACATGGAACCCCATACCTAACATGTGAACCCCATACCTAACATGTGAACCCCATACCTAACATGTGAACCCCATACCTAACATGTGAACCCCAAGCCTAACATGTGAACCCCATACCTAACATGTGAACCCCATACCTAACATGTGAACCCCACGCCTAACATGTGAACCCCATACCTAACATGTGAACCCCATACCTAACATGTGAACCCCACGCCTAACATGTGAACCCCAAGCCTAACATGTGAACCCCATACCTAACATGTGAACCCCATACCTAACATGTGAACCCCAAGCCTAACATGTGAACCCCATACCTAACATGTGAACCCCATACCTAACATGTGAATCCCACGCCTAACATAAATATGAATCCCACGCCTAACATGTGAATCCCACGCCTAACATGTGAATCCCAAGCCTAATATGTGAATACCACGCCTAACATGTGAACACCTCGCCTAGCATGTGAATACAACGCCTAACATGTGAATACAACGCCTAACATGTGAATCCCACGCCTAACATGTGAATCCCAAGCCTAATATGTGAATACCACGCCTAACATGTGAACACCTCGCCTAGCATGTGAATACAACGCCTAACATGTGAATACAACGCCTAACATGTGAATCCCACGCCTAACATGTGAATACCACGCCTAACATGTGAATCCCAAGCCTAACATGTGAATCCCAAGCCTAATATGTGAATCCCAACGCCTAACATGTGAATCCCATACCTAACATGTGAATACCACGCCTAACATGTGAATCCCACGCCTAACATGTGAATCCCACGCCTAACATGTGAATACCACGCCTAACATGTGAATCCCACGCCTAACATGTGAATCCCACGCCTAACATGTGAACACCTCGCCTAGCATGTGAATACAACGCCTAACATGTGAATCCCACGCCTAACATGTGAATCCCACGCCTAACATATGAATCCCACGCCTAACATGTGAATCCCACGCCTAACATGTGAACACCTCGCCTAGCATGTGAATACACCGCCTAACATGTGAATCCCATGCTTAACATGTGAATACCAACCTCTAACATGTGAATCCCACGCCTAACATATGAATCCCACGCCTAACATGTGAATCCCACGCCTAACATGTGAATCCCACGCCTAACATGTGAACACCTCGCCTAGCATGTGAATACAACGCCTAACATGTGAATACCACGCCTAACATGTGAATCCCACGCCTAACATGTGAATCTCAAGCCTTACATGTGAAACCCACGCGTAACATGTGAATCTCAAGCCTAACATGTGTATCCCAAGTGAATCCCATGCCTAAGAAGTGATTCCCATGCCTAACATATGAATCCCAAGCCTAATATGTGAATCCCAACGCCTAACATGTGAATCCCAAGCCTAATATGTGAATACCACGCCTAACATGTGAACCCCAAGCCTAACATGTGAATACCACGCCTAACATGTGAATTCCACGCCTAACATATGAATCCCACGCCTAACATGTGAATCCCACGCCTAACATGTGAATCCCACGCCTAACATGTGAACACCTCGCCTAGCATGTGAATACAACGCCTAACATGTGGATACCACGCCTAACATGTGAATCCCACGCCTAACATGTGATTCTCAAGCCTTACATGTGAATCCCACGCCTAACATGTGAATCTCAAGCCTAACATGTGAATCCCACGCCTAATATGTGAACCCCACGCTTGACATGTCCATGACATGGATTTATGCTCTTAGCCGTATGCCAGTATTTAGACTGGCCTCCATTCTCTAGAATATTGAAAAAAAATCACTAAAATTTGGCTTTATTATTTTTCTCTCTCTTACATGTCTGATTCTAAGTTTCAAACTAGGGGGAGATAATCTAGTAAAGATCTCTGCTGAGAAAGTTTTATCAACAACTTAGGGTCTGGTGGCCAGTCTAGCCAGTATTAGACGTTCTGAAAGATGACTGGTGTCACAAGTAAACGCAAACTGCATACAATGACAACGATTTTATCCCGATAAACTGGTCTCAGTGCAGCCGGGAACAACATTAGAAAACTTTCCGTCAGAATGTCTAAATGTAAACTCATGGTCTCATGAAATCGGACTTCATCCAGAGATTCTATTTGTCAGGACTCTGGTGTTCAAAGAAATCATATAAAGTATGTTACATTATAAGGAGACGCCGTGTATAAGATTAGGAATTCTGGTTTATTTTGACGGATGTAGTTTTTAACCCCTGTTCGGATCGCTGGGCCTACGTTGTATAATGGCATTTAATATATCCGATATCATCTCCAAACTTTCTCGTAAAGAGCAGTTTATGCAAATTAAGTTTCTTTTTAAATATGAATATTTAAAGTATTTAATATCAGTTTCGTTCGTGAGCTGACAGCTTTTTCTCCGCCTTGCAGGTGTGAATTACTATCAACGAAATGTGTAAGCATCCGCTCCGTCACAAACAAGCAGACATTCATTAGCCCAGACAGGTGTTAATTGAATGTTTTAATCAATCTCATACATCTTACAATAAATATGTCGTAATGACCTTGGGGATATTAGTTTGGCCAAATAGTAAAGGCGTCCAACAAGTTATCTCTTCTTCACTACCTTTTGATGCAAGACCTCGACGTCTGCCTCAATGAAATGTCCGACATTATACTGGTATTATTCTATCATGATGGTCCCACACCTCAGACCGCGATGGTCCGACACCTCAGATCGTGATGGCCCGACACCTCAGATCGTGATGGTCCGACACCTCAGATCGTGATGGTCCGACACCTCAGATCGTGATGGCCCGACACCTCAGATCGTGATGGCCGACCCCTCAGATCGTGATGTCCGACCCCTCAGATCGTGATGGTCCGACACCTCAGATCATGATGGTCCGACACCTCAGATCGTGATGGCCCGACACCTCAGATCGTGATGGTCCGACACCTCAGATCGTGATGGCCCGACACCTCAGATCGTGATGACCGACACCTCAGATCGTGATGGCCGACACCTCAGATCGTGATGGCCGACACCTCAGATCGTGATGGCCGACACCTCAGATCGTGATGGCCGACACCTCAGATCGTGATGGCCGACACCTCAGATCGTGATGGCCGACACCTCAGATCGTGATGGCCGACACCTCAGATCGTGATGGCCCGACACCTCAGATCGTGATGGTCCGACACCTCAGATCGTGATGGCCCGACACCTCAGATCGTGATGGCCGACACCTCAGATCGTGATGGCCGACACCTCAGATCGTGATGGCCGACACCTCAGATCGTGATGGCCGACACCTCAGATCGTGATGGCCGACACCTCAGATCGTGATGGCCGACACCTCAGATCGTGATGGCCGACACCTCAGATCGTGATGGCCGACACCTCAGATCGTGATGGTCCGACACCTCAGATCGTGGCCGACACCTCAGATCGTGATGGCCGACACCTCAGATCGTGATGGCCGACACCTCAGATCGTGATGGCCCGACACCTCAGATCGTGATGGCCGACACCTCAGATCGTGATGGCCGACACCTCAGATCGTGATGGTCCGACACCTCAGATCGTGATGGCCGACACCTCAGATCGTGATGGCCGACACCTCAGATCGTGATAGTCCGACACCTCCGATCATGATGGTCCGACACCTCAGATCGTGATGGTCCGACACCTCAGATCGTGATGTCCGACACCTCAGATTGTGATGGTCCGACACCTCAGATCGTGATGGTCCGACACCTCAGATCGTGATGGTCCGACACCTCAGATCGTGATGGTCCGACACCTCAGATCGTGATGGCCGAATGGTTAAGGACATTCTACGACTAGCTCGCAAACGTTACTACATGTCTGTGTGTACAAAATAGTAAGTTAATGTGTTTTCTCCGGGAACTTTGCCTACCTCACAAGTGATACACTCTAAAATTAAGCAGGTAAAAATACGAAAAGTATCGTTTAAAATCTCGGTATAAATGTTTAAAATAATCAATGGAACGCAACTATCAAGGTGGGATCTGGCTAGTGTTGTTTACGTGTTGGGTATGGGAAAACCATTTGCCTAATGACATAATACATTCGCCATTTCCGTCTCAGTTTGCAATTTCATTTACATGTTTACCATGCAATAAATTCATTTACAGCCACCTAATTAAACAAGTGCTTAAATGTGATCGGCATTAGAGCGCGCAGCTGTCGCCTCCCGCCAAAAATAACATTTATATTGCTTGGCGTATAAAATTTGACAAGAGTGTAGATGCACTTAAATTAACAATCGTCATCGACCGTAGGTTTGTTAACAATTGAATATGCGATTATAGGCCATGATTAGCTTTGGTGTACATGTATACATGGAGATTTATTTCTTTCATACCTACACGTGTAATACTGGCTGGTCCAGGGCAATACACTCATGTCGCCTGAGGCTGTATTGCATGGCTACCCATGCAATAAAGCCTCGTGACGTCACGGCGTCAACAAAATCTCTATTTCTTCGGCAAAATTTTAACATTTTTTTCACAAATATGACTGGTTTTACTATAAAAGATGCAAACAACGGAATTTGTGTTGAAAGTATCACGTAATTTTTCTTGTATGGAAAATTGACTTCCAGTCGTGGATTTCTTCGAATTAATTTCAAAATGGCGGGATATTATAGTTGAAAAATTGCAATAAAACGTCGAGGTATGAAAGAAAAATACTCTTTCATAAGTGGATATGAAGGATAGGGATATTCTACCCTCGGGATCACAAAATGTTGCAAAACCCTCGGCAAGCCTCGGGTTTTACTACATTTTGTGACCCTCGGGTAGAATATCCCTATCCTTCATATCCACTTATGAAAGAGTCTTATAATATTTCTTTTTACCTGGAAATCGCGAGATTTATCTACCGCTAAAATAATGTTTGCAATACATCTGTGCGGCTTTAATTGTCTCTACAAACTATGCACCAAGAGGATGTCAGTATATCAGGCTGAATTACCTGCCTTAGTACCAAGGCCGTGCTGAAAACCATTGGCAGATTCGTACCAGTTGTATCGATACGAATCTGTTGTATCTCAAATGGAACGCGCCGTACCAACAGAACTGCACCGGTACAAGTGGTTCGTTTTCAGAAGCGTACCACTTGGATCCAAGATGGCGGATCCGAGAATTTTCATTTTTCTTTGTTGAAAACAAGACAGAGATTATCTATATCCTATAAAACTACATGGATTATTTATTTCAATGTATTCCGAAACTATTTATGTTTTACTTTTATTTTATTGTTATACCGAAAATACTTGAAATTGACTATCATATTCGAAGCGTATCTTTCATATGGTTGCCACCATCATGGAAATATCCAAACGCGTTCCATTTGGTGGTGCCGTATCACTTTAGTACAACTGGTACGGATCCGCAAATGGAATGTACGGTAGCAGAAATTTCGGAGCGACGCCTAGCGGAGAGTAGAAAAAACTACGAAAGACTATTCAGTGTAGTCAACAGACGGACTTAATCTGTTATTGAATGATGGCATGCTCGGGACCATCTGTTGCCATGGTGACGCAACGTTTGTAGTGTTGTCATGATGAAATGTTACACTATAGGCTTGAGACAGAGATACAAATGTAGAAATTCATGTGGATACTGACTGGACAGTTAATGGAAAAATCTAAATTAGAAATGCTGATTAATAGGCAATGTTTGATAGTATACGTGTAATATAAATATATATATCATGAATAGTTTTCAACTTTTGAATGCAGTTGTCCCAAAATGGCTGTCATTATAAATTTCCTGAACAATTAGGAAGTTAATTGTAAGGTGAGTAGACCTTAATGGAACATTTCCTAGTTTCCTATGATCAATCATATGTTGTATATATCACAATATGTAGGCAGATCTCTTAGTTGTGATAAAATTGGACATGCTGGTTAAAATGTAGCGCAACGCTCCAAAGCCCCGTCACCGACATAGCAATCACGGGTCCATTGTGAAATACTAGGTTATGAATAATCTAAAAATGATAACTTCTATGATGTATTTAGATAATCCGATTATTGTATGTCATGGCTTTACAAGTCAGCTCTTGGTCCAAGAAGATAAAAACGGATTTATACCAGGATATTTGTTTTCACCTGTTCTTCATAAAACCAGATTTATTTGAATCGCTCTAATATTAAAAAGATCTTTGTATTATCGCTTATCAAACACATCGTGCATCAAACACAGGGACATGTTAACCATGTATGATAGCGAGGACGTGCATCAAACACGGGGACCTGTTAACCGTGTATGATAGCGAGGGCGTGCATCAAACACAGGGACCTGTTAACCATGTATGATAGCGAGGGCGTGCATCAAACACAGGGACCTGTTAACCATGTATGATAGCGAGGGCGTGCATCAAATATATGGACCTGTTAACCATGTATGATAACCAGGGCGTGCGTCAAACACAAGGGGATGTTAACCATGTATGATAGCGAGGGCGTGCATCAAACACAGGGACCTGTTAACCATGTATGATAGCGAGGGCGTGCATCAAACACAGGGACCTGTTAACCATGTATGATAGCGAGGGCGTGCGTCAAACACAAGGACCTGTTAACGATGTATGATAGCGAGGGCGCGCATCATACACAGGGACATGTTAACCATGTATGATAGCGAGGGCGTGCATCAAACACAGGGACCTGTTAACCATGTATGATAGCGAGGGCGTGCATCAAACACAGGGACCTGTTAACCATGTATGATAGCGAGGGCGTGCATCAAACACAGGGACATGTTAACCATGAATGTTAGCGAGGGCGTGCATCAAACACAGGGACCTGTTAACCATGTATGATAGCGAGGGCGTGCATCAAACACAGGGACCTGTTAACCATGTATGATAGCGAGGGCGTGCATCAAACACAGGGACCTGTTAACCATGAATGATAGCGAGGGCGTGCATCAAACACAGGGACATGTTAACCATGAATGTTAGCGAGGGCGTGCATCAAACACAGGGACCTGTTAACCATGTATGATAGCGAGGGCGTGCATCAAACACAGGGACCTGTTAACCATGTATGATAGCGAGGGCGTGCATCAAACACAGGGACCTGTTAACCATGAATGATAGCGAGGGCGTGCATCAAACACAGGGACCTGTTAACCATGAATGATAACCAGGGCATGCAACAAACATATGGACCTGTTAACCATGTATGATAGCGAGGGCGTGCATCAAACACACGGACCTTTTAACCAGGTATGATAGCGAGGGCGTGCGTCAAACACAGGGACATTTTAACCATAACAATTGATCGCTTATTTTGGTATTTTGTTATTTCAGCATGGTTTCCTGACATTGTCGGGAGAAATCTGATAATTCCAACCTAACTCCACGCCCTTCTACTGATTTATATCAAAATTCCAGGTCCCTATGGGCTAAGATTTGCACATTTTACGTGTGTATCGACACTGATTTACTCTCGTCGTGTGTGAAATGAATACTGTCTTTTGATGACATTTAATTATAAAGATGTCAGGCGTGTTTATCTGTTGTCCAGATCCCAGAAATGCATGTATGTCGTCTGGGAAACGAGCGAAGGCATGGACAAGATAGCACATTTGTTTTTGTTATTCTCGTACGTTTAATTCTACTTTACAGCGTGTAATATCGATTACAGTTATGGAAATGTTTACACACGTGATTTTGGCACACAATATTTTTTCAGTTAAAATCTCATTTAAATTTCTTTCTTCGCTTCGAGCTACTTGTAGCAGGTTTTTTTCCTGGAAAATAAAATTTAAAAATAAATAAATAATTAATTCGTTATTTATAAAATCAAAATTATTTTTGGAATGGACATAATTCAACTGGCCTTTTAAAATAGCTTCTTTGTCACAGGCCCCTTGCTGTGTCTAAAACACCCTGGTTTATCTCCAAGATAAAAGTTTAATTTGGGCTTTATAAAGGAGGTTGTTTATCAACACTTAGGTTTGGTGTGAAAAAGAAAATCCCCACAAAAATAAACTAATGGTTCGTTAATAGAGCGCGTTGACTACCTTACGGTCACTACTAAGTGCGTAAAACGGAAGTAAACAGCATGGATGAATACAGTCCGGTCACGTGACCGATTTAATACTGGATACCGATATCCTGTACATAGTTGTCCTTAAGAACACTTCAAACATCGTCTATTTACATTGTAACCGAGTAGCCATTTTTAATATGGTTACCAATCCGTGGAGACCGCGGTATTTTGAATGATGTTGAGGGCTCCGTGGATGAACAAACATCTTCGTCACGGGATAAATTGATGAAACACATTCTTCATAATGAAGTTGACACCTGAAACCCTTACACAGGATTCTGGGCGGATTACTAGCTTTTCTTTGATCAGACACATGAATGGAGGATGATATAGCAGGCTAGATATTGCAATTACTGGACAGGATACAATTTGTATCATGCTGATATGTGTTTTTTGGGTTTTTTTTCGTGTATCGTCTAAATCACAAAATGAACCAGAAAACAAGCGCAATATCAAAGCTAGGTTGAAGGTGAAAAAAAATAGAAATAAATGCGTAACTGAGTCTAGAAATCCGTGACTTGATGCTTTGTTTAATTCTGTCGTGTACTTTAATTTCGTAATCCCATACGGAAATTTATTGATACAAAGGATGTAGGTAAAATGTATGGGTGGATGAGACATGGGTTTTCGAGACCTTTCTTAAGATAAACTCCTAATAGGGTTACAAGTCTGATGTAATGTCTGAACACTAGACAATATCACGTGCTTGTAAAAGTACAATAGTTTACAGCCTATCTGAACACTCGCTACACAAGTCTATAACGCTATTGTCTGGTCTATTATCACTCATTCTGTTGCTAGGGACAACAACATTCAACTTATTAAAACGAAAACAACAAAATTAATTACTAGTGTCTATTTATCGTGTCTCGTAAGCCAAGTAATGGCTTGGCATTTTTACTACTGAAGAAAATTATTTTAAATGTTGTGTAAAAATGTGTGACACGTTAATAAAAATATTATTATCATTATTATTTAGTAAAAAGAGAGACAACTCATTGTTAATTACGAATGACGTCATCGTGGATAATTTGTCATCGATCTTCCTTGAAACACAAGAGATTTTGTTGCTAGAGGAAACCAGAGTGCTAGGGAAATAACCTCCTAGTGTCAGAAAACCGTCCAACCGTCCCCAACCCCTATAGTGTCAGAAAACCGTCCAACCATCCCCAACCCCTATAGTGTCAGAAAACCGTCCAACCATCCCCAACCCTTATAGTGTCAGAAAACCGTCCAACCGTCCCCAACGCCTATAGTGTCAGAAAACCGTCCAACCGTCCCCAACCCCTATAGTGTCAGAAAACCGTCCAACCATCCCCAACCCCTATAGTGTCAGAAAAAACCACTACATATGTGAAGGTGGCCAGGCAGATAGCCCTTTACTGAATATCTTATCAGACTCGAACCCTGACCACCTCGCTAGGTGAAGAGAATACCCAGACATTACCGTACACGATCATTCATTCGATACAGAATTAAGATTTTGGAATCATCTCTTCGTCTGGAAGATAGGCTGACCAGTCATTAAATTGTAGACATTTCCCCAGGACTGTCAATTTTCCCACAATTTTAGAGACAAGAACGAGTTCTAGCTAATTCAATGTTGATATTTGTACGTGCATGGCCAATGGTCAAGGCCATTACGGAGAACTGACCAAACACACGTCACGCATATTTTTACTGATTATTCACTTAAGAACCGACATTTAATTCCAATAAATCTTCCACTGATAGATAAGTGTTTATCCAGTCCACACATGTGTAGCTTATTTGAATTTGATGGCGATATCATTTGTCTCTGTCGTGCACAACGGAAGTTTAATTGACGTTTATTTATACAAAATGTAGTTTATAAATGACCCGAATTTCCATTAATATACTGAAAAAATACCACACTCGCTTTGATGCTCAAAAAGTTACACTCACAATTGAATGACGAGGCATGCAGCATTTGATCACAAGAGAAGATAACTCTAGATACCTAATTTTAGATCTGTAGCATGCTGACATAAAGGGCTACCATCTTTGTTAATATGAATGGCCTTGAGGAATATTCCATGTTGGTGAAAAGTCCGTCAAATTGAATTTCTAGTGTGTATTTTTTCACGTACAAATTCGCTGCAGTGATCCATCAGTATATTGGACTTGTCTCACAGCCGACTTGTGTCCATGTCTAAAGGACAAATGTGTTTGTAATAAAGAAGAACAAATTATATACAAAGTGTTCACGACAACCGTCAAGTGTCATCTTCCGCTGTTTTACGACACCTAATGATTATTACTACACTCAATCTTATGGTCCTTTCGAATTCACTTTTGGCGACATATGTGACATCTAGAAGCAATACATGAAACACTTTGTCATTCTAGTGTCCCAGGGGAATTATCATTAGTGATGTTTATCCTCATCAACCTGAACATGTCAACTCCTTGTTTGAAGTATTATTCTGTAAGAAATGTCACAGATGAACTGCTAGGGTTTGTAACATTACTGGATCTATTTTGTTGTTTTGTTTAATGAATGTCACGTGTTATCACCCCTAAACAAAGAAGTATTCTACTTAACAGCTCATACTGTACCACTGTGCTATCTAGCGTCGTAGGAAGCGACATCTAAAAACCAACAACACGCCCTCACTTAATGGATGACTTAGAATGGCGACTAAAAGTGTTCCTTGTAGGATAGGAATACTGACAAAAATACCCTTACTATTTCCGCATATAAAACAAAAATCACGATTTTCATTAAAATTGGGGGGGGGGGGGGAAATGTTTAACGACTTGATTATTTGGGTCTCCTGCGGAACAAACGGTTCTATCACTTTAACACGCGGCTCTTTAGCAATCTGTTGTTTTCAATATTTCGTTATTAAATGTCTTCTATTTTGCTACAAGTGAAGCCTCTGTAAACGATACCATCCTGTCTGTTTCTACTCCTGCAGATTAGATATAACTTATGGCGGCAATACGTGCTCCTTCTTCCATCAACAGAGAAAGGTATTACATAAGGATGATCTCATCCGTTTGTTCTACAAAAGAGTCGACAGCAAGCTAAGGTTCCTTTACCTACAGACGTATATGTGGAATTTTATTATTCTGAATCATAACAGAATCCACACGATTTCTTTATACTGCCTTACACTCTGTATGCTTAATAAAAGAAATATGTTTTCTTTTTACTTTTTTTTCAAAATATTCATTAAAACCGCCCATTAATTAGATTTCCTGTATGTGCCAACGTATTAATGTCTGGTTTTGTGGGTTTCCATGGAAACATATGGTCTTAATTCTACTCAGAGTCTGGAATCCCTTTCATACCTTTTATTTGTTGAAATAAAAAACATAAAGTTAAATTGTATGAACAGGGATAGGCACAAAGGCAGAAACATGGCGATTATACTAATGTCCCTCTAATGACTTTCTGCACATTCGAGAACGCAATAGGAAAAAAATAAAATTATTTGCACTGATCACGTTTTGAAATATCCTTATGGAATATTACCATAGTACAATAAATATGTAGTTAATGGGGTTCAACATGGGTGGTCTTAGTGTCTGAAGATAAATGGTTGGTAGTACTAACTAGATTTTGCATGTAGACTTAGATTATATGGTACAATCTAGTTACAGGAGGTACTTTTTGGTTCCTTTCGCATGAATACTGCCAGTCACGACACTAGGTCGATGTTATTACTTCTGGAACTGTGGCTGTCCTCCATTCAAAATCTCAGCATGCAATGAAATAAAGTAAAATGGAATACTGTGTTACTAATTTGTATATTAAATTTGATAGAAAAGCCGATATAATTAACTTTAAAGACTTTAGATACCAACGAAAACTTTGCAGAAACAGGTGCCCGAAGTAAAACCGCAAATTAGTATCTTTGTCTGAACATTAATAGCACCAGTGGCAATGTGTAAGTACTCCCAAGTGTTCAGTTCAACATGTTCTAAATCTTGTGATTGGTACAAATAATTAGACAACACATGTTTTGTCGTTCATGATCATCTTTCGATAATTACACTAATGTCATCTACAGACGAATCAAATGGGAAAAAAAAGTTGTAATTAGGATGAAAAAGAGAAATAAGAAGCATTTTGTATGTCTTTATGATTTACTACAGTTATTAACATACGAGGCTTGTACGACTGCAGTATGACAATGTCTATTTATCATGAAGAATTTTATGATATAAGTGCTACATTATATATTTTTTGATCATTGGTTAAAATTTTAATTCAGTATTATTTAATTTGATTTCCACAAACTTTCTTAACTTTATTTTCTTCTTGTGACATGATATTTTAAAGCTACATTTTGTACATGTATCTATTCACGTCTGTTTCAGTTAATTACTCTATATATAACATATGGCTAATTGTAATTTATTCATTGTGTTTTTATAATTCATCTACCCTTTGAAGTTAATTATCCAAGCTGGTCTTACTAGTACTATATGTACACTTACGACTCAGACAATAGATAAGCTAATTATCTCACCTGTCCGAGTACCGACCAGTCATAATAGAGTCATATGGCTCTCCATTTGCCCACTTTTTATAATCTGATAATTAGCAGAATGTTGTGACAAAGATTATAGTCTATTTCAGAGAAGTTAACCTGGGTTTACCTGTGTTTTACCTGTGAATTTCACCTGTGATACGTACTGTACTTATTCAATAAGGGTATCATTTATGTATAACTTGATGTACATGTATGGAAATAATATTACATGGAAAAATCTTTTGGTTTGATACTCTTTGTGATGTCAGTTATGTTATTGATTTTTCATATTAATAATATACATATAATAATAATATATAATGTATAAGTAAATAATTAACACATCAAACGTAAAATCAATATTTGGTCCTAACTTCAAAACTTCAAAATTCCTTTTTCTCTTTTTGACAAACATATATACCTGTACATATAAACACATAAATAATAACTATAATTGCTAATTGTAGTTCAATCAAAATATACCTTCTTGGATATCGAGCTACATGTATTGAGGTACATACACGTATAAACTTTAGTGGCATTTATAACATAATCCACATTCAACATATTTACAAAAATAGTTTATGGTAATAATTATGTAATCATGCAGTTTATGTTTACGCCTCTTTTCATTAGAAATCACCTTTGTGACAATTCTACTGAAATATTTATACTGCAATACATCGTGATTTTTAGGAATCCCATTGAGTCATTTTGCCGACAAAAATCTTACTCTTACCTTCATAATTTGATATGTTCGAACTATCGGAAATATGATCTATTATAAAAAATCAGGGTTCGAACTATCACTAGCTAAACAATTATCTCAATAACATTCACATTCTCTCAAACCATTTGCAATCTGCAGAAGTCTATATTCTGTAGAAATGCTTAGATGTTTATAATGTGATAGGAGGGATGCGCACTATACATGTATATACATGACAAATCATGCAAATTCTTGTCACTGTAGAATTTGAATTTCGAGACATCTAGATCTGTACAGTTTGATATATAGGGTATACAACTGTATATGATATAATTAATATATTAGATACAAGTACAAACGTACATGTATATGCATTTGTATATATATCTTCATGTACATGTATATTGTTACATGTATCATCCTTTATATCCTTTATATCGATCTGTAGCTATTATTCTATTATGGCCCTTTCCAGAGGGAACTGTTCTGCTATGGTGTTGTCTGGCGAGGTATAGTCCCCAAGTCAAAGACAAGGGGACTATACCTCGCCAGACAACACTATAGGAGAACCGACGAGGGGACTATACCTCGCCAGACAACACCATAGGAGAACTGTTCCCGAGGGAAAGGGCCATAATAGATTTAGTACGTCACATGACATTCATTATGACGTCATATATTTGGTCGCGTGCTCATTCCCGGGGGACTATACTTTGGTATAGTTCCCGTAGTCAGGTATAGTCTCCCGTAGTCAAGAAGGACAGGGAACTGTCGCAAAATAGATCATAGCTGTTATCCAATCGCATTCCTAGTAATTATCATGTGATGTACTAAATAGCTACATTGTACACAAGTGCACATGCCACTGTCTTTAACTAATTCTTGAAATTGCAACAGTTTGTAAAAAAAAATCTGACATTTAATTCTCCTAAAACTTGGATGAAATTTTGTTCTTTAATACACCATTCCAATGGTGAAATTTATAAAGATGTAACATAAAATATCATTTATATTTGTCTGTCAAAGCGCACAAAATATTATATAGTACTGTATTGTATACAGATATATCGATATCTCTCTATCTATTTCCCCACTTTTGATAAACTAGAGGTAGCTCAGGTAAACGAACACAGGAAAGCACAGGTAAAAATTATTATGGAACTGACTATAATTGGTTTTCCATTGTTCTCCTATACCAACACTTTTCTTTGTTCTCTAAAAAGTGGGCAAATGGAGAACACACCAGTCATATACATGCCAGGTGTCATCCATTGTACATTTAATTCCATGTCTCATATTTTGTCATCAGTTAGGATCTAGAGCTCGGTCTCTACGGGTCGATTTTCGGACACTCCGGAAATCGCCTTCCGACTCATAGAAAAAGTGATTTAATAAATTCGTATTTGGTAAACTAGTCAACGTCTCTGGATTTTATACCGTGAAAAGGGAAATATTACAACTACTGGAAATTCCGTTGTGATAAATCTGCCTCGATGTTATACAATGGTCTCAATATTAAGCAACTTGCAGACGACACTTGGGTTTTTATTATCATTAATTTATGTAAAACGTTCTAGCCAGGGTCATTGAAGGACGTGTCATATTTAGCAGGTGAAGGAAAGCTAGAGTATCCGGAGGAAAAACATCGATCTGTGCTCAATCCAATGGCCCTACAATTTACTCGCATATTAATTTTATATTCATACACTCATACATTCATGAACATGATGTTTTATTGTGATAATTTTTACGGCAGATGTCATTTGATTTAAATGTGAGAGGAATGTTATTGTGGGATGATCATGATAGATACTCATTATAAGGTGAATGATATTTTTTATTTTTCTCATTTTGTGTGGTTTCTACGAAACCCGATTGGGGTCATATTTACGTTAGGGAATATGGGTTTCAGATATTTAGAATGTAATAACCTGTCAATGTCAAAATGTCAATGTAATAACCCGTCAATGTCAAAATGTCAATGTAATAACCTGTCAATGTCAAAACGTCAATGTAATAACCTGTCAATGTCAAAACGTCAATGTAATAACCTGTCAATGTCAAAATGTCAATGTAATAGCCTGTCAATGTCAAAATGTCAATGTAATAACCTGTCAATGTCAAAATGTCAATGTAACAACCTGTCAATGTAACAACCTGTCAATGTCAAAATGTCAATGTAATAACCTGTCAATGTCAAAACGTCAATGTAATAACCTGTCAATGTCAAAACGTCAATGTAATAACCTGTCAATGTCAAAATGTCAATGTAATAGCCTGTCAATGTCAAAATGTCAATGTAATAACCTGTCAATGTCAAAATGTCAATGTAACAACCTGTCAATGTCAAAATGTCAATGTAATAACCTGTCAATGTCAAAATGTCAATGCAATAACCTGTCAATGTCAAAATGTCAATGTAATAACCTGTCAATGTCAATGTAATAACCTGACAATGTCAATGTAATAACCTGTCAATGTCAAAATGTCAATGTAATAACCTGTCAATGTCAATGTAATAATCTGTCAATGTAATAACCTGTCAATGTCAATGTAATAACCTGTCAATAACAAAATGTCAATGTAATAACCTGTCAATGTCAATGTAATAATCTGTCAATGTAATAACCTGTCAATGTCAATGTAATAACCTGTCAATGTCAAAATGTCAATGTAATAACCTGTCAATGTCAAAATGTCAATGTAATAACCTGTCAATGTCAATGTAATAATCTGTCAATGTAATAACCTGTCAATGTCAATGTAATAACCTGTCAATGTCAAAATGTCAATGTAATAACCTGTCAATGTCAATGTAATAATCTGTCAATGTAATAACCTGTCAATGTCAATGTAATAACCTGTCAATGTCAAAATGTCAATGTAATAACCTGTCAATGTCAATGTAATAATCTGTCAATGTAATAACCTGCCAATGTCAGAATGAAAACAAATATGTTTTATTGCTTGATCATAGTTTTATCACGTTTTAGAGATTTTGTACTCCACACGTTTATGGAACATAACATGATCAATCTGCACCTAGTTTAAACTCAGACCGATAAAGCGTTGGATATTTAACAAATAAATTTTAATTTTTGAATCTATTATTTTATTCTGATCGGCGAACTTAAATTGTTTTAAGTCGGTTTGACAAAATTCATAAGATATTGGCAGTATTTCATCGGTAGGAATGTAGCTTGTTAGTGAAAGTAATTGGCACTTGAAACAAGAACCACCAGTAGTTTATACAGCTCAAGTGCTATCGTTACGGAGGAATTCCCCAGGATACTTTACATGTATGTCTACAAAACATTTGTGCTTTCTGCAAAAATCTTAATGAATGTACTTTTGAAAAATTCTTATTAAACACAAAATGAGTACCATAAAGATTATGTTCTAAAGCATTCTTCACATTGATTGCCCAGTACTTCTCGGTGTTGGTCCTTAGAAGTATCTGTGGTATTCACTAAGGGGATTCGTGAGTGTTCGTTATAAAAATAATACTACCATATTTTGCCCCTTGTGTATGTGGTCGTGTTGCGTAACGTCCTAGAATATCAGCAGGGGGCTGGGGAAATTACTTCAGTGGGAAATATATAGGAGTCGAGCTTTCCTTTCTTAAAGTACAGATCGCTTTAATAAACACACCAGGAGTGTCCTGTTTAGTTAGCTTTATGTTTCCGTGAACTTGTTAAATTAAAACAAATGTCTTTTCGGACATCAGATAAGAGTGACAAATATCAAACTCGCAGTGTTAATCATCTTATATGTTTTCATTAATAATAAGAAAGGAATCGAAAACGTAACTTGCTGTACTGTAGTTCAAACTTTAAAATTAAGCCGAGTACGCTGAAATATGCTACGAAAATCGACTTAAACTAATAATACTCCTACTTGGTGTTGTCAGTTGAGTTCGTCCAAAGTTTGAATTGGCTATACTCCAACTACAATAAACAGACACAGGACAAGAGAAACAATCGGAGATAATCAAGTCGGCAGAGATTTACTTAGGAAATGTTGTCGAATGCTATTTCAAATCGCGTAAAGCAATACATATATATTTGTTTAAATTCTCCTTGTGGTTAATTTTCGCGATTTGCGGTCACTCGCGAAATACGTAAATTCAATCACGCGCTAAATACATGAATTCAATCACGCGCTAAATACTTGAACTCAATCATCCGCTAAATACGCGAATTCGCTCACGTGCTAAATACGTGAACTCAATCACCCGCTAAATACGTGAATTCGCTCACGTGCTAAATACGTTAATTCAATCACGCGCTAAATACGTGAATTCGATCACCCTCGCAAGAAAAGTGGTTTCTGCATCGTATCATTTATATCAACGACAATTACTTTTAAATCAAGAGTTGATCAATAGCGTGTCATTCGAATATTTTAGAAACCGAAGCATTAAAACGGATTCCGACGTAATTGCAATGTGTACAGTATACAGTATATATTAAAATGATTCGTAATTGGCTTGTTAAAAACGACTAAATGTGTTTCCTGTAAGGTGGGAATGGTATGTATCATAATGTTGTAGTACTTTGGAATTTGTTGTAAATCGTGAGCGATTTTCTGCGATGATAATTGAGTAACCTTGACCATATGGACTGCGCAGGAATTCACACCAGCTGTGATGTGTCTGCCACCGACTCACTTGCTCCTTCCGCGTAATAAATTAGAGGTTTGTCAAAAACATGTGGTCTTAGTTTTAATTCACCCTGGGATTTTTTCCGCCCTTTTGCAGGCTGTGAGAATGGAGCTGACCAAAGTTTCACACAAATCAGAGCCTCCACTTCTACCGACGGGCAGCTCGTGTGGTTTCGGGATGCAGGCTCGCAGTAAATATTCGACGTCTGTTCATAAGTAATTATCTTCACGGTCCCCTCCTCAATTATACAGCGTAAACGACGTGCAGAAAAGTATCTTTGCAGTGAAGATCTGCTAACTATTAGCCTACACATAGTGTTTATGGTGGAGGCATGTTTAGGGGTTGTTTTATAACCCGGCATTGGAGGAAAACGAACAGTGCATGTTTACTTCAAAGGAAAACAGGAAATCTAGCAGGTTCCTACAAATAGATCTAAACTTTACAGCACTGGTCCTGATCGGATGAATAGACCAAGTTAGAATACTTTGTTTATATGAACTACGTAAATAATGTTCTCGCGCTTATTCCGCTCAAACATTCGCTCCCACGGTTCTAAATCATTAAACGTTCTGGTAACATTCATACGAAATTTGTTTAATTAGTTTTTGAATACATGTGTATATTATTTAATATACAGACAAGTTAACTGAAGCGGACGGCTAAGTACAAATTTTGATTTTGGCTTTTTCATACAAATAACTTTCTTAGAAAGGTATGATAATAACCAAATTCAGTTAGTGGAAACATTTCCTATTTTGTTGCGTTAGAAGTCGCAGTATATGACAGCATTGTTAAAATTGAAATCAATTAAAATTAAGAATTTAATGGAAATTTGATTTAGAAAATCTGAATGGCATTCATTTTAATTCTTGTTCCATAATATCGAACGTGATACATATGTATCAATTTGAACGAAAAGTAGCAACACCAGTATGACATAATTATGCTTTAAGCTTTCGGAACTGTTGGAACCTCGAAGTCTGTATGATAGACGAATGTTGTCAATGGACACACTAGATATACATACTATTTATCTACTAGAACAATGTTGGTGGTATGTATTAGTCTTGTTAAAATAGCGTATGTTACGTCTCATGTATGATACTGTTTTTGTTGTCTGATGTTGGACTATATAGGATCCAGCTGCTGTCATTTTACCCGGCCTCTCTCTACATTTGAG
Source organism: Argopecten irradians (assembly GCF_041381155.1). Taxonomy (NCBI): domain Eukaryota; kingdom Metazoa; phylum Mollusca; class Bivalvia; order Pectinida; family Pectinidae; genus Argopecten; species Argopecten irradians. The sequence goes on along the minus strand of NC_091141.1, from coordinate 42,872,929 downwards.
ATCAAAGTATTTTATCTTCCTTTCTATTCAGTGTCTTCGGTTGTTTCATTATAAAAATGACTGTGATATATATTAGTTTGTCTTTGAACCACCTAGCTTCTAATGTTGCTTTTATGAAAACGCCTAAATAATTAACTTGTTTAACTGAAATAATTTGCCGAGTTTAAAGGTAAATGTAAGAATAGCAAAAACATTGATATAAACATAGAGGATGTTCAGTGGCGAAGACAGGCAAAGAACTGCCGCATTAGAAAGTCTGTTTTATAGTAATAGCTAATTGTCAAATTAACAATTTTGTCTGTAAGTGGGTTTAATGAAGATGGAGTCACATCTTCTGTAGGACGCTCAAAGAAGAAAGTAATATCTGACAAAAAGATATTTTATTTTATCTCTTCTGAGATTGTTGGAGTCGCGTCACCAAGACTTTTGATCAGTAAAAACACTTACAAACCGACAACACTTATAGTGGAGATTTGTCTCTTTGTGTTGAAAGGTTGTGTGTCGTTTGTAAGACAAATTGACAGAAAAGTTGAGTCTTGTAATGTTATATTACCTTGAACTTTCTGATTCTCTCCACTTTAGTGTCCACAAAAATAATGGATAGCTGTAGTTATGACAATAACATGACAATGATTAGTAAGGTTATTTCGAGCATGCTATCTAGTATACCATCATTTTATTTATGTATAGACTAATATTCGACTTAGATCAATCGCTCAGTAAAATGAATCAAAACATTGAACGCCAAAATTATTGTCCAATATTCATCATAATTAAAAATAAAATCCTACAATGTATTTGTTTCTTTCACTTAAATGCGATTTTTTTCTGTTTTTAATCAAACTTTAAACGATCTAAACTCTGCGTTCAAAAGAACAGGTGTTAAAGATGCTCCACCGCCGACAGAGCATAAATGATATTCATCATTTGAACAATAATTAGCGTTTAATCGTGTATATGTATGTCTAATTAACACAAAAAATTATATGAAATAAATTATTTTGCCTTTGGTGCATGCGCAATCAGTACTTCATTCAATATAGGATATAGTGCCACGGATTTTTTTCGGGATGCAATTAATTATTTTGCATATTTTTAACTTGAAGTAAAATTAGAAAGTAAGTAACTTCTGTAACTGAAGGAAAATACTAAATCGTTTGTTCCTGCTTTTGATAGTGAAAAAATACTATTTGTCAGCGGTGGAGCATCTTTAACTGTCAAGTCAAACTAAGCCCCGGGGCCAAAAAACTACAAAAGAGGATAATGATATTGACAATTAAACCACACGATATCACAATTTAATTAAAATTAGACTTGTAATTACGCTTCACTACGATACTCTTCGTTACGCTCCAATTGTTTACAAGTCTAATTTAATTAGATTGACGATGTCGCGGAGCACATTTAAAAACAAAGAGTAGTTAGAAAAAAGGTTTAAAATATCCATCTGTAGGTTTCCACTAATAACCATTTATATTTGTCTTCAGTGCAGTAAGATGAATGTTACTTTCTCAATTTTTTATAAGACCGTGAAGGAAATAAAAAATTGTAGTATTATTGTTTGTTTGTTTGTTTGTTTGATTAATTAACGTCCTATTAACAGCTATGGTCATGTAAGGACGGCCTCCCATGTATGCGGTGTGTTGTGTGTATGTTGTATTTACTCAACGCCTCTTATTTCTGTCCGCTTGGCTAACGTCGGGGACCACAAAACGCCTAAATATCTCATTGACCTTCTCTTTGTGTCACATCAAAAAAGAAGTGATTAAGTTGTTCTTGCAATTAATTGTTGGGAGGAACAACCGAGTGTGTGGAAATGATTTAAACGGTCCGCCAGCGCGTGCGTGACGTGTGCTTAAATTATTAAACTAAAATGAAATAAATGTATTTATGATATCAAAGTGTGGTATATGTCTTTTATGAATTAAACACACAAACGTTTTCATGGATGATTGTGTTAATGACATGATGTAAATATTAGATTCAGATGATGCTATGTTTCCCATTGTCTCACTCATTGGACATTTGAGATGGAAGGACATTCTGTTTTTAATTAGTGTAGAAAGGCTTCACAGTTAATGCGACCTTACCACGATAACACACTGAACCGCCTGGCGGCCTCCTATCTAACTGTATAACAACTACAGTCACTATCACACTCATAATACTTCATTATATCTCACTATCACACTTATAATACTTCATTATATCTCACTATCACACTTATAATACTTCATTATATCTCACTATCACACTTATAATACTTCATTATATCTCACTATCACACTCATAATACTTCATTATATCTCACTATCACACTCATAATACTTCATTATATCTCACTATCACACTCATAATACTTCATTATATCTCACTATCACACTTATAATGCTTCATTATATCTCACTATCACACTCATAATACTTCATTATATCTCACTATCACACTTATAATACTCCATTATATCTCACTATCACACGTATAATACTTCATTACTCATCTCACTATCACACTTCATAAATACTTCATTATATCTCACTATCACACGTATAATACTTCATTATATCTCACTATCACACTTATAATACTTCATTATATCTCACTATCACACTCATAATACTTCATTATATCTCACTATCCACACTCATAATACTTCATTATATCTCACTATCACACTCATAATACACTCATTATATCTCACTATCACACTCATAATACTTCATTATATCTCACTATCACACTTATAATACTTCATTATATCTCACTATCACACTTATAATACTTCATTATATCTCACTATCACACTCATAATACTTCATTATATCTCACTATCACACTCATAATACTTCATTATATCTCACTATCACACTCATAATACTTCATTATATCTCACTATCACACTCATAATACTTCATTATATCTCACTATCACACTCATAATACTTCATTATATCTCACTATCACACTCATAATACTTCATTATATCTCACTATCACACTATAATACTTCATTATATCTCACTACACACTCATAATACTTCATTATATCTCACTATCACACTCATAATACTTCATTATATCTCACTATCACACTCATAATACTTCATTATATCTCACTATCACACTCATAATACTTCATTATATCTCACTATCACACTCATAAATACTTCATTATATCTCACTATCACACTCATAATACTTCATTATATCTCACTATCACACTCATAATACTTCATTATATCTCACTATCACACTCATAATACTTCATTATATCTCACTATCACACTCATAATACTTCATTATATCTCACTATCACACTCATAATACTTCATTATATCTCACTATCACACTCATAATACTTCATTATATCTCACTATCACACTCATAATACTTCATTATATCTCACTATCACACTCATAATACTTCATTATATCTCACTATCACACTCATAATACTTCATTATATCTCACTATCACACTCATAATACTTCATTATATCTCACTATCACACTCATAATACTTCATTATATCTCACTATCACACTCATAATACTTCATTATATCTCACTATCACACTCATAATACTTCATTATATCTCACTATCACACTCATAATACTCCATTATATCTCACTATCACACTCATAATACTTCATTATATCTCACTATCACACTCATAATACTTCATTATATCTCACTATCACACTCATAATACTTCATTATATCTCACTATCACACTCATAATACTTCATTATATCTCACTATCACACTCATAATACTTCATTATATCTCACTATCACACTCATAATACTTCATTATATCTCACTATCACACTTATAATACTTCATTATATCTCACTATCACACTCATAATACTTCATTATATCTCACTATCACACTCATAATACTTCATTATATCTCACTATCACACTCATAATACTTCATTATATCTCACTATCACACTCATAATACTTCATTATATCTCACTATCACACTCATAATACTTCATTATATCTCACTATCACACTCATAATACTTCATTATATCTCACTATCACACTCATAATACTTCATTATATCTCACTATCACACTCATAATACTTCATTATATCTCACTATCACACTCATAATACTTCATTATATCTCACTATCACACTCATAATACTTCATTATATCTCACTATCACACTCATAATACTTCATTATATCTCACTATCATCACACTCATAATACTTCATTATATCTCACTATCACACTCATAATACTTCATTATATCTCACTATCACACTCATAATACTTCATTATATCTCACTATCACACTCATAATACTTCATTATATCTCACTATCACACTCATAAATACTTCATTATATCTCACTATCACACTCATAATACTTCATTATATCTCACTATCACACTCATAATACTTCATTATATCTCACTATCACACTCATAATACTTCATTATATCTCTCACTATCACACTCATAATACTTCATTATATCTCACTATCACACTCATAATACTTCATTATATCTCACTATCACACTCATAATACTTCCATTATATCTCACTATCACACTCATAATACTTCATTATATCTCACTATCACACTCATAATACTTCATTATATCTCACTATCACACTCATAATACTTCATTATATCTCACTATCACACTCATAATACTTCATTATATCTCACTATCACACTCATAATACTTCATTATATCTCACTATCACACTCATAATACTTCATTATATCTCACTATCACACTTATAATACTTCATTATATCTCACTATCACACTCATAATACTTCATTATATCTCACTATCACACTCATAATACTTCATTATATCTCACTATCACACTCATAATACTTCATTATATCTCACTATCACACTCATAATACTTCATTATATCTCACTATCACACTCATAATACTTCATTATATCTCACTATCACACTCATAATACTTCATTCATATCTCACTATCACACTCATAATACTTCATTATATCTCACTATCACACTCATAATACTCATTATATCTCACTATCACACTCATAATACTTCATTATATCTCACTATCACACTCATAATACTTCATTATATCTCACTATCACACTCATAATACTTCATTATATCTCACTATCACACTCATAATACTTCATTATATCTCACTATCACACTCATAATACTTCCATTTTATCTCACTATCACACTCATAATACTTCATTATATCTCACTATCACACTCATAATACTTCATTATATCTCACTATCACACTCATAATACTTCATTATATCTCACTATCACACTCATAATACTTCATTATATCTCACTATCACACTCATAATACTTCATTATATCTCACTATCACACTCATAATACTCCATTTACTCACTACACTCATAATCTCTATATCTCACTATCACACTCATAATACTTCATTATATCTCACTATCACACTCATAATACTTCATTATATCTCACTATCACACTCATAATACTCCATTATATCTCACTATCACACTTATAATACTTCATTATATCTCACTATCACACTCATAATACTTCATTATATCTCACTATCACACTCATAATACTTCATTATATCTCACTATCACACTCATAATACTTCATTATATCTCACTATCACACTCATAATCTTCAATATCTCACTATCACACTCATAATACTTCATTATATCTCACTATCACACTCATAATACTTCATTATATCTCACTATCACACTCATAATACTTCATTATATCTCACTATCACACTCATAATACTTCATTATATCTCACTATCACACTCATAATACTTCATTATATCTCACTATCACACTCATAATACTTCATATATCTCACTATCTCACTCATAATACTTCATTATATCTCACTATCACACTCATAATACTTCATTATATCTCACTATCACACTCATAATACTTCATTATATCTCACTATCACACTCATAATACTTCATTATATCTCACTATCACACTCATAATACTTCATTATATCTCACTATCACACTCATAATACTTCATTATATCTCACTATCACACTCATAATACTTCATTATATCTCACTATCACACTCATAATACTTCATTATATCTCACTATCACACTCATAATACTTCATTATATCTCACTATCACACTCATAATACTTCATTATATCTCACTATCACACTTATAATACTTCATTATATCTCACTATCACACTCATAATACTTCATTATATCTCACTATCACACTCATAATACTTCATTATATCTCACTATCACACTCATAATACTTCATTATATCTCACTATCACACTCATAATACTTCATTATATCTCACTACCACACTTATAATATTAAGTTAACATCCATGTGGTTATAAAAAGGCCACCATTGTAGGATCTTCAAACGGAGAGTGTTCAGTGGCGGAATTTCAAAGAATGTATCTATTGACACCCAAAGGATTGTCGCTATAGTAAGTGTTTGTTGTTACAGAAAGGTAATTTAATCAATTAATTTGTTTGTAAGTAACCATTTTTCCCTTTTCATGTGAGCCGGTCAAACGTAGTGTCAGAGAGACCGGGGCTCTGCACCATAAAACTATTTTCAGACAGATTTTTTTTCTCAAGTATATGATTTTCCATAGGCTTGAGTGAAAAATTTATCTGAGAAAGTTTTATGGTGCCGGCCCCGGGTCTTTGTTCAGATCCCCGGTTACTTTTGTTTAAATAAGTTGCTTTTTTGATAGCAATAAAGCTTTCGGTTCTGTCTGGCAAGAATACTGTGGTTGGGAAAGGACGTGAAAAGTAATAATGTTATTGCGTACGAACGCAATACTTTAGTACTTCAATCAAATTTAGTATTGTTTATACATACCAAATTATCAGTGTTTTCCTCGTGTGTAAAAATTCATTATCGTGATGGTTTCCAATATGTTCTTTATATTTAGATAAGACCTGTTCTGCATATCGTTAAACACGAGCGCTGGGCTTTTGGTACATTTATTACAATTTTGAATATGGTCTCGCTTGAATTAAACTTCAGCACCGCTCACGATTGACTGCAATTTAATCTTCTTAGTTGCCAGGTAGTTGTAAAGAATACATATAGCCTGATAGAAAGTGTGAAAAACTGGTCAGGAGTCAAGGAAGATCTCCTGACCAGAAAGCGACAATATCAGAAAGTTGAATTAAAAAATACCAATGGGTATACAAGCAAAACACACAGTCAGATTTGGACGGTGGAAACAATACACCCGCATGTAAGAAAACAATTTACCGAGAAAGTGAGCTAAATATGGTAATTTGGGAGTAAATTATCCAGAAAAATAGTTTAAACATGTTAACTATTATGAGGGGTTTAATATGTGATAAAAAGTAAAACTAATGATACTGTTATGTAGATATCTTGTATCAATATCCACCTGACACTAGTATTATGATCAGGTTGATTACCTGGATGGTAACAAAATGCTGGAAACCAACTGGTTCTACAGTACGTTGAAAATCCGTTCATGGTTGATAATTGATGTGATTTCAAAACGAAAAGAAGTAATATGTCAAGCAGCATTGAAGAAAACAATAACTAAAGGACAATTAAATCAGAAATATAATCTTTCCATGAAATATCTCATGTCCCTCTCCGACCCTGATGTCTCCATCAACAGTCGACTGTCTGCTCGGTCGATTCATACAGCGACATAACTCGGTGTATCTGTCATTTCGAACATCTACGAGACACGATAGGTCTACAAAGGTTCAAAAGCGTGGCTAGGATATTTTGTGTTTTTCATAGACATCTGAGATCGTCAAGATTTAACAGTATTGTTAGCTTTGTAGTTAATGTTAACAAAATCCACCGAGAGATACCATCCTGATAGCCCTAACTTTTCCTTCCACAATTTTAAAAATTATTTCTTGAGTTCTTGGTCTTTTCCAAAAATTGCAGCTTTATTGAAGAGGTTTTGAAATTCGTGACAACTGCAGTCAATATCCAAGTTGTCATTTGATAAACAGTATCATTAATAAGCAAACGCTCTGATATTAAAAGTTTTTTTAATACTAAAACCGGAAGTTTTTTTTCTGTGTGACCTATCCTATATAACAATGTACTTTATGTACTTTCTCATCCTCGATCCGGGGACACATTATGAGAGTTCGTGGCGGACAAGCCTCGGCAGTTTCCACTTTCTCTTTCCGCCATTTTTACTTTGAAACTAATACCGGGAGAGTTTCATGGAGACTCACCGGAAATACATCATACTTATTATATCAGAAAAATACCATTGTCAGAAAGCATACCATGGAAAATTCGTTTTTCCATACATTTATTTGTTGTTTTACACAAAGAAAATCCGGACTAAACTAAACAGTTCCTACCAACTTTCTGTGAAAGCTGTATAAAAACACGCACCACTGCTTATAATGTCAGAAGGAATGACTGGATCGTAGTTACCTCTTCTCAGTCACCCATCTTCCGTCACGGCTCGTTGACTTTCGTCAGGGTGAATGGTTCCTCTGCTGGTATCAGTTTCCGTAAAAAGTCCCGGACCACCAGCATGGAAGAGAACAGAGGAAAGCATGCGGAAAGATATTTCTTAAACTGTAGTTCTCACTTAGCCGTTTTTATAATGAATGTGAGCAGTGATTTGATAAAGTGTTATTATCATAAATAAACATGTACTGTTGATTAAGTTGAAACAATTTACCGTGGTACCATGGTAACACCGATCAACGGTATTTTATATAGATAACTATCTAAGAGATATATTCGTTACGAAAGTATACCTATCTATCAGAAAATGATTTAGATTGCGAGCATACCTGGCTATCAATAAAATACTTCTACTCTGACACAAGCATACTTATCTATGTCGGTTGTTACACCTGCATACTTATCCATAAAAATACCGTGTGTTGTTACAAAAGCATGGACATTATCTATCAAGAAAATTATTTATGATTTCCTCACCAAAGCATTAAATCTACGACATGAAAAACAACCCAAAAGCATATTCTATCAAAAATACCGTAGACACTAAAGCCATACTTATCTACTAAATATACTGGTAGTATCCTTATCAAAAATACCGTATCTGCGATTCACAAATGCATACTTATCTGACAAAAGGAAACTAAAATGTTGTTACACACATCCACTTATGTATGCAAAAATTACCATGTTGGTGTATACTAAAGCGTACTTATACTATCAGAAAATACCGTAGTTGTTACACAAAGCATACTTATCTATCAGAAAATACCATTGTTGTTACACAAAGCATACTTATCTATCAAAAAATACCGTAGTTGTTACACAAAAGCATACTTATCTATCAGAAAATACCATTAGTTGTTACACAAAGCATACTTATCTATATCAGAAAATACCATTGTTGTTATACAAAGCATACTTATCATCTATCAGAAAATACCGTAGTTGTTTACACAAAGCAAACTTATCTATATCAAAAAATACCATTGTTGTTACACAAAGCATACTTATCTATCAGAAAATACCGTATTTGTTACACAAAGCATACTTATCTATCAGAAAATACCGTAGTTGTATTACACAAAGCATACTTATCTATCAAAAAATACCGTATTGCGTTACACAAAGCATACTTATCTATCAGAAAATACCGTATTGTGTTACACAAAGCATACTTATCTATCAAAAAATACCGTATTTTGTTACACAAAGCATACTTATCTATCAGAAAATACCATTGTTGTTACACAAAGCATACTTATCTATCAAAAAATACCATTGTTGTTACACAAAGCATACTTATCTATCAAAAAATACCGTAGTTGTTACACAAAGCATACTTATCTATCAAAAAATACCATTGTTGTTACACAAAGCATACTTATCTATCAAAAAATACCGTATTTATTACACAAAGCATACTTATCTATCAAAAAATACCATTGTTGTTACACAAAGCATACTTATCTATCAAAAAATACCATTGTTGTTACACAAAGCATACTTATCTATCAGAAAATACCGTATTTGTTACACAAAGCATACTTATCTATCAAAAAATACCATTGTTGTTACACAAAGCATACTTATCTATCAAAAAATACCGTTGTTGTTACACAAAGCATACTTATCTATCAGAAAATACCGTATTTATTACACAAAGCATACTTTGTTACCGTAGTTGTTACACAAAGCATACTTATCTATCAAAAATACCATTGTTGTTACACAAAGCATACTTATCTATCAGAAAATACCGTAGTTGTTACACAAAGCATACTTATCTATCAGAAAATACCGTATTTGTTACACAAAGCATACTTATCTATCAGAAAATACCGTATTTGTTACACAAAGCATACTTATCTATCAGAAAATACCATTGTTGTTACACAAAGCATACTTATCTATCAAAAAATACCATTGTTGTTACACAAAGCATACTTATCTATCAAAAAATACCGTATTTGTTACACAAAGCATACTTATCTATCAAAAAATACCGTTGTTGTTACACAAAGCATACTTATCTATCAAAAAATACCATTGTTGTTACACAAAGCATACTTATCTATCAGAAAATACCGTATTTGTTACACAAAGCATACTTATCTATCAGAAAATACCATTGTTGTTACACAAAGCATACTTATCTATCAAAAAATACCATTGTTGTTACACAAAGCATACTTATCTATCAAAAAATACCGTATTTGTTACACAAAGCATACTTATCTATCAAAAAATACCGTTGTTGTTACACAAAGCATACTTTGTTACACAAAGCATACTTATCTATCAGAAAATACCGTATTTGTTACACAAAGCATACTTATCTATCAGAAAATACCATTGTTGTTACACAAAGCATACTTATCTATCAAAAAATACCGTAGTTGTTACACAAAGCATACTTATCTATCAAAAAATACCATTGTTGTTACACAAAGCATACTTACTATCAGAACCTACCCGTGTTTGTTACACAAAGCATACTATCTATCAAAAAATACCATTGTGTTACACAAAGAATACATATATATCAGAAAATACGTATTTTATTACACAAAGCCATACATATCTATCAAAAAATACCATAGTTGTTACACAAAGCATACTTATCTATCAAAAAATACCATTGTTGTTACACAAAGCATACTTATCTATCAAAAAATACCATTGTTGTTACACAAAGCATACTTATCTATCAGAAAATACCGTAGTTGTTACACAAAGCATACTTATCTATCAGAAAATACCGTATTTGTTACACAAAGCATACTTATCTATCAAAAAATACCATTGTTGTTACACAAAGCATACTTATCTATCAAAAAATACCGTATTTGTTACACAAAGCATACTTATCTATCAAAAAATACCATTGTTGTTACACAAAGCATACTTATCTATCAGAAAATACCGTATTTGTTACACAAAGCATACTTATCTATCAGAAAATACCGTATGTTTTTATCAAAAAAATACTATTGTTTGTTAACAAAGCATACTTATCTATCAAAAAAAATACCGTATTGTTGTTACACAAAGCATACTTATCTATCAGAAAATACCGGTAGTTTTGGTTACACAAAGCATACTTATCTATCAAAAAATACATTGTTGTTACATCAAAGCATACTTATCCTATCAAAAATACCATTGTTTTACACAAAGCATACATAAACTATCAGAAAATACCAGTTTGTTACACAAAAGACATACTTATCAATCAAAAATACCGTATTTGTTACACAAAGCATACTTATCTATCAAAAAATACCATTGTAGTTATTGTACACAAAAAGCATACTTATCTATCAAAAAATACACCATATGTTGTTACACAAAGCATACTTTATCTATCAAAAAAATACCATAGTTGTTACACAAAGCATACTTATCTATCAAAAAATACCATTGTTGTTACACAAAGCATACTTATCTATCAAAAAATACCATTGTTGTTACACAAAGCATACTTATCTATCAGAAAATACCATTGTTGTTACACAAAGCATACTTATCTATCAAAAAATACCATTGTTGTTACACAAAGCATACTTATCTATCAGAAAATACCGTAGTTGTTACACAAAGCATACTTATCTATCAGAAAATACCGTATTTGTTACACAAAGCATACTTATCTATCAAAAAATACCGTTGTTGTTACACAAAGCATACTTATCTATCAAAAAATACCGTATTTGTTACACAAAGCATACTTATCTATCAAAAAATACCGTAGTTGTTACACAAAGCATACTTATCTATCAAAAAATACCGTATTTGTTACACAAAGCATACTTATCTATCAAAAAATACCGTAGTTGTTACACAAAGCATACTTATCTATCAAAAAATACCGTATTTGTTACACAAAGCATACTTATCTATCAGAAAATACCGTATTTGTTACACAAAGCATACTTATCTATCAAAAAATACCGTATGTTGTTACACAAAGCATACTTATCTATCAAAAATACCGTATTTGTTACACAAAGCATACTTATCTATCAAAAAATACCATTGTTGTTACACAAAGCATACTTATCTATCAAAAAATACCATTTGTTGTTACACAAAGCATACTTATCTATCAGAAAATACAGTTATTTGTTACACAAAGCATACTTTTCTATCAGAAAATACCGTATTTGTTTACACAAAGCATACTTATCTATCAAAAATACCATTGTTGTTACACAAAGCATACTTATCTATCAAAAATACCATTGTTTGTTACACAAAGCATACTTATCTATCAAAAGAAAATACCAGTTGTAGTTGTTACACAAAGCATACTTATCTATCAAAAAATACCGTATGTTGTTACACAAAGCATACTTATCTATCAGAAAATAACGTTGTTATTACACAATGCATACTTATCTATCAGAAAATACCGTATTTGTTACGGCAAAGCATATCAGAAAATACCGTTATTTGTTACACAAAGCATACTTATCTTTCAATAAATCTCAATAGATATAATGATAGTCTTTTGATGTACATCAAAAAGAGCCGTTATAACGATACATGTGGTTTGACTGTGTGGCATTGACTCTGTTACTCTCGCTATCTCAATGTCCTTCAAAGGAAAATTTATAGCTATCCTGTGATTTTGGTCAAATGTTTTCCCGCCTGAGCTGCCTCAATTTCATCTCTGAGCATTCCCAGGGGTCCTGTCACTCCCTCAAGTGATGAACTATTCTCATTGTAGAGATCGTAAGTGACCCTGCCTGTTATCTGACTTCCCTCAATGACCTGAACATTCTCATTCCTGTCCACTCCCTCATAGTTTTCATGAAGACATTCTTTTACAATAGCCCTGAATTCATTCCCCATCAATTAAATTCTCATCATTCTGCCACTCCTCAATCAACATTCGTGGATTTTGTCGATTGAACTATCAATGACATTAACATTCTCATTCCTGCCACTCCCTCAATGACTTTAACACTTCTCATTCCTGTCACTCCCTCAATGACCTTAACATTCTCATTCCTGTCACTCTCTCAATGACCTTAACATTCTCATTCCTGCCACTCTCCATCAATGACCTTAACATTCTCATTCCTGTCACTCTCCTCAATGACCTTAACATTCTCATTCCTGACACTCCCTCAATGACCTGAACATTCTCATTCCTGTCACTCCCTCAATGACCTTAACATTCTCATTCCTGTCACTCCCTCAATGACCTTAACATTCTCATTCCTGCCACTCTCTAAATGACCTTAACATTCTCATTCCTGTCACTCCCTCAATGACCTTAACATTCTCATTCCTGTCACTCTCTCAATGACCTTAACATTCTCATTCCTGTCACTCCCTCAATGACCTTAACATTCTCATTCCTGCCACTCCCTCAATGACCTTAACATTCTCATTCCTGTCACTCCCTCAATGACCTGAACATATCTCATTCCTGTCATTCTCTGACCACATTCTAAATTCTGTCAATGACCTTAACATTCTCATTCCTGCCACTCCCTCAATGACCTGAACATTCTCATTCCTGTCACTCCCTCAATGACCTTAACATTCTCATTCCTTTCCATCTCTCAATGACCTTAACATTCTCATTCCTGTCACTCCCTCAATGACCTTAACATTCTCATTCCTGCCACTCCCTCAATGACCTTAACATTCTCATTCCTGTCACTCCCTCAATGACCTTAACATTCTCATTCCTGTCACTCCCTCAATGACCTTAACATTCTCATTCCTGTCACTCGCACAATGACCTTAACACATTCTCATTCCTGTCCACTCTCTCAATGACCTTAACATTCTCATTCTTTTCACTCTCTCAATGACCTTAACATTCTCATTCCTGCCACTCCCTCAATGACCTGAACATTCTCATTCCTGTCACTCTCTCAATGACCTGAACATTCTCATTCCTGTCACTCCTCAATGACCTTAACATTCTCATTCCTGTCCACTCCCTCAATGACCTTAACATTCTCATTCTGCCACTCCTCAATGACCTTAACATTCTCATTCCTGTCACTCCCTCAATGACCTTAACATTCTCATTCCTGTCACTCCCTCAATGACCTTAACATTCTCATTCTTTTCACTCTCTCAATGACCTGAACATTCTCATTCCTGCCACTCCATCAATGACCTGAACATTCTCATTCCTGTCACTCCATCAATGACCTGAACATTCTCATTCCTGTCACTCCCTCAATGACCTGAACATTCTCATTCCTGTCACTCCCTCAATGACCTGAACATTCTCATTCCTGCCACTCCCTCAATGACCTGAACATTCTCATTCCTGTCACTCTCTCAATGACCTTAACATTCTCATTCCTGTCTTTCCCTCAATGACCTGAACATTCTCATTCCTGTCACTCCCTCAATGACCTTAACATTCTCATTCCTGTCACTCCCTCAATGACCTTAACATTCTCATTCCTGTCACTCCCTCAATGACCTTAACATTCTCATTCCTGCCACTCCCTCAATGACCTTAACATTCTCATTCCTGTCACTCCCTCAATGACCTTAACATTCTCATTCCTGTCACTCCCTCAATGACCTTAACATTCTCATTCCTGCCACTCTCCCTCAATGACCTTAACATTCTCATTCCTGTCACTCCCTCAATGACCTTAACATTCTCATTCCTGTCACTCTCTCAATGACCTGAACATTCTCATTCCTGCCACTCCCTCAATGACCTTAACATTCTCATTCCTGTCACTCCCTCAATGACCTGAACATTCTCATTCCTGTCACTCCCTCAATGACCTTAACATTCTCATTCCTGTCACTCCCTCAATGACCTTAACATTCTCATTCCTGCCACTCCCTCAATGACCTTAACATTCTCATTCCTGCCACTCCCTCAATGACCTGAACATTCTCATTCCTGCCACTCCCTCAATGACCTGAACATTCTCATTCCTGTCACTCCCTCAATGACCCTGAAAACATTCTCATTCCTGTCCACTCCTCAATGACCTTAACATTCTCATTCCTGCCACTCCCTCAATGACCTTAACATTCTCATTCCTGCCACTCCCTCAATGACCTTAACATTCTCATTCCTGCCACTCCCTCAATGACCTTAACATTCTCATTCCTGTCACTCCCTCAATGACCTTAACATTCTCATTCCTGTCACTCTCTCAATGACCTTAACATTCTCATTCCTGTCACTCCCTCAATGACCTTAACATTCTCATTCCTGCCACTCCCTCAATGACCTTAACATTCTCATTCCTGTCACTCCCTCAATGACCTTAACATTCTCATTCCTGCCACTCCCTCAATGACCTTAACATTCTCATTCCTGTCACTGCACTCCTCAATGACCTTAACATTCTCATTCCTGTCACTCACCTCAATGACCTTAACATTCTCATTCCTGCCACTCCTCAATGACCTGAACATTCTCATTCCTGTCACTCCTCAATGACCTTAACATTCTCATTCCTGTCACTCCCTCAATGACCTTAACATTCTCATTCCTGTCACTCTCTCAATGACCTTAACATTCTCATTCCTGTCACTCCCTCAATGACCTTAACATTCTCATTCCTGCCACTCCCTCAATGACCTGAACATTCTCATTCCTGTCACTCCCTCAATGACCTTAACATTCTCATTCCTGTCACTTCCCTCAATGACCTTAACATTCTCATTCCTGTCACTCCTCAATGACCTTAACATTCTCATTCCTGCCTCACTCCCTCAATGACCTGAACTTCTCATTCCTGCCACTCCCTCAATGACCTTAACATTCTCATTCCTGTCACTCCCTCTCCTCAATGACCTTAACATTCTTCATTCCTGTCACTCCCTCAATGACCTTAACATTCTCATTCCTGCCACTCCCTCAATGACCTTAACATTCTCATTCCTGTCACTCCCTCAATGACCTTAACATTCTCATTCCTGTCACTCCCTCAATGACCTTAACATTCTCATTCCTGTCACTCCCTCAATGACCTTAACATTCTCATTCCTGCCACTCCATCAATGACCTGAACATTCTCATTCCTGTCACTCCCTCAATGACCTGAACATTCTCATTCCTGTCACTCCCTCAATGACCTTAACATTCTCATTCCTGTCACTCCCTCAATGACCTTAACATTCTCATTCCTGTCACTCCCTCAATGACCTGAACATTCTCATTCCTGCCACTCCCTCAATGACCTTAACATTCTCATTCCTGTCACTCCCTCAATGACCTTAACATTCTCATTCCTGCCACTCCTCAATGACCTTAACATTCTCATTCCTGCCACTCCCTCAATGACCTTAACATTCTCATTCCTGTCACTCCCTCAATGACCTGAACATTCTCATTCCTGCCACTCCCTCAATGACCTTAACATTCTCATTCCTGTCACTTTCCCTCAATGACCTGAACATTCTCATTCCTGCCACTCCCTCAATGACCTTAACATTCTCATTCCTGTCACTCCCTCAATGACCTGAACATTCTCATTCCTGTCCACTCCCTCAATGACCTTAACATTCTCATTCCTGCCACTCCCTCAATGACCTTAACATTCTCATTCCTGTCACTCCCTCAATGACCTTAACATTCTCATTCCTGCCACTCCCTCAATGACCTTAACATTCTCATTCCTGTGCCACTCCCTCAATGACCTTAACATTCTTAACATTCTCATTCCTGTCACTCCCTCAATGACCTGAACATTCTCATTCCTGCCACTCCCTCAATGACCTTAACATTCTCATTCCTGTCACTCCCTCAATGACCTTAACATTCTCATTCCTGCCACTCCCTCAATGACCTGAACATTCTCATTCCTGTCACTCTGCCACTCCCTCAATGACCTTAACATTCTCATTCCTGCCACTCCCTCAATGACCTTAACATTCTCATTCCTGTCACTCCCTCAATGACCTTAACATTCTCATTCCTGTCACTCCCTCAATGACCTTAACATTCTCATTCCTGTCACTCCCTCAATGACCTGAACATTCTCATTCCTGCCACTCCCTCAATGACCTTAACATTCTCATTCCTGTCACTCCCTCAATGACCTTAACATTCTCATTCCTGTCACTCCCTCAATGACCCTAACATTCTCATTCTTTTCACTCTCTCAATGACCTTAACATTCTCATTCCTGCCACTCCATCAATGACCTGAACATTCTCATTCCTGCCACTCCCTCAATGACCTTAACATTCTCATTCCTGTCACTCCCTCAATGACCTTAACATTCTCATTCCTGTCACTCCCTCAATGACCTTAACATTCTCATTCCTGTCACTCCCTCAATGACCTGAACATTCTCATTCCTGTCACTCCCTCAATGACCTTAACATTCTCATTCCTGTCACTCTCCTCAATGACCTTAACATTCTCATTCCTGTCACTCCCTCAATGACCTTAACATTCTCATTCCTGTCACTCCCTCAATGACCTTAACATTCTCATTCCTGTCACTCCCTCAATGACCTGAACATTCTCATTCCTGTCACTCCCTCAATGACCTTAACATTCTCATTCCTGCCACTCCCTCAATGACCTTAACATTCTCATTCCTGTCACTCCCTCAATGACCTTAACATTCTCATTCTTGCCACTCTCTCAATGACCTTAACATTCTCATTCCTGCCACTCCATCAATGACCTTAACATTCTCATTCCTGTCACTCTCTCAATGACCTTAACATTCTCATTCCTGTCACTCCCTCAATGACCTTAACATTCTCATTCCTGTCACTCCCTCAATGACCTTAACATTCTCATTCCTGTCACTCTCTCAATGACCTTAACATTCTCATTCCTGCCACTCCCTCAATGACCTTAACATTCTCATTCCTGTCACTCTCCCTCAATGACCTTAACATTCTCATTCCTGTCACACTCCTCAATGACCTTAACATTCTCATTCCTGCCACTCCTCAATGACCTTAACATTCTCATTCCTGTCACTCCCTCAATGACCTTAAACATTCTCATTCCTGTCACTCCCTCAATGACCTTAACATTCTCATTCCTGTCACTCCCTCAATGACCTTAACATTCTCATTCCTGTCACTCCCTCAATGACCTTAACATTCTCATTCCTGTCACTCCCTCAATGACCTTAACATTCATCATCAATGCCTCACTCTTCCACTCTCTCAATGACCTGAACATTCTCATTCCTGCCACTCCCTCAATGACCTGAACATTCTCATTCCTGTCACTCCCTCAATGACCTTAACATTCTCATTCCTGTCACTCCCTCAATGACCTTAACATTCTCATTCCTGCCACTCCCTCAATGACCTGAACATTCTCATTCCTGCCACTCCCTCAATGACCTTAACATTCTCATTCCTGTCACTCCCTCAATGACCTTAACATTCTCATTCCTGTCACTCTCTCAATGACCTTAACATTCTCATTCCTGTCACTCCCTCAATGACCTTAACATTCTCATTCCTGTCACTCCCTCAATGACCTGAACATTCTCATTCCTGTCACTCCCTCAATGACCTTAACATTCTCATTCCTGTCACTCCCTCAATGACCTTAACATTCTCATTCCTGTCACTCCCTCAATGACCTTAACATTCTCATTCCTGTCACTCCCTCAATGACCTTAACATTCTCATTCCTGTCACTCCCTCAATGACCTTAACATTCTCATTCCTGTCACTCTCTCAATGACCTTAACATTCTCATTCCTGCCACTCCCTCAATGACCTTAACATTCTCATTCCTGCCACTCCCTCAATGACCTTAACATTCTCATTCCTGTCACTCCCTCAATGACCTTAACATTCTCATTCCTGTCACTCCCTCAATGACCTTAACATTCTCATTCCTGCCACTCCCTCAATGACCTTAACATTCTCATTCCTGTCACTCCCTCAATGACCTTAACATTCTCATTCCTGTCACTCCCTCAATGACCTTAACATTCTCATTCCTGTCACTCCCTCAATGACCTTAACATTCTCATTCCTGTCACTCCCTCAATGACCTTAACATTCTCATTCCTGCCACTCCCTCAATGACCTGAACATTCTCATTCCTGTCACTCCCTCAATGACCTTTAACATTCTCATTCCTGCCACTCTCTCAATGACCTTAACATTCTCATTCCTGTCACTCCCTCAATGACCTGAACATTCTCATTCCTGCCACTCCTCAATGACCTGAACATTCTCATTCCTGCCACTCCCTCAATGACCTTAACATTCTCATTCCTGTCACTCCCTCAATGACCTTAACATTCTCATTCCTGTCACTCCCTCAATGACCTGAACATTCTCATTCCTGTCACTCCCTCAATGACCTTAACATTCTCATTCCTGTCACTCCCTCAATGACCTGAACATTCTCATTCCTGTCACTCCCTCAATGACCTTAACATTCTCATTCCTGTCACTCTCTCAATGACCTTAACATTCTCATTCCTGTCCACTCCCTCAATGACCTGAACATTCTCATTCCTGTCACTCCCTCAATGACCTTAACATTCTCATTCCTGTCACTCCCCAATGACCTTAACATTCTCATTCCTGTCACTCCCTCAATGACCTTAACATTCTCATTCCTGTCACTCCCTCAATGACCTTAACATTCTCATTCCTGTCACTCCCTCAATGACCTTAACATTCTCATTCCTGTCACTCCCTCAATGACCTTAACATTCTCATTCCTGTCACTCCCTCAATGACCTTAACATTCTCATTCCTGTCACTCCCTCAATGACCTTAACATTCTCATTCCTGTCACTCCCTCAATGACCTGAACATTCTCATTCCTGTCACTCCCTCAATGACCTTAACATTCTCATTCCTGTCACTCCCTCAATGACCTTAACATTCTCATTCCTGTCACTCCCTCAATGACCTTAACATTCTCATTCCTGTCACTCTCTCAATGACCTTAACATTCTCATTCCTGTCACTCCTCAATGACCTTAACATTCTCATTCCTGTCACTCCCTCAATGACCTTAACATTCTCATTCCTGCCACTCCCTCAATGACCTTAACATTCTCATTCCTGTCACTCCCTCAATGACCTTAACATTCTCATTCCTGTCACTCCCTCAATGACCTGAACATTCTCATTCCTGTCACTCCCTCAATGACCTTAACATTCTCATTCCTGACAACATTCTCATTCTCAACCCTCAATGACCTTAACATTCTCATTCCTGTCACTCCCTCAATGACCTTAACATTCTCATTCCTGTCACTCCCTCAATGACCTTAACATTCTCATTCCTGCCACTCCCTCAATGACCTTAACATTCTCATTCCTGTCACTCCCTCAATGACCTGAACATTCTCATTCCTGCCACTCTCTCAATGACCTTAACATTCTCATTCCTGCCACTCCCTCAATGACCTTAACATTCTCATTCCTGTCACTCCCTCAATGACCTTAACATTCTCATTCCTGTCACTCCATCAATGACCTTAACATTCTCATTCCTGTCACTCCCTCAATGACCTGAACATTCTCATTCCTGCCACTCCCTCAATGACCTGAACATTCTCATTCCTGCCACTCCCTCAATGACCTTAACATTCTCATTCCTGTCACTCCCTCAATGACCTTAACATTCTCATTCCTGCCACTCCCTCAATGACCTTAACATTCTCATTCCTGCCACTCCCTCAATGACCTTAACATTCTCATTCCTGTCACTCCCTCAATGACCTTAACATTCTCATTCCTGTCACTCCCTCAATGACCTGAACATTCTCATTCCTGTCACTCTCTCAATGACCTTAACATTCTCATTCCTGCCACTCCCTCAATGACCTTAACATTCTCATTCCTGTCACTCCCTCAATGACCTTAACATTCTCATTCCTGTCACTCCCTCAATGACCTTAACATTCTCATTCCTGCCACTCCTCAATGACCTGAACATTCTCATTCCTGTCACTCCCTCAATGACCTTAACATTCTCATTCCTGTCACTCCTCAATGACCTTAACATTCTCATTCCTGTCACTCCCTCAATGACCTTAACATTCTCATTCCTGTCACTCTGTCACTCCCTCAATGACCTTAACATTCTCATTCCTGCCACTCCCTCAATGACCTTAACATTCTCATTCCTGTCACTCCCTCAATGACCTGAACATTCTCATTCCTGTCACTCCCTCAATGACCTTAACATTCTCATTCCTGTCACTCCCTCAATGACCTTAACATTCTCATTCCTGTCACTCTCTCAATGACCTTAACATTCTCATTCCTGTCACTCTCTCAATGACCTTAACATTCTCATTCCTGTCACTCCCTCAATGACCTGAACATTCTCATTCCTGTCACTCCCTCAATGACCTTAACATTCTCATTCCTGTCACTCCTCTCAATGACCTTAACATTCTCATTCCTGTCACTCCTCAATGACCTTAACATTCTCATTCCTGCCACTCCCTCAATGACCTGAACATTCTCATTCCTGTCACTCCCTCAATGACCTTAAACATTCTCATTCCTGTCTTCTCAATGACCTTAACATTCTCATTCCTGTCACTCCCTCAATGACCTTAACATTCTCATTCCTGTCACTCCCTCAATGACCTGAACATTCTCATTCCTGTCACTCCTCAATGACCTTAACATTCTCATTCCTGTCACTCCCTCAATGACCTTAACATTCTCATTCCTGTCACTCCTCTCAATGACCTGAACATTCTCATTCCTGCACTCCCTCAATGACCTGAACATTCTCATTCCTGTCACTCCCTCAATGACCTTAACATTCTCCATTCCTGTCACTCCCTCAATGACCTTAACATTCTCATTCCTGTCACTCCCTCAATGACCTTAACATTCTCATTCCTGCCACTCCCTCAATGACCTTAACATTCTCATTCCTGCCACTCCCTCAATGACCTTAACATTCTCATTCCTGTCACTCCCTCAATGACCTGAACATTCTCATTCCTGTCACTCTCTCAATGACCTGAACATTCTCATTCCTGCCACTCCCTCAATGACCTTAACATTCTCATTCCTGTCACTCCCTCAATGACCTTAACATTCTCATTCCTGTCACTCCCTCAATGACCTTAACATTCTCATTCCTGTCACTCCCTCAATGACCTTAACATTCTCATTCCTGCCACTCCCTCAATGACCTGAACATTCTCATTCCTGTCACTCCCTCAATGACCTGAACATTCTCATTCCTGCCACTCCCTCAATGACCTGAACATTCTCATTCCTGTCACTCCCTCAATGACCTTAACATTCTCATTCCTGTCACTCCCTCAATGACCTTAACATTCTCATTCCTGTCACTCCCTCAATGACCTTAACATTCTCATTCCTGTCACTCTCTCAATGACCTTAACATTCTCATTCCTGCCACTCCATCAATGACCTGAACATTCTCATTCCTGTCACTCCCTCAATGACCTGAACATTCTCATTCCTGTCACTCCCTCAATGACCTTAACATTCTCATTCCTGTCACTCCCTCAATGACCTTAACATTCTCATTCCTGTCACTCCCTCAATGACCTTAACATTCTCATTCCTGTCACTCCCTCAATGACCTTAACATTCTCATTCCTGTCACTCTCTCAATGACCTTAACATGACCTTCCTGCACTCCTCATGACCTGAACATGCCACTCCTGTCCTCCCTCAATGACCTTAACATTCTCATTCCTGTCACTCCCTCAATGACCTTAACATTCTCATTCCTGTCACTCTCTCAATGACCTTAACATTCTCATTCCTGTCACTCCCTCAATGACCTTAACATTCTCATTCCTGTCACTCCTCAATGACCTTAACATTCTCATTCCTGCCACTCCTCAATGACCTGAACATTCTCATTCCTGTCACTCCCTCAATGACCTTAACATTCTCATTCCTGTCACTCCCTCAATGACCTTAACATTCTCATTCCTGTCATTTTCCTCAATGACCTTAACATTCTCATTCCTGTCACTCCCTCAATGACCTTAACATTCTCATTCCTGTCACTCCCACAATGACCTTAACATTCTCATTCCTGTCACTCTCTCAATGACCTTAACATTCTCATTCCTGTCACTCCCTCAATGACCTGAACATTCTCATTCCTGTCACTCCCTCAATGACCTTAACATTCTCATTCCTGTCACTCCCTCAATGACCTTAACATTCTCATTCCTGTCACTCCCTCAATGACCTGAACATTCTCATTCCTGCCACTCCCTCAATGACCTTAACATTCTCATTCCTGTCACTCCCTCAATGACCTTAACATTCTCATTCCTGCCACTCTCTCAATGACCTTAACATTCTCATTCCTGCCACTCCCTCAATGACCTGAACATTCTCATTCCTGTCCACTCCCTCAATGACCTTAACATTCTCATTCCTGCCACTCCCTCAATGACCTTAACATTCTCATTCCTGCCACTCTCCCTCAATGACCTGAACATTCTCATTCCTGCCACTCCCTCAATGACCTTAACATTCTCATTCCTGCCACTCCCTCTCAATGACCTGAACATTCTCATTCCTGCCACTCCCTCAATGACCTTAACATTCTCATTCCTGCCACTCCCTCAATGACCTGAACATTCTCATTCCTGTCACTCCTCAATGACCTGAACATTCTCATTCCTGTCACTCCCTCAATGACCTTAACATTCTCATTCCTGTCACTCCCTCAATGACCTTAACATTCTCATTCCTGTCACTCCCTCAATGACCTTAACATTCTCATTCCTGTCACTCCCTCAATGACCTGAACATTCTCATTCCTGTCACTCCATCAATGACCTTAACATTCTCATTCCTGTCACTCCCTCAATGACCTTAACATTCTCATTCCTGTCACTCCCTCAATGACCTGAACATTCTCATTCCTGTCACTCTCTCAATGACCTGAACATTCTCATTCCTGTCACTCTCTCAATGACCTTAACATTCTCATTCCTGTCACTCCCTCAATGACCTGAACATTCTCATTCCTGTCACTCCCTCAATGACCTTAACATTCTCATTCCTGTCACTCCCTCAATGACCTTAACATTCTCATTCCTGCCACTCCCTCAATGACCTGAACATTCTCATTCCTGTCACTCCCTCAATGACCTTAACATTCTCATTCCTGTCACTCTCTCAATGACCTTAACATTCTCATTCCTGTCACTCCCTCAATGACCTTAACATTCTCATTCCTGTCACTCTCTCAATGACCTTAACATTCTCATTCCTGTCACTCCCTCAATGACCTTAACATTCTCATTCCTGTCACTCTCTCAATGACCTGAACATTCTCATTCCTGTCACTCCCTCAATGACCTTAACATTCTCATTCCTGTCACTCTCTCAATGACCTTAACATTCTCATTCCTGTCACTCCCTCAATGACCTTAACATTCTCATTCCTGTCACTCTCTCAATGACCTTAACATTCTCATTCCTGCCACTCCCTCAATGACCTGAACATTCTCATTCCTGCCACTCCATCAATGACCTTAACATTCTCATTCCTGTCACTCCCTCAATGACCTGAACATTCTCATTCCTGCCACTCCCTCAATGACCTTAACATTCTCATTCCTGTCACTCCCTCAATGACCTTAACATTCTCATTCCTGTCACTCCCTCAATGACCTTAACATTCTCATTCCTGCCACTCCCTCAATGACCTTAACATTCTCATTCCTGTCACTCCCTCAATGACCTGAACATTCTCATTCCTGTCACTCCCTCAATGACCTTAACATTCTCATTCCTGTCACTCCCTCAATGACCTTAACATTCTCATTCCTGCCAATGACCTTAACATTCTCATTCCTGCCACTCCCTCAATGACCTGAACATTCTCATTCCTGTCACTCCCTCAATGACCTTAACATTCTCATTCTTGCCACTCTCCAATGACCTGAACATTCTCATTCCTGTCTCCCTCAATGACCTGAACATTCTCATTCCTGTCACTCCCTCAATGACCTTAACATTCTCATTCCTGCCACTCCCTCAATGACCTTAACATTCTCATTCCTGCCACTCCCTCAATGACCTTAACATTCTCATTCCTGTCACTCCCTCAATGACCTGAACATTCTCATTCCTGTCACTCCCTCAATGACCTTAACATTCTCATTCCTGTCCACTCCCTCAAATGACCTTAACATTCTCATTCCTGTCACTCCCTCAATGACCTTAACATTCTCATTCCTGTCCACTCCCTCAATGACCTTAACATTCTCATTCCTGTCACTCCCTCAATGACCTGAACATTCTCATTCCTGTCACTCCCTCAATGACCTTAACATTCTCATTCCTGTCACCTCCCTCAATGACCTTAACATTCTCATTCCTGTCACTCCCTCAATGACCTTAACATTCTCATTCCTGTCACTCCCTCAATGACCTTAACATTCTCATTCCTGTCACTCCCTCAATGACCTTAACATTCTCATTCCTGTCACTCTCTCAATGACCTGAACATTCTCATTCCTGTCACTCCCTCAATGACCTTAACATTCTCATTCCTGCCACTCCCTCAATGACCTTAACATTCTCATTCCTGTCACTCCCTCAATGACCTTAACATTCTCATTCCTGTCACTCCCTCAATGACCTTAACATTCTCATTCCTGCCACTCCCTCAATGACCTTAACATTCTCATTCCTGTGTCACTCCCTCAATGACCTGAACATTCTCATTCCTGTCACTCTCTCAATGACCTGAACATTCTCATTCCTGCCACTCCCTCAATGACCTTAACATTCTCATTCCTGTCACTCCCTCAATGACCTTAACATTCTCATTCCTGTCACTCCCTCAATGACCTGAACATTCTCATTCCTGCCACTCTCTCAATGACCTTAACATTCTCATTCCTGTCACTCCCTCAATGACCTTAACATTCTCATTCCTGTCACTCTCTCAATGACCTTAACATTCTCATTCCTGTCACTCCCTCAATGACCTTAACATTCTCATTCCTGTCACTCCTTCAATGACCTTAACATTCTCATTCCTGTCACTCCCTCAATGACCTTAACATTCTCATTCCTGCCACTCCATCAATGACCTGAACATTCTCATTCCTGTCACTCCCTCAATGACCTGAACATTCTCATTCCTGTCACTCCCTCAATGACCTTAACATTCTCATTCCTGTCACTCCCTCAATGACCTTAACATTCTCATTCCTGTCACTCCCTCAATGACCTTAACATTCTCATTCCTGTCACTCCCTCAATGACCTTAACATTCTCATTCCTGTCACTCCCTCAATGACCTTAACATTCTCATTCCTGTCACTCCCTCAATGACCTTAACATTCTCATTCCTGTCACTCCCTCAATGACCTTAACATTCTCATTCCTGCCACTCCCTCAATGACCTTAACATTCTCATTCCTGTCACTCTCTCAATGACCTGAACATTCTCATTCCTGCCACTCCCTCAATGACCTTAACATTCTCATTCCTGTCACTCCCTCAATGACCTTAACATTCTCATTCCTGCCACTCCCTCAATGACCTGAACATTCTCATTCCTGCACTCTCTCAATGACCTAACATTCTCACCTTAACAACATTCTCATTCCTGTCACTCCCTCAATGACCTTAACATTCTCATTCCTGTCACTTCTCAATGACCTTAACATTCTCATTCCTGCCACTCCCTCAATGACCTTAACATTCTTCATTCCTGCCACTCCCTCAATGACCTTAACATTCTCATTCCTGTCACTCTCTCAATGACCTTAACATTCTCATTCCTGTCACTCCCTCAATGACCTTAACATTCTCATTCCTGTCACTCCCTCAATGACCTTAACATTCTCATTCCTGTCACTCCATCAATGACCTTAACATTCTCATTCCTGTCACTCCCTCAATGACCTGAACATTCTCATTCCTGCCACTCCCTCAATGACCTTAACATTCTCATTCCTGCCACTCTCTCAATGACCTTAACATTCTCATTCCTGTCACTCCCTCAATGACCTTAACATTCTCATTCCTGTCACTCTCTCAATGACCTTAACATTCTCATTCCTGTCACTCCCTCAATGACCTGAACATTCTCATTCCTGCCACTCTCTAAATGACCTTAACATTCTCATTCCTGTCACTCCCTCAATGACCTGAACATTCTCATTCCTGTCACTCCCTCAATGACCTGAACATTCTCATTCCTGTCACTCCC
Organism: Argopecten irradians; assembly: GCF_041381155.1. NCBI lineage: Eukaryota > Metazoa > Mollusca > Bivalvia > Pectinida > Pectinidae > Argopecten > Argopecten irradians. The sequence continues at coordinate 42,845,274 of NC_091141.1, read as the reverse complement.
TCAATGACCTGAACATTCTCATTCCTGTCACTCCCTCAATGACCTTAACATTCTCATTCCTGTCACTCTCTCAATGACCTAAACATTCTCATTCCTGTCACTCTCTCAATGACCTTAACATTCTCATTCCTGTCACTCCCTCAATGACCTGAACATTCTCATTCCTGTCACTCCCTCAATGACCTGATTCCTGTCACTCCCTCAATGACCTTAACATTCTCATTCCTGTCACTCCCTCAATGACCTGAACATTCTCATTCCTGTCACTCCCTCAATGACCTTAACATTCTCATTCCTGTCACTCCCTCAATGACCTTAACATTCTCATTCCTGTCACTCCCTCAATGACCTTAACATTCTCATTCCTGCCACTCCCTCAATGACCTTAACATTCTCATTCCTGCCACTCCCTCAATGACCTTAACATTCTCATTCCTGCACTCCCTCAATGACCTTAACATTCTCATTCCTGTCACTCCCTCAATGACCTTAACATTCTCATTCCTGTCACTCCCTCAATGACCTGAACATTCTCATTCCTGCCACTCCCTCAATGACCTGAACATTCTCATTCCTGTCACTCCCTCAATGACCTTAACATTCTCATTCCTGTCACTCTCTCAATGACCTTAACATTCTCATTCCTGTCACTCTCTCAATGACCTTAACATTCTCATTCCTGCCACTCTCTCAATGACCTTAACATTCTCATTCCTGTCACTCTCTCAATGACCTGAACATTCTCATTCCTGCCACTCCATCAATGACCTGAACATTCTCATTCCTGTCACTCCCTCAATGACCTTAACATTCTCATTCCTGTCACTCCTTCAATGACCTTAACATTCTCATTCCTGTCACTCTCTCAATGACCTTAACATTCTCATTCCTGTCACTCTCTCAATGACCTTAACATTCTCATTCCTTCACTCCCTCAATGACCTTAACATTCTCATTCCTGCCACTCCCTCAATGACATAAACATTCTCATTCCTGTCACTCCCTCAATGACCTGAACATTCTCATTCCTGCCACTCCCTCAATGACCTTAACATTCTCATTCCTGCCACTCCCTCAATGACCTTAACATTCTCATTCCTGCCACTCCCTCAATGACCTTAACATTCTCATTCCTGTCACTCCCTCAATGACCTTAACATTCTCATTCCTGTCACTCCCTCAATGACCTGAACATTCTCATTCCTGCCACTCCCACAATGACCTGAACATTCTCATTCCTGCCACTCCCTCAATGACCTTAACATTCTCATTCCCGCGACTCTCTCAATGACCTTAATATTCTCATTCCTGCCACTCCTCAATGACCTTAACATTCTCATTCCTGTCACTTTCTCAATGACCTAAACATTCTCATTCCTGTCACTTTCTCAATGACCTTAACATTCTCATTCCTTCCACTCTCTCAATGACCTTAACATTCTCATTCCTGTCACTCCCTCAATGACCTGAACATTCTCATTCCTGTCACCCTCTTAATGACCTGAACATTCTCATTCCTGCCACTCCCTCAATGACCTTAACATTCTCATTCCTGCCACTCTCTAAATGACCTGAACATTTTCATTCCTGTCACTCCCTCAATGACCTTAACATTCTCATTCCTGTCACTCTCTCAATGACCTTAACATTCTCATTCCTGTCACTCTCTCAATGACCTGAACATTCTCATTCCTGCCACTCCCTCAATGACCTTAACATTCTCATTCCTGCCACTCTCTCAATGACCTTAACATTCTCATTCCTGTCACTCCCTCAATGACCTGAACATTCTCATTCCTGTCACTCCCTTAATGACCTGAACATTCTCATTCCTGCCACTCCCTTAATGACCTTAACATTCTCATTCCTGTCACTCCCTCAATGACCTAAACATTCTCATTCCTGTCACTCTCTCAATGACCTTAACATTCTCATTCCTGTCACTCCCTCAATGACCTGAACATTCTCATTCCTGTCACTCCCTCAATGACCTGAACATTCTCATTCCTGCCACTCCCTCAATGACCTTAACATTCTCATTCCTGTCACTCCCTCAATGACCTGAACATTCTCATTCCTGCCACTCCCTCAATGACCTTAACATTCTCATTCCTGTCACTCCCTCAATGACCTTAACATTCTCATTCCTGTCTTTCTCTCAATGACCTGAACATTCTCATTCCCGCGACTCCCTCAATGACCTTAACATTTTCATTCCTGCCACTCCCTCAATGACCTTAACAGTCTTATTCCTGTCACTCCCTCAATGACCTGAACATTCTCATTCCTGTCACTCCCTCAATGACCTTAACATTCTCATTCCTGTCACTCCCTCAATGACCTTAACATTCTCATTCCTGCCACTCCCTCAATGACCTGAACATTCTCATTCCTGCCACTCCCTCAATGACCTTAACATTCTCATTTCTGCCACTCTCTAAATGACCTTAACATTCTCATTCCTGTCACTTTCTCAATGACCTTAACATTCTCATTCCTGTCACTCTCTCAATGACCTGAACATTATCATTCCTGTCATTCCTTCAAAGACCTTAACATTCTCATTCCTGTCACTCTCTCCATGACCTTAACATTCTCATTCCTGTCACTTTCTCAATGACCTTAACATTCTCATTCCTGTCATTCCTTCAAAGACCTTAACATTCTCATTCCTGTCACTCTCTCAATGACCTTAACATTCTCATTCCTGTCACTCTCTCAATGACCTTAACATTCTCATTCCTGCCACTCCCTCAATGACCTTAACATTCTCATTCCTGTCACTCCCTCAATGACCTGAACATTCTCATTCCTGTCACTCCCTCAATGACCTTAACATTCTCATTCCTGCCACTCCCTCAATGACCTTAACATTCTCATTCCTGTCACTCCCTCAATGACCTTAACATTCTCATTCCTGTCACTCTCTCAATGACCTTAACATTCTCATTCCTGCCACTCCCTCAATGACCTTAACATTCTCATTCCTGTCCACTCCCTCAATGACCTGAACATTCTCATTCCTGTCACTCCCTCAATGACCTTAACATTCTCATTCCTGCCACTCCCACAATGACCTTAACATTCTCATTCCTGCCACTCCCTCAATGACCTTAACATTCTCATTCCTGCCACTCCCTCAATGACCTTAACATTCTCATTTCTACGACTCCCTCAATGACCTGAACATTCTCATTCCTGCCACTCTCTCAATGACCTTAACAGTTTTATTCCTGTCACTCCCTCAATGACCTTAACATTCTCATTCCTGCCACTCCCTCAATGACCTTAACATTCTCATTCCCGCGACTCCCTCAATGACCTTAACATTCTCATTCCCGCGACTCCCTCAATGACCTTAACATTCTCATTCCTGTCACTCCCTCAGTGACCTGAACATTCTCATTCCTGCCACTCCCTCAATGACCTTAACAGTCTTATTCCTGTCACTCCCTCAATGACCTTAACATTCTCATTCCCGCGACTCCCTCAATGACCTTAACATTCTCATTCCCGCGACTCCCTCAATGACCTTAACATTCTTATTCCCGCGACTCCCTCAATGACCTGAACATTCTCATTCCTGCACTGCCTAACATTCTCATTCCTGCAATGACCTTAACATTCTCATTCCTGCCACTCCCTCAATGACCTTAACATTCTCATTCCTGCCACTCTCTCAATGACCTTAACATTCTCATTCCTGCCACTCCCTCAATGACCTTAACATTCTCATTCCTGCCACTCCCTCAATGACCTTAACATTCTCATTCCTTCCACTCCCTCAATGACCTGAACATTCTCATTCCCGCCACTCCCTCAATGACCTTAACATTCTCATTCCTGCCACTCCCTCAATGACCTTAACATTCTCATTCCTGCCACTCCCTCAATGACCTTAACATTCTCATTCCTGCCACTCCCTCAATGACCTTAACATTCTCATTCCTGCCACTCCCTCAATGACCTGAACATCCTCATTCCCGCCACTCCCTCAATGACCTGAACATTCTCATTCCCGCCACTCCCTCAATGACCTTAACAGTCTCATTCCTGTCACTCCCTCAATGACCTTAGCATTCTCATTCCTGCCATTCCCTCAATGACCTAAACATTCTCATTCCTGTCACTCCCTCAATGAACTTAACATTCTCATTCCTGTCACTCCTTCAAAGACCTGAACATTCTTATTCCTGTCATTCCCTCAGTGACCTTAACATTCTCATTCCTGTCACTACCTCAATGACCTTAACATTCTCATTCCTGCCACTCCCTCAATGACCTTAACATTCTTAACATTCTCATTCCTGCCACTCCCTCAATGACCTTAACATTCTTAACATTCTCATTCCTGCCACTCCCTCAATGACCTGAACATTCTCATTCCTGTCACCCTCTTAATGACCTGAACATTCTCATTCCTGCCACTCCCTCAATGACCTGAACATTCTCATTCCTGTCTCCCTCTCAATGACCTTAACATTCTCATTCCAGTCACTCCCACAATGACCTTAACATTCTCATTCCTGTCACTCCCTCAATGACCTTAACATTCTCATTCCTGCCACACCCTCAATGACCTTAACATTCTCATTCCTGTCACTCCCTCAATGACCTTAACATTCTCATTCCTGTCACTCCCTCAATGACCTTAACATTCTCATTCCTGTCACTCCCTCAATGACCTACATTCTCATTCCTGCCACTCCCAAATGACCTTAACATTCTCATTCCTGTCACTCTCAATGACCTTAACATTCTCATTCCTGCCACTCCCACAATGACCTAAACATTATCTCATTCCTGTCAATCCCTCAATGACCTTAACATTCTCATTCCTGTCACTCCCTCAATGACCTGAACATTCTCATTCCTGCCACTCCCACAATGACCTGAACATTCTCATTCCTGTCAATCTCTCAATGACCTTAACATTCTCATTCCTGCCACTCCCACAGTGACCCTAACATTATCATTCCTGTCACTCTCTCAATGACCTTAACATTCTCATTCCTGTCACTCCCTCAATGACCTTAACATTCTCATTCCTGTCACTCCCTCAATGACCTTAACATTATCATTCCTGTCACTCCCTCAATGACCTTAACATTCTCATTCCTGTCACTCCCTCAATGACCTGAACATTCTCATTCCTGTCACTCTCTCAATGACCTGAACATTCTCATTCCTGTCACTCTCTCAATGACCTGAACATTCTCATTTCTGCCACTCCCACAGTGACCCTAACATTATCATTCCTGTCAATCTCTCAATGACCTTAACATTATCATTCCTGTCACTTTCTCAATGAACTTAACATTCTCATTCCTGTCATTCCCTCAATGACCTGAACATTCTCATTCCTGTCACTTTCTCAATGACCCGAACATTTTCATTCTTTTCACTCCTCAATGACCTGAACATTCTCATTCTTCACCAATGACCTAACATTCTCATTCCTGCCACTCTCTCAATGACCTGAACATTCTCATTCCTGTCACTCCCTCAATGACCTGACCTGAACCATTCTCATTCCTGCCACTCCCTCAATGACCTTAACATTCTCATTCCTGTCACTCCCTCAATGACCTTAACATTCTCATTCTTGCCACTCCCACAATGACCTTAACATTCTCATTCCTGTCACTCCCTCAATGACCTTAACATTCTCATTCCTGTCACTCCCTCAATGACCTTAACATTCTCATTCCTGTCACTCCCTCAATGACCTTAACATTCTCATTCCTGTCACTCCCTCAATGACCTTAACATTCTCATTCCTGTCACTCCCTCAATGACTTAAACATTCTCATTCCTGTCACTCACTCAATGAACTTAACATTCTCATTCCTGCCACTCCCTGAATGACTTATTGTGAACATGACTTTACCACGTAAGTTAACGAATGAATGAAAAGGAGCATCCCATATTTAAAGCTATACACTTTAAATGTGTGAGACATGATAGCATTTTTAGTTTATATGTGCATCTACACATTTAACCGGAAATTCTTCCGTGTGCACTTGTAAATTATTACCGGACGAAAGTCTTTTTATGAATTCCACATTATCAATCATGGTTTATATGCATGTATGAGTGTTCATTCAATTATCGAGAATTCAGTAGGAAGAATGAGGAAATTGTCTAACTTGCACATGTCTATCGCCTACCTGGTGGTGGATATTTAGGGGCATGCATCTTAGTGTTGGCGGTGGAGGTATAAACCATCACAGCAGACACCCAATAGGGCGGGGGTGGTACAGGAAAATATTATATACTGCCATTGTGTGTAACACAGAAATATGACTGAATGGAATTTCTATAAAGGGGGCGTCTCAAAAGCTAAAATGTCTATGAATTATTTGCATAGGTGTTATCCAAGTGAATATTTTACATTGATTGCGTACATAACTTATTCAAACCACTTTCGATGGCCCGGATGTAAGCGCGCGAGGGGTCTTAGAGTGGGGGAAAAAACCAGAGTGCCCGGAGAAAAACGCGTGATGGGATAGGTGACCCCTCATCTTTTCAGGTCAATGTCGGGGATCGAACCCCAGTCGGCTAGGTGAAAGACGAGTCACTCCAAAACTACACCACACGATCACTCAGTAAATTACTCAAAACAGGATTTAGTTTCCATTTGATGAATACTATTTATGAAAAAAATATGCATTCTGAGACGCCCCCGCAGAAAACGATATATCCTAATTACAAAGAGTTCTGTAATTGGCCCTTTACATTCTGCAGGTGTAGCCTCTTCCTGTGCTGGCGAATATATAGGTTGTGCTGCCGGATACCTGGTCTGTTCTACCACCGCCCCCTCCCCCTACACCAACCAAACAGGCACTTCATTTTGGAGATGCAAGTTGTGCAATAAAAGTTTGTGATACAGTGTTTGTTTAAAACCCTACCGGAAACAGGAGAGTTTATTTGAGTTATATTACCAGGAATGTCTATTTCAGTATCCTCTGGGATATCTCTCAACTGGGTGTGTTGTACATTTCACGTAGATTATAAATTAGAAACCATTTAAAACCGGTTGTATATCCGGAATTCTAAAATAACTTCTAAGACAAGATAATCTAAATAATTGTTAACATATAATAAGGGGTCTAATTTGTGTAGATTTTAGAAGTTGAAGGTCAACTTCTTTATTCATTTCCATCAAAATTCCTCTCTGAGTTGTTTAACACCGTTTCTTCCAAAATGCAATAAAAGCAAACAAGACAACTCTTCAAACAGCCTTGTTTCACGTTTAAATCTGCATTCCTCTCCTTACTCAACCTTTAAACGTACACCTCTATAGAAAAGGATTAATACATAAGTGCAGATCACTTGAAATGAACATACATTGTTTTTAACTGATTAACTAATTCCAGGTGTTAGCTTATGTTATTATAACAACCTAATGTTACTTTAAAGATGCTCCACCGCTGACAAATTGTATTTTTTTCACTATCAAAAACAGAAGCAGACGATTTAGTATTTTTAAAAAAGTTACTTACTTTACACCTTTACCACCATTGAAAAGTTTGAGCTTCTAATTTTACTTCAAGTTAAAAATATGAAAAATAATTAATTGCATCCCGAAAAAAACCCGTGTCACTATATTTTATATGAAATGAAGTACTGATTGCGCATGCGCCAAAGGCGAAATAAATTATTTTAAATTATTTTTTGTGTTAATTAGGCATAAGAATATACGATTAAACACAAATTATTGTTCAAATGATGAATATCATTTATGCTCTGTCGGCGGTGGAGCATCTTTAATGCTAGGTTTACACTATGTTCCCGGCGGCCACGGCAGCCCCGTTTCAGACCACCGTGGACAAAACGTGGTGACCGCGAGACAACGTGAGACAGCGTAGAAGGACGTGATAGACAAACGTGAGCGGTCGTGATAACCGTGGATGCAGTGCCAGATTTTTAAAACTGTCAAAAAATTTGCCACGGCAGTCACGGTACAGATGGTGAACGCCACAGGACGTAATAAAACGGGATTGACGTGACAAAACGTAACAGTGCGCACGAGGCCGTAACAAAACTTCCAGACGGTCCGTAGTGGAACGGGCACCAAGCACTTTCCCCGGAATCTCACGGTGATTTAAGGTTTTGTGACGTTCTGTTAAGTTTTTTCCACGTTTTATCACGATTGATGCAGATTGGCTGCACGTTTTGTACCGTTTTGTCCAAGTTTGTCAAGGTTTTGACGGCAAGCCAAGGTTGGAGATAGCCGTTTCGATGCGTTCTGTCAAGGCACATCACGGCTTGTAGCGGTTGAAAGCCCGACGTGATACGGCGTGTTGCGTCTTATTACGGTCGTGCGTTGCAAGCAATATATGATGGAGTATCATTGCTTGGCCTGGTTCATATTTGCTACTTCATGGAGTTATTTGTATTAATAAGTAAAAATAGTCATTATCAAACACATTTAAACCAGCAAAAGGCAGATTAAGTGAGAACCATTACAGAAAAAAAAAATTATTTGCGTAGAAACACTTGGCTATGATAATTATGATTTTGTAATCAAAACGTGTTTGAAATTACATTTTCGGCAATAAATATTGTTTCATTTGCTCCAAAAAAGCCCGGCATCAGACTTCCATCCCTAGTAAGCCTTGGCGGACCGTGAAAAACGTATCGGAGCTTGATCAAAACGTGTAAAACGTAGCAGACCTCATCAGATCGTAAAAGGCCTAGAGAGAACGTAGTTGTTATCCTTGATAGACCGTGCTTAAGCCATAGTGTACCTTAAACCTCTGAGAACAGCACGTTCCCCTATATTAACGTCCTACCATGTAATCCGTAAAAGACCGTGGCAAAACTTCACAGGACCTAGCTCAACTTGAATACAAAGACAAAAATAGCCAAAATTCCACGGTGCACCACGTTCCGGGCGAACGGGACTACCGTGGTCGCCGGGAACATAGTGTAAACCTAGCATAACTAATCGTATGATAGCAAATAGTAGATGTATTGTCACCATGTAGAGTTATGTCCCCTTGTACAGACACACCTAAATCTATGTGTTATTGTCACTATGTAGGGTTATGTCCCCTGGTAGAGACACACCTTAGTCTATGTTGTATTGTCACCATGTAGGGTTGTGTCCCCTTGTAGAGACACACCTTAGTCTATGTTGTACTGTCACCATGTAGGGTTATGTCCCCTTGTAGAGACACACATTAGTCTATGTTGTATTGTCATCATGTAGAGTTTTGTCCCCTTGTAGAGACACACCTTAGTCTAGTCTATGGTTTATATTGTCATCGTGTAGAGGTATGTCCCCTTGTAGAGACACACGTTAGTATATGTTGTATTGTCACCATGTAGAGTTATGTCCCCTTGTAGAGACACACCTTAGTCTATGTTATATTGTCACCATGTAGGGTTATGTCCCCTTGTAGAGACACACCTTAGTCTGTGTTGTTGTTAGTGTCCCATAGAGACAAAAACCTTAGTCTAGTAGTATTGTCACCATGTAGAGTTATGTCCCCTTGTAGAGACACACCTTAGTCTATGTTGTATTGTCACCATGTAGAGTTATGTCCCCATGTAGAGACACACCTTAGTCTTTGTTGTATTGTCACCATGTATGGTTGTGTCCCCTTGTAGAGACACACCTTAAGCTATGTTTATTGTCACCATGTAGAGTTATGTCCCCTTGTAGAGACACACCTTAGTCTATGTTGTATTGTCACCATGTATGGTTGTGTCCCCTTGTACAGACACACCTAAAGCTATGTGTTATTGTCACCATGTAGGGTTATGTCCCCTTGTAGAGACACACCTTAGTCTATGTTGTATTGTCACCATGTAGGGTTGTGTCCCCTTGTAGAGACACACCTTAGTCTATGTTGTATTGTCACCATGTAGAGTTATGTCCCCTTGTAGAGACACACCTTAGTCTATGTTGTATTGTCACCATGTATGGTTGTGTCCCCTTGTAGAGACACACCTTAGTCTATGTTGTATTGTCACCATGTAGGGTTGTGTCCCCTTGTAGAGACACACCTTAGTCTATGTTGTATTGTCACCATGTAGAGTTATGTCCCCTTGTACAGACACACCTTTAGTATATGTTGTTATTGTCACCATGTAGGGTTATGTCCCCTTGTAGAGACACACCTTAGTCTATGTTGTATTGTCACCATGTAGAGTTATGTCCCCTTGTAGAGACACACCTTAGTCTATGTTGTATTGTCACCATGTAGGGTTATGTCCCCTTGTAGAGACACACCTTAGTCTATGTTGTATTGTCACCATGTAGGGTTATGTCCCCTTGTAGAGACACACCTTAGTCTATGTTGTATTGTCACCATGTAGGGTTATGTCCCCTTGTAGAGACACACCTTAGTCTATGTTGTATTGTCACCATGTAGAGTTATGTCCCCTTGTAGAGACACACCTTAGTCTATGTTGTATTGTCACCATGTAGGGTTATGTCCCCTTGTAGAGACACACCTAGTCTATGTTTGTATTGTCACCATGTAGGGTTATGTCCCCTTGTAGAGACACACCTTAGTCTATGTTGTATTGTCACCATGTAGGGTTATGTCCCCTTGTAGAGACACACCTTAGTCTATGTTGTATTGTCATCATGTAGAGTTATGTCCCCTTGTAGAGACACACCTTAGTCTATGTTGTATTGTCATCATGTAGAGTTATGTCCCCTTGTAGAGACACACCTTAGTCTATGTTGTATTGTCACCATGTAGAGTTATGTCCCCTTGTAGAGACACACCTTAGTCTATGTTGTATTGTCACCATGTAGGGTTATGTCCCCTTGTAGAGACACACCTTAGTCTATGTTGTATTGTCATCATGTAGAGTTATGTCCCCTTGTAGAGACACACCTTAGTCTATGTTGTATTGTCATCCATGTAGAGTTATGTCCCCTTGTAGAGACACACCTTAGTCTATGTTTTGTATTGTCACCATGTAGGGTTGTTGTGTCCCCTTGTAGAGACACACCTTAGTCTATGTTGTATTGTCACCATGTAGGGTTATGTCCCCATTGTAGAGACACACCTTAGTATATGTTGTATTGTCACCATGTAGGGTTATGTCCCCTTGTAGAGACACACCTTAGTCTATGTTGTATTGTCACCATGTAGAGTTATGTCCCCTTGTAGAGACACACTCTTAGTCTATGTTGTATTGTCACCATGTAGGGTTGTTAATGTCCCCCGTTTGTGTCCCCTTGTAGAGACACACCTTAGTCTATGTTGTATTGTCACCATGTAGGGTTATGTCCCCTTGTAGAGACACACCTTAGTCTATGTTGTATTGTCACCATGTAGAGTTATGTCCCCTTGTAGAGACACACCTTAGTCTATGTTGTATTGTCACCATGTAGAGTTATGTCCCCTTGTAGAGACACACGTTAGTATATGTTGTATTGTCACCATGTAGAGTTATGTCCCCTTGTAGAGACACACCTTAGTCTATGTTGTATTGTCACCATGTAGAGTTATGTCCCCTTGTAGAGACACACGTTAGTCTATGTTGTATTGTCACCATGTAGGGTTGTGTCCCCTTGTAGAGACACAACATAGTCTATGTTGTATTGTCACCATGTAGAGTTATGTCCCCTTGTAGAGACACACCTTAGTCTATGTTGTATTGTCACCATGTAGGGTTGTGTCCCCTTGTAGAGACACACCTTAGTCTATGTTGTATTGTCACCATGTAGAGTTATGTCCCCTTGTAGAGACACACCTTAGTCTATGTTGTATTGTCACCATGTAGGGTTGTGTCCCCTTGTAGAGACACACGTTAGTATATGTTGTATTGTCACCATGTAGGGTTGTGTCCCCTTGTAGAGACACACCTTAGTCTATGTTGTATTGTCACCATGTAGGGTTATGTCCCCTTGTAGAGACACACCTTAGTCTATGTTGTATTGTCACCATGTAGGGTTATGTCCCCTTGTAGAGATACACCTTAGTCTATGTTGTATTGTCACCATGTAGGGTTGTGTCCCCTTGTAGAGACACACCTTAGTATATGTTGTATTGTCACCATGTAGGGTTGTGTCCCCTTGTAGAGACACACGTTAGTCTATGTTGTATTGTCACCATGTAGGGTTGTGTCCCCTTGTAGAGACACACCTTAGTCTATGTTGTATTGTCACCATGTAGGGTTATGTCCCCTTGTAGAGACAAACCTTAGTCTATGTTGTATTGTCACCATGTAGGGTTATGTCCCCTTGTAGAGACACACACCTTAGTCTATGTTGTATTTGTCACCATGTAGGGTTATGTCCCCCTTGTAGAGACACACACCTTAGTATATGTTGTATTGTCACCATGTAGGTTATGTCCCCTTGTAGAGACACACCTTAGTATATATGTTGTATTGTCACCATGTAGGGTTATGTCCCCTTGTAGAGACACACCTTAGTTTATGTTGTATTGTCACCATGTAGGTTATGTCCCCTTGTAGAGACACACCTTAGTCTATGTTGTATTGTCACCATGTAGGGTTTATGTCCCCTTGTAGAGACACACCTTAGTCTATGTTGTATTGTCACCATGTAGGGTTATGTCCCCATGTAGAGACACACCTTAGTCTATGTTGTATTGTCACCATGTAGGGTTATGTCCCCTTGTAGAGACACACCTTAGTCTATGTTGTATTGTCACCATGTAGGGTTGTGTCTCCTTGTAGAGACACACCTTAGTCTATGTTGTATTGTCACCATGTAGAGTTATGTCCCCTTGTAGAGACACACGTTAGTATATGTTGTATTGTCACCATGTAGGGTTATGTCCCCTTGTAGAGACACACCTTAGTCTATGTTGTATTGTCACCATGTAGGGTTGTGTCTCCTTGTAGAGACACACGTTAGTATATGTTGTATTGTCACCATGTAGGGTTATGTCCCCTTGTAGAGACACACCTTAGTCTATGTTGTATTGTCACCATGTAGGGTTATGTCCCCTTGTAGAGACACACCTTAGTCTATGTTGTATTGTCACCATGTAGGGTTGTGTCCCCTTGTAGAGACACACCCTTAGTCTATGTTGTATTGTCACCATGTAGAGTTATGTCCCCTTGTAGAGACACACGTTAGTAATGTACACACCATGTAGGGTTATGTCCCCTTAGTCTATGTTGTATTGTCACCATGTAGGGTTATGTCCCCTTGTAGAGACACACGTTAGTATATGTTGTATTGTCACCATGTAGGGTTATGTCCCCTTGTAGAGACACACCTTAGTATATGTTGTATTGTCACCAAGTGTAGGGTTATGTCTCCATTGTAGAGACACACCTTAGTCTATGTTGTATTGTCACCATGTAGGGTTATGTCCCCATGTAGAGACACACACTTAGTCTATGTTGTATTGTCACCATGTAGGGTTATGTCCCCTTGTAGAGACACACGTTAGTATATGTTGTATTGTCCACCATGTAGGGTTGTGTCCCCTTGTAGAGACACACCTTAGTCTATGTTGTATTGTCACCATGTAGAGTTATGTCCCCTTGTAGAGACACACACCTTAGTATATGTTGTATTGTCACCATGTAGGGTTTGTGTCCCCTTGTAGAGACACACCTTAGTCTATGTTGTATTGTCACCATGTAGGGTTATGTCCCCTTGTAGAGACACACCTTAGTCTATGTTGTATTGTCACCATGTAGGGTTGTGTCCCCTTGTAGAGACACACCTTAGTCTATGTTGTATTGTCACCATGTAGAGTTATGTCCCCTTGTAGAGACACACCTTAGTCTATGTTGTATTGTCCACAATAAAGTTACGTTTCCCAGTAAAGACAAAAACCTTAGTCTGTTCTTACTTAATGTTAAACGAAAAGGGAATCATTGGATTTGGACGACTGGTTTGTCATTTTAATGTGATCAAGCGGTATGTGCTGTTCGGTTGTGCTGACAACCACTATATTGGACAGGAATTCCCCTATCGCAAAAAGGCACCACACTAACACACCACAGACTCCCATACACACGCAAACTCATCCCACAATATTTTTCGTACGGAAACAGCCGAAGTCTTCCGAATAGTGTCGTGAAAAGTTACTCCATTGTTACATATCGGAGATTCCTGTATACAAGTGTCCCTTGAAATTCAATTCCCTTTTTTTTCATTCTTGTTGATGTATCAAACGGGATACATGTAGACTCTGATTATAATTCATTTTTTTTCGTATAGAAAATGGCTGAGGAAACTGAAAGTGATGACAATGAGAATTTTTATTTCCGTTTCCACGTGAATGTCCGTCCAAAGCCACGTGTTTAGCAAACCCTAGTTTCTCACAGCGGACGATAACCTCTAGAAAAAGTCATGAAAGATGTTTACGATAAGTAACGTACTTCAAATCCATTAAGTCTGAGACAATTAGCTTTCAATGCAATACTCGGCAAAATTTGTCATTTACTTTTTTTGTGTGCCTGGTGGGACAGGTGTCTCCCCCTGGTGGAATCTGATCCGCCACGTGAACACCGGCGATAAGTTTTGTTTACATGGATCAGAGGCCACACGCTGGGCAGGCTTATGGTCGAGCTCTAACCTCCAGGCCCTGGTAACTTAACCCTACTTGACAGAATCTCCGGAGAGATTATCTGTTTGAAGAGTTTATAGGGGTTCTTTATATCATCAGAGATAAACTGTTTGGCGGTAGGGGATGGAATTAAAAATTACATTTACATTCTTCACATTTCAAAAGGGCAATATCATAATTTCATATTTCATAATAGTTATCTCCCCTTCATTTGATCGGTTTCTTTTTCTAAAATTCCAGACGGCCATGGAAATGTGAATAGACACACGTACAGTAAATAGGTTATTTTGGAGTTATACTCTCACAAAAGATAGTGTTTTATGAAACAGATCAAGGAGTAATGTCCCTTGAAGACCAATGCAATATGGTCAAAATGCGGTGTCAATGTCAGAGGAAACTCAGACTAGTTTCCATCCAGTATTGTAATACACTCTTCACAATATAGACGTGATAACCAAATCTAGCAAAATTGTTATGTCTCAGTCTGATGCCGGGGTCAGGGGAACATTTGATGGTTATGTCTAAGTCTGGTGCCGGGATCAGGGGAAACTTTGATGGTTATGTCTAAGTCTGGTGCCGGGATCAGGGGAAACTTTGATGGTTATGTCTAAGTCTGGTGCCGGGGTCAGGAGAAACTTTGATGGCTATGTCTAAGTCTGGTGCCGGGGTCAGGAGAAACTTTGATGGCTATGTCTAAGTCTGGTGCCGGGATCCGGGGAAACTTTGATGGTTATGTCTAAGTCTGGTGCCGGGGTCAGGAGAAACTTTGATGGCTTTGTCTAAGTCTGGTTCCGGGATCCGGGGAAACTTTGATGGTTATGTCTAAGTCTGGTGCCGGGATCCGGGGAAACTTTGATGGTTATGTCTAAGTCTGGTGCCGGGGTCAGGAGAAACTTTGATGGCTATGTCTAAGTCTGGTGCCGGGGTCAGGAGCTGCTTTGATGGCTATGTCTAAGTCTGGTGCCGGGATCCGGGGAAACTTTGATGGTTATATCTAAGTCTGGTGTCGGAGTCAGGGAAACTTTGATGATTATGTCTAAGTCTGGTGCCAGGGTCAGAGGAAACTTTGATGGCTATGGCTAAGTCTGGTGCCGGGGTCAGGGGAAACTTTGATGGCTATGTCTAAGTCTGGTGCCGGGGTCAGGGGAACATTTGATGGCTATGTCTAAGTCTGGTGCCGAGGTCAGGAGAAACTTTTCTATCTTGCCATACATCAGCAATCTATTTCGTATATTGTATAAGTCTGGTGCCAGGGCCAAAGGAAAGTCGGGCTAGGCGACACAGGAAAATGTGTGTACAGATTTTGATAACAAAACCACAGTCTTTATTTCTGAGGACCCTTTATATAACCCGATATGAGTATTGAAGGTTTTGTAAGTAAAGCAATTAAACTCCGGCGTACATTTCGTGTTCGAGTTCGTTTGCTCTAAATTAGAAGCAGATAAAGTGAGATTTTTCTCGGCTCGAGTTACATACAAACACACATTCCTTCAATTTTCAGAATTCACCAAGTAGGGCCGTGTCTGAGGAAACCTTACATATCAAATTTAATTCAACGAGAGCCCAGTGGCGTATCTCCGATGCCTTCAACCCGAATCTGGTGTCGGATACATAACTTTCCTTTTCATTGTAAGAATTTAGACTAATGTCTGTCCAACATCGAGATAATTCAATTTCTGTTCCAAGTGGATTACATTTACTAGACTTTCTGTGCGCCAGAAACTTTTGATATTACGACATGAGCTTCTAAAGAATGTATCTGTTTATATTGTCTGTAATTTATCCACGGTTCCTCGTTTTGAATTAATTTTCACTATTTTAGATTGATAAAAAATGGTAAAAAACCGAAAATATTTATAAAATTAAAATCTACAATTTTGATATTTTCCTAAAATCATGTAAATGTTAAATATACCGCTCGAACATTGCTTCCTCAGACGGGGATCCCTGAGCATACCATTTAAAAATCAGGATAAAATGTCTTGTACATGAACACAAACTACGACCAACAGCACAGACCTGTCATCATGTCACCTGGCCTGGGTAAAAAGTGTCAAAACAATGGCATTTCATTGTCATTAGTTTTGTCGAGAAACGGTACTGGTCTGACCATTGTGGCTTTGAGAATCCCAAGTGTCCGTAGTTTTAACAGATACGTAACAATGTAACGAGATGCTAAAATATTACTGATACCGACAAACAAATTTACATCTTAAATTCGATAGATATCTCCCTAAAAACATCGTACGTCAAATTGTACACAATTCGAAGATATTATATATGTGTGTGTATAGCTTACAAACACACACCATCCGTAACAGGAACCATTCCTGGAATTCACCAGCGTTGGCGTTGGAAATGTTTTCAGATTAAGTAATGTTAATTCCTGTATGTTATATATCAATTAGGACCCTGCGATATATCTTATAAATATTACATCACACATTGCATATTTTCGTTTCTACATCTACTTATAAGTACGATGGTCAATTTATGTAGTTTATTATTTATAAGTACGATTTATATAGTTTCTTATATGAAAGTACGATGGTCAATTTATATAGTTCCTTGTATCTTGGCAAGAACATTAGCGTTTTCGGTACAGCATGCTTTCACGCACGTGCAGTTGTTGGTCGAAGTGGTCAGTTGGTACGATCTGTAACAAGTATATCCGTGAGAATTCCTCCTCTAGGAGGGATCGCTGTATGACTCATACCATATATATATCTACTCTCAGTGGTGTTACCAGGCCTAGTGCGGCGGCTTCCAACCTCAAATGCTTGTAAACAAAAATATCTATCTATCTGTTAGTCCTTTTATCAAAGGAAGATATATATAAACAGGAAATGTATTTGTATTTGAAAGTATTGATATCGGTAACATATTTTTTTTATTTTATCAAGAGAAAATGTTGTATGTGTTTATTGGTGAAAGAATCTGGAGTCAGAAGTCATAGAGAAAAAACATCGACCGTAAGTTGCACATACTGATTAACCTGATTTACATGATCTTCGGTCTATATAGGCAACAATACCTGTTGACCTCCTCAATTTACACTGACTTAAGTCACCTGACTTTTCGCTGGAAATCCATTTATACTGATATTACATGGAAACTGTCGGACGCAGCTTCAACATTTTGAGACAGAGTGGGTTATTTAGACTGGCCATCAGACCCTAAGTTTTTTACTAGATTATCTCCCCCTAGTTTGAAACTTAGAAATCAGACATGTAGTAGGGACAAAAATAATCAAGCCAAATACAATGTAAGTGATTTTTTTTTAATATTCTAGAGCCTGGTAGCCAGTCTAGGGGATATTTTATTAAAAACGAATCATCAACGTAGTCGTACATTATGTACTTTAGACTGAAAACTTCGATGAAATCGTGCCGTTCTAGATATCATTTCTCGCTATGGAACCCTTTCTCGCTATGGAACTTTGCCTGGTGTTGTGGCGAACTCGTTAGAGCTTCAATGTCTGTTTATTTGGTTAGCTCGGCTGTATCTCGTACATGTTGATATGGGTGATAGATAAGTAAACAAATGTAACTGGTCACAAAAACATATATCATCATCTGACACTGGTTTAGTTTATTTACATCTCGTGACAGCAGAGTCAAGGCCTTTCGTTATCACGGAGACACGATTTTTTTTTGACGTTTTAAAAATGTTTATGTTTCTTTCCTGGATAAATTTGATGTTTTGAATTTAAAATATTGCGATCTTTTGTATAGAACTAGTTTGGCCTGACATTATCATGCGGGCTAATTGCATTCCTAATCGATTTAATTTAAATGATGTTCTGTTCACTTTATTAATTATGGTTCTTAATAATTTTATTAATATGAAACTAAGTGCAAAAATTTACACATATTGTATATATACATATTCAAAATTCCGTCTTTCGAGCATTTAACGTTCCGAAGGCCACGGACAAGAAAGTTATCTGATAAAAAATCAGAATGAAATATCCATGCGTTACCTGGAAATTACCCCAAAGTCTGTGTTACATGAGCTGATACTAGTGAAGGCGTTTGAACGTTAATTAGGGTTAGATTAGCGATATAATTACTGCCTTACACTCTCGTTAAAACCACAACTCTTGCCCAGTCTTACAAAACAGGGCAAACAGTATTGTGTGGTATAGACGTAGGCCAGTTGTCTTTTTTTTTTACATCTCGGAGATAGTGTACAGTTACACTGTTGATCAAAGCAAAGTACTAGCATTTTGGTTAGAGTTACGTCCTTTTGTATTTCAATGGACAGTATGAAGTATAGTGTTAAAGATGCTCCACCGCCGACAGAGCATAAATGATATTCATCATTTGAACAATAATTGGTGTTTAATCGTGTATATATATGCCTAATTAACACAAAAAATAAAATGAAATAGTTTATTTCGCCTTTGGTGCATGCGCAATCAGTACTTCAAAAACAGGAGCAGACGATTTAGTATTTTTCTTCAGTTACAAAAGTTACTTACTTTATACAATTATCACCATTGAAAAGTTTGAGCTTCTAATTTTAATTCAAGTTAAAAATATGAATCCGTGTCACTATATCCTATATGGAATGAAGTACTGATTGCGCATGCACCAAATGAGATATAAATTATTTTATATTATTTTTTTGTGTTAATTAGACATATATATATACATATATACACGCTTAAACACCAGTTATTGTTCAAATGATGAATATCAATTTATGCTCTGTCGGCGGTGGAGCATCTTTAAATTAATTTGACATTGAAAAGTATATCTCATTTTCGTACAATGAACCAATAATTCAAGGGAGGCAATTCACAGTAGTGTTGTTGTAAACATGTCAGAAATCAAATATTTGGTTTAAACTGTTTTGTTATTTTTGCCCTAAATAGATGTTATATTTCACGCAACGTTAAGGAGTGAAAAATACACTGTACATGTTTAGTTTTGTTAACCATTCAAATTTACGAACGAGTAATTTCTGAATAGAACGGGTTAATGCCGTAACTTTTCTATCCAAGAAAATATACCACAAATTGTTCTTACAAAAATACGTTGACGTTTTCAAATTTGTAAATTATATGAAACGTTAATTTCATTCAGTCCCGCCGTGTAGAGATAAACACAGGTGGTTATACGCCAAGACACTCGACCGACTCTCAAAGGCAAACGTAATCACGCCCTTCCTGTGTTAAACAAATAAAGGCAAGATTTATATATAGATGTGCCGAAATATCTTATCTTTGAAAATCCTCAGGTAACGTTTTAAAAAGAAATGATGCAATAACATCTAACTGGGTTTTAAATTTGAATCGGGCGTTAGAGTTTCAACGATTTCCCTTTATCTTTTTTTATGAAAGCCAATTTTTATGTCAGTTTCCATAATAGTGGAAATATATCATGACTAGTTTACTCGTATCAAACACGTAACAGAAGGTCCACAGTCAAAATACTTACCTCTGGTGGTGCTCGCTTGTAATTGAAAAGTGTTGGATTGTATACAAAATTACTCAAGTTTTTACTGTATCACTCTTACACAGCGTACACTGCATTGGTACAATGTTACAATGATTGCAAATAAAAAGTAATGAGACAATTAAACAATCCTTCATTAGATTTCAGAAACATGGTTAATTTGAAATGCTGGAATCTGCAATGTTATAAAACATTGGGAAACCAAACAGCTGATCAGGCGTACTTTTAATGGGTATATATATATGGTTACATACGTGTATGACTGTAACTTTTAATGGGTATATATATATGGTTACATACGTGTATGACTGTAACTTTTAATGGGTATATATATGGTTACATACGTGTATGACTGTAACTTTTAATGGGTATATATATGGTTACATACTGTATGACTGTAACTTTAATGGGTATAATGGTTACATACGTGTATACTGTAACTTTTAATGGGTATATACATGGTTACATACGTGTATGACTGTAACTTTTAATGGGTATATATATATGGTTACATACGTGTATGACTGTAACTTTTAATGGGTATATATATGGTTACATACGTGTATGACTGTAACTTTTAATGGGTATATATATATGGTTTACATACGTGTATGACTGTACTGTAACTTTTAATGGGTATATATATATGGTTACATACGTGTATGACTGTAACTTTTAATGGGTATATATATGGGTTACATACGTGTATGACTGTAACTTTTAATGGGTATATATACATGGTTACATACGTGTATGACTGTAACTTTTAATGGGTATATATATATGGTTACATACGTGTATGACTGTAACTTTTAATGGGTATATATATATGGTTACATACGTGTATGACTGTAACTTTTAATGGGTATATATATATGGTTACATACGTGTATGACTGTAACTTTTAATGGGTATATATGTAACTTTTAATGGATATATATATGGTTACATACGTGTATGACTGTAACTTTTAATGGGTATATATATATGGTAACATACGTGTATGACTGTAACTTTTAATGGGTATATACATGGTTACATACGTGTATGACTGTAACTTTAATGGTATATACATGGTTACATACGTGTATGACTGTAACTTTTAATGGGTATATACATGGTTACATACGTGTATGACTGTAAACTTTTAATGGGTATATAATGGTTACATACGTGTATGACTGTAACTTTTAATGGTATATTATGGTTACATACGTGTATGACTGTAACTTTTAATGGTATATATATGGTTACATACGTGTATGACTGTAACTTTTAATGGGTATATAATATGGTTACATACGTGTATGACTGTAACTTTTAATGGGTATATATATATGGTTACATACGTGTATGACTGTAACTTTTAATGGGTATATATATATGGTTACATACGTGTATGACTGTAACTTTTAATGGGTATATATATGGTTACATACGTGTATGACTGTAACTTTTAATGGGTATATATATATGGTTACATACGTGTATGACTGTAACTTTTAATGGGTATATATATATGGTTACATACGTGTATGACTGTAACTTTTAATGGGTATATATATGGTTACATACGTGTATGACTGTAACTTTTAATGGGTATATGACTGTAACTTTTAATGGGTATATATATATGGTTACATACGTGTATGACTGTAACTTTTAATGGGTATATATATATGGTTACATACGTGTATGACTGTAACTTTTAATGGGTATATATATGGTTACATACGTGTATGACTGTAACTTTTAATGGGTATATATATATGGTTACATACGTGTATGACTGTAACTTTTAATGGGTATATATATATGGTTACATACGTGTATGACTGTAACTTTTAATGGGTATATATAAATGGTTACATACGTGTATGACTGTAACTTTTAATGGGTATAATATGGTACATGTTGACTGGGTATATATATGGTTACATACGTGTATGACTGTAACTTTTAATGGGTATATATATATGGTTACATACGTGTATGACTGTAACTTTTAATGGGTATATACATGGTTACATACATGTATGACTGTAACTTTTAATGGGTATATATAATGGTTACATACGTGTATGACTGTAACTTTTAATGGGTATATATATGGTAATACATACGTATGTATGACTGTAACTTTTAATGGGTATATATATATGGTTACATACGTGTATGACTGTAACTTTTAATGGGTATATACATGGTTACATACGTGTATGACTGTAACTTTTAATGGGTATATATATGGTTACATACGTGTATGACTGTAACTTTTAATGGGTATATACATGGTTACATACGTGTATGACTGTAACTTTTAATGGGTATATATATGGTTACATACGTGTATGACTGTAACTTTTAATGGGTATATATATGGTTACATACGTGTATGACTGTAAACTTTTAATGGGTATATATATGGTTACATACATGTATGTATGACTGTAACTTTTAATGGGTATATATATGGTTACATACGTGTATGACTGTAACTTTTAATGGGTATATATATATATGGTTACATACGTGTATGACTGTAACTTTTAATGGGTATATATGGTTACATACGTGTATGACTTAACTTTTAATGGGTAATGGATATATGGTTACATACGTGTATGACTGTAACTTTATGGGTGTTACATACTGTATGACTGTAACTTTTAATGGGTATATATATGGTTACATACGTGTATGACTGTAACTTTTAATGGGTAATATATATGGTTACATTGTATACTGTAATTTTAATGGTATAAACATGTTTACATACGTGTATGACTGTAACTTTTAAATGGGTATATATATATGGTTACATACGTGTATGACTGTAACTTTTAATGGGTATATATATATGGTTACATACGTGTATGACTGTAACTTTTAATGGGTATATATATGGTTACATACGTGTATGACTGTAACTTTTAATGGGTATATAATGGTTACATACGGTATATGACTGTAACTTTTAATGGGTATATACATGGTTACATACGTGTATGACGTATGACTTTAATGGGTATTATAATGGTACATACTGTATGACTGTAACTTTTAATGGTATATATATATGGTTACATACGTGTATGACTGTAACTTTTAATGGGTATATATATGGTTACATACGTGTATGACTGTAACTTTAATGTAACTTTTAATGGGTATATATATGGTTACATACGTGTATGACTGTAACTTTTAATGGGTATATACATGGTTACATACGTGTATGACTGTAACTTTTAATGGTATATATATATGGTTACATACGTGTATGACTGTAACTTTTAATGGGTATAATATATATGGTTACATACGTGTATGACTGTAACTTTTAATGGGTATATATATATATGGTTACATACGTGTATGACTGTAACTTTTAATGGGTATATATATGGTTACATACGTGTATGACTGTAACTTTTAATGGGTATATATATATGGTTACATACGTGTATGACTGTAACTTTTAATGGGTATATATATATGGTTACATACGTGTATGACTGTAACTTTTAATGGGTATATATATGGTTACATACGTGTATGACTGTAACTTTTAATGGGTATATATATGGTTACATACGTGTATGACTGTAACTTTTAATGGGTATATATATGGTTACATACGTGTATGACTGTAACTTTTAATGGGTATATATATATGGTTACATACGTGTATGACTGTAACTTTTAATGGGTATATATATGGTTACATACGTGTATGACTGTAACTTTTAATGGGTATATATATATGGTTACATACGTGTATGACTGTAACTTTTAATGGGTATATATATATATATATATGGTTATATACGTGTATGACTGTAACTTTTAATGGGTATATATATATATGGTTACATACGTGTATGACTGTAACTTTTAATGGGTATATATATGGTTACATACGTGTATGACTGTAACTTTTAATGGGTATATATATTACATACGTGATGACTGTAACTTTAATGGGTATATGTTGGTTACATACGTGTATGACTGTAACTTTTAATGGGTATATATAATTGTATAATGGTTATATATATGGTTACATACGTGTATGACTGTAACTTTTAATGGGTATATATATATATGTTACATACGTGTATGACTGTAACTTTTAATGGGTATATATATGGTTACATACGTGTATGACTGTAACTTTTAATGGGTATATATATATATGGTTACATACGTGTATGACTGTAACTTTTAATGGGTATATATATATGGTTACATACGTGTATGACTGTAACTTTTAATGGGTATATATATGGTTACATACGTGTATGACTGTAACTTTTAATGGGTATATAATGGTTACATACGTGTATGACTGTAACTTTAATGGGTATATATATATGGTTACATACGTGTATGACTGTAACTTTTAATGGGTATATATATATGGTTACATACGTGTATGACTGTAACTTTTAATGGGTATATATATATGGTTACATACGTGTATGACTGTAACTTTTAATGGGTATATATATGGTTACATACGTGTATGACTGTAACTTTTAATGGGTATATATATATGGTTACATACGTGTATGACTGTAACTTTTAATGGGTATATACATGGTTACATACGTGTATGACTGTAACTTTTAATGGGTATATATATGGTTACATACGTGTATGACTGTAACTTTTAATGGGTATATATATGGTTACATACGTGTATGACTGTAACTTTTAATGGGTATATACATGGTTACATACGTGTATGACTGTAACTTTTAATGGGTATATATATATGGTTACATACGTGTATGACTGTAACTTTTAATGGGTATATATATGGTTACATACGTGTAGACTGGTATGTAACTTTTAATGGGATACTATATATGTTACATACATGTGTATGACTGTAACTTTTAATGGGTATATATATATGGTTACATACGTGTATGACTGTAACTTTTAATGGGTATATATATATGGTTACATACGTGTATGACTGTAACTTTTAATGGGTATATACATGGTTACATACGTGTATGACTGTAACTTTTAATGGGTATATATGTAACTTTTAATGGATATATATATGGTTACATACGTGTATGACTGTAACTTTTAATGGGTATATATATGGTTACATACGTGTATGACTGTAACTTTTAATGGGTATATATATATGGTTACATACGTGTATGACTGTAACTTTTAATGGGTATATATATATGGTTACATACGTGTATGACTGTAACTTTTAATGGGTATATATATATGGTTACATACTGTACGTGTATGACTGTAACTTTTAAATGGTTATATATATGGTTACATACGTGTATGACTGTAACTTTTATGGGTATATATATGGTTACATACGTGTATGACTGTAACTTTTAATGGGTATTATATATTATGGTTACATACGTGTATGACTGTAACTTTTAATGGGTATATATATATGGTTACATACGTGTATGACTGTAACTTTTAATGGGTATATATATATGGTTACATACGTGTATGACTGTAACTTTTAATGGGTATATATATATGGTTACATACGTGTATGACTGTAACTTTTAATGGGTATATATATATGGTTACATACGTGTATGACTGTAACTTTTAATGGGTATATATATATGGTTACATACGTGTATGACTGTAACTTTTAATGGTATATATATGGTTATATATGGTTACATACGTGTATGACTGTAACTTTTAATGGGTATATATATATGGTTACATACGTGTATGACTGTAACTTTTAATGGGTATATATATATATATATATGGTTACATACGTGTATGACTGTAACTTTTAATGGGTATATATATATGGTTACATACGTGTATGACTGTAACTTTTAATGGGTATATACATGGTTACATACGTGTATGACTGTAACTTTTAATGGGTATATATATGGTTACATACGTGTATGACTGTAACTTTTAATGGGTATATACATGGTTACATACGTGTATGACTGTAACTTTTAATGGGTGTATATATATGGTATATACATACGTGTATACTGTAACTTTATGGTTATATAGTGGTTACATACGTGTATGACTGTAACTTTTAATGGGTATATATATGGTTACATACGTGTATGACTGTAACTTTTAATGGGTATATATATGGTTACATACGTGTATGACTGTAACTTTTAATGGGTATATATATATGGTTACATACGTGTATGACTGTAACTTTTAATGGGTATATATATATGGTTACATACGTGTATGACTGTAACTTTTAATGGGTATATATGTAACTTTTAATGGATATATACATGGTTACATACGTGTATGACTGTAACTTTTAATGGGTATATATACATGGTTACATACGTGTATGACTGTAACTTTTAATGGGATATATATATGGTTACATACGTGTATGACTGTAACTTTTAATGGGTATATATAATGGTTACATACGTGTATGACTGTAACTTTTAATGGGTATATATATATGGTTACATACGTGTATGACTGTAACTTTTAATGGGTATATATATGGTTACATACGTGTATGACTGTAACTTTTAATGGGGTATATATATATGGTTACATACGTGTATGACTGTAACTTTTAATGGTATATATATATGGTTACATACGTGTATGACTGTAACTTTTAATGGGTATATATATATGGTTACATAGTGTATGACTGTAACTTTTAATGGGTATTATATATGGTTACATACATGTATGACTGTAACTTTTAATGGTATATATATGGTTACATACATGTATGACTGTAACTTTTATGGAATGGGTACATATATAGGTTACATACATGTAATGTGACTGTAACTTTTAATGGGTACATATATATATAGTTACATACATGTACATGTTGACTGTAACTTTTAATGGATACATATGTATATATAGTTTACATACATGTACATGTGTGACTGTAACTTTTAATGGATACATATGTATATATAGTTACATACATGTACATGTGTGACTGTAACTTTTAATGGATACATATGTATATATAGTTACATACATGTACATGTGTGACTGTAACTTTTAATGGATACATATGTATATATAGTTACATACATGTACATGTGTGACTGTAACTTTTGAGGTACATATGTATATATAGTTACATACATGTACATGTGTGACTGTAACTTTTTAATGGAACATATGTATATGGGTTACATATGACATGTAACTTTTATGTATACATATGTATATATAGTCATACATGTACAGTGTATTTTGATGGGTACATACGTCATGTACATGTGTGACTGTAACTTTTTAAAGGAACACCGATTTTGAAGTCCATTTCTTTCTGTAATTTTATGAATGTTTTGTATAAGTCCTACTTGATATTTAGTAGTAACGCCACGTCTTACAAAACAACAAAAATGGAGCAGGTTTGTGGAAAATATACGTGAACACACGGTAACAAAAACTGTTCAGAGTGGGTTTGGCTTTCTTTTCTTTTCGCCAGATGCCTCTGACCAATCCAGCTTAGTTTGACATTCTGAGATAACTTTTTTGTAAGCCGAATTTATCAAGAAAAACGTTCGTGAAGAGAGTCATTTAGTACCCTTTTACTGTAATCCAGAAATCTGTATTCATACCATGCTCACACCAATAACACTATTTCAATGCATCTTTGATTGATTAATCGCGTTCAAAAAGATGCCCAATGTTTGAACATTGAAATTCCCTAATTGAAAGGGAAATATAGATACACAACGATTTAGAAGGGTTTGTTGATACCGGTTTAAATAAAACGATATCTTTGAGGCGGTTTTGCTTTGTTGTTTTAACAAACACGGATTCCACTGCTAGCACAGGAAGTGACAATTTGTCAACCTTATTGATAACACAGGGAAAAAAGGTTTAATCATGAATTTGAAAATACTCCATGTCGGGACGTGCTGTTCATAAAGGCGGACGGGGACAAATTAATTACAGATTTATGGAAATGGCGATCCGATGTGTCCACCTTATACAGAGGACAAATGACAAACGGCTCGATAAAAGGGGCTAGGTTTGGAGTCCGCACATATTTAATTCGGGACCAGAAGGGATTTGTTCCGGCCCTTTCATCACATAGCTACATGTAGGCAGGCGTGGTTAGTGTATTCTCGGACGCTTTGTCTGATCAATATTAAATGTACTTATTAGACTGTAATTAAATATTTACATTGTTTTTCGTAGTTTTTTAATCGATGAATGCATATGTGTACTAGACAAAGTACGTGAATTGTAAAGTTTAGACCCATATTGAGATGTCGGTTCTTGTTCTAAGGGAGGTAACTCTTTCTAATTCAGTCGTGTGTACTGTAGTGGAGCGGAATTACAAGTCGAATTTTAATTTTAAAATCTAATTAAAAAAGTAAATAAAAATCATTTTCACCTATTTCATGTAAATATGCGTAAATAGATAAAGCAAGCATCAATGATGCTTATAAAACATCGCCTGATATTTATCAAATGTCAAACGATATGTTGATATCAAACGTTAGTTCTTCACAATCCATTTCCAATGTTAATACTAATTAAAGTATTCTATTTTTTGTCTTTAACGAATCTGATATATCAAATCGATGGATAAAATAAACGGCTGTATTGACATTTCCGGCAATGTATTTCGGTCTTCTACCTTCTATCACTGAAAGTCAGATTTCTGCCCAGTTATACGTTTGTGTGTCTGTAAGTTTTACTTCACGAGTGAAAAAACAAGCATCAACATTTTGACAAGGACTAAGCAATAACTGATAGGGAAACTATTGCCTCCTACAATCTTCAAAATGTAAAATCTATAAAACCAGAAATTAATAATGATATTTCTGATATTTCGATGTTTCTGTTACTCGTGCATTGTTCCTTATTTCTGAGATTTCTATGTTTCTGGCTATTTGTGCATTGTTCCTTGTTTCTGATATTTCTATGTTTCTGGCTATTTGTGCATTGTCATAATTTCTTGTATTTCTGTTTCTGGCTATTAAATCTTCTGGTTTGCTTTAGCATCAGATATGGCATCTGAAACTTAATAATAGTCATCAAAATAAACAGTACTTAGCGTTGGGCGATATATAAAACTACATCAATGTTAAAACAAAGTCACTTGTATAGACTTTTTCCCAATTATTAATTTGTCAAACCTGTTATTTACAATTGTGTTTGTTTGATTTTAGTCCATTTTGTCCAATTTTTGCCACGTCTTTCTTCTAGAAACCATAGAGCGCATCCTTGAACAACTCTGTATTTCTTCTAAAGAAGCATCTGATTTTGAAGTGCCTGCATATTCACAGTAAATGTCTAATTTCTTGAAGAAGATTACGCTCTATTGTTTCATGTAGAAAAAAAACTATAAAAATGGCAATATTTCGTCCAATTTATGCAAATTTCGGTTGGTTACCATGGCAACTAGAACTGTAATAATAGATAACTACCATCTTATATACCTCGGAGATTATCCAAATATTAAATATAATAGCTTAATTATGTATCACTTAGGTGGAAAATTGATTGATTTGGGGGACAATAAGGGCCCAAAGTATGCATAGTCCTGCCATAGACTCGGTGCCTATAAGTAGTTATGCATACAATGTATTGCAATTTTGGGCCGAACAGAAAACAGGAAGACTTACTGATTTGTAATTAAAATTAGACTTGCAATTCTGTTCCATATGTATCCATCTTGAATTTGGAAAGCTGATTTATTCATGTGTAGACTCCCTTTGTTATAAAATTCCTAAGTGTTTCAATGGAAAGGTATTTCGCGGTGCCATTGTTGCAGGTCCTCTGTGCCTTTTGTTTTTCCTATTCATTGCAGTGTTATAGACCCGTAACCTTTTATTTAAACGACTTCTTCTCAACAACCGAAAGGCCTGGTGTACTGATGGCGTGTAGCATGCTGAGATGAAGGGCTATCGAGTTATTTCAAATTAATGACCTTGACCTTCATTCAATGTCACAGGGTTCAAATACGTTTAAATCTTGAAACAACTTCTTGTCAATAACTAAGAGGCCTAAAGTACCTACCGTATTCAACCCAATAAGTGCCCAGGGCGCTTAAAAATCGAGACATTTAAAGTGGCGCTTAATAGAAACAAATTTGCACTAACCCTTCATAAAATTATTCAGCAAAGGAAGTAAAAACAAAACCGTAAGGAAACCATCAAAAATTTCATATTTTCAGTCTGTATTTAATTCGAAGTACCGGTAAAAAGGGGAGAGGCGTTTACAGAGATGTGGGCGCTTGTTGGGTCGAATATGGTATATTGGGCCTGTAGCATACTAGGATGAAGGGCTACTGTGATTGTTCAAATGAATAAATTTGGCCTACTTTTGAAGTCGAAGTCGTCAAAACCCTGTTGTTTTGTGCCAATACAGTCCTATGACCATTAAGGCCCATGTGGCCTCTTGTTTTTAAAATATTGATTGTTTTAATGCAACATCGTATATGATTTGTTAAAATATCTGCACTAGGCATATGCCAGATATTCAATATTGACACTTAGATCAAGGTAATTGAGACAAAATGACAACAAACAACTCGGATAGATGACGGGATAGTCAAGCCTTTTATCTTTATTATATATTAAATATAACACGAGGGACTATCCTTTAGTACAGCTAGACCGCCATGGTGCTGGGACCAGCCTCTAGGTTCAGCCTACTGTGTCAGCGTGATCTTTCCGCAGAAAATGGTTTCTATAAAATGGGCAAAATATGGAAAGAAAAAATATACAACCGAAAATGCAAAAGTTCTATATATACCTTCCGTTTTCTGAGGAGCCGCTGTTCATTTTTTTAAAGAAAAGGGAAGAAATAATCTAGAACTTTTAAATAGTTATCTACTGCACAAAATTAAATAATTAATTAG
Source organism: Argopecten irradians (assembly GCF_041381155.1). NCBI lineage: Eukaryota > Metazoa > Mollusca > Bivalvia > Pectinida > Pectinidae > Argopecten > Argopecten irradians. Next base: position 42,814,405 of record NC_091141.1, on the reverse strand, counting down.
ATTAAGAGGAAACAAAATTACAAGCTTTATACATTTATGGCCAAAGGGATAAGGTTTCTGGTGGCGACCATTGGTTCTTATCTCTAATACCATTATGATGGGTTAACTAATGAATGATCCACTGTTGCTACTGACAACAAATGTTTCACTGTTGCTAACGACAACAGTTGTCGTTACTATGGTGACTAGGATGAAATCACACACATTTGCTGTCTCAAGCTACGCCATGTAACACACCCTCTGACAACGATACACATGGTGTTTATTTCAACATCTATGACTCAATCTGAAAGTAAAAAAGTTCAAGAGAATTAGAAATTAATTAAAAACTATATTTTCTTAATTCATTAATTAAAAAAAAAATTCATAAAATGTAATCAACTTATTTACAACTCAATTTTTTTTTGTACAAATTCAAAATTAAAGCACTAATTAATATTTCATATCATAAAGTATCTTGATTAAACCTACATGTATGTCATCTACCGAGTAAATTTTTCTTTTTGCACACTGTATCTATATCCGTTTTCTTACAAATTCTTTCTCCATCTCCTTTTTAACTTTTGCGATGACTGTTTTATCATTTTTAATATTGAAATATTGGGTTTTTTGTGCCAAAAAAAACCCCAAACAAACAAACAAAAGATTATTTGACCACAGAAATATAAAAAAACAAATAGAAGATTATTTGACTAATGTAAGTGAAGGAATGGGAGTGAAATGACATTCCAATGAACATGACAAGATAAGTTGAATATTTACTTTTAAGAATTTGAGCAAACGGTACACACCTTAAGATAATCTTGTAATGAACATACATGTACATATGTATCTACATACAAAAATGTTTCTATAAAAACTTTTATTCGAACATTTGCAAAAGATGAAATATGAAATAAACTACGACATCTTTAACGTGCAATGATATCTAACCACACCATGATGCATGCGAACTATTTTTTTTTTTATTTTCTTCTACTAATAGTGAAATGAAATAATCTCATTTTGATCCAAATTTATTTTTTTTACAATAAAGAATTGAAACATGCAAGTTAACTAATCTACAGTATGTGATCCAATAAACACCCAGGGTAATTAAAGGACACAAATATAGAAACCAGTGTACAAGCTGCAACATTTTCACCAGTAAATTTTGGTTAGAATATATTTTAAAACTGTGCTTAACTCCTAGTTACAGTAAGTGTTACTATATATAGTAACCAGCTACCTGGTGATGTACAGGGATATGCTAGAATGATGTGAGAGGATGAGGTTTCCAAGGTAACAGCATGCTCTAGTGACAACTACTCCACCACACCACACAACAACGATAGGTCACCTGTTGACCTCCTAGGCTATGACCTTGACCTGATGACCTCTATTCCTCCTCGACGGCGGCGGGAGCAGCCTCTGCCTCGGGAGCAGGTTCAGATTCTGCTGCTTCATTTTCAATTTCTTTGAGGATGTCTTCCTCCTTTTTCCTACCAATTGCCAATTCTGACTCTATTTGTTTGGCTTTTGTTTCGAAATAATCTACTCTGTTACCATACGACCGTAGGTCGGTGTGTCTCTCGTATTTGCTGTACATCTGAACTTTAGGCTGTACGGGGTTCACACACATTATCCAGATTTTATAGCCGTTTCAATTGATTGTTGTTTTCAATCCATTTGATGCAGGTTATACATTCATCATTTTATAAAAAAAAATTGCAATGATGGTGAAAATTTTCCATCATGTTGATGTAGTTAGAAGTCATGACAAGGTTTCCACAGTGACGTATGTAAGTCGAGGAGAGAAACATGGCCGTACAATTTTTGATGAAATATCCACCAATATGAATATCCAAGGAGCGGAGTATTGTGGTAGGACCCAGCAGTCGGTATAATTATGTGCGTTGTCAGTGCGAGGATTACAGGTGTGCCGATACATGGATGCAGAGTGAGAGAAAAGAAAAAAGAGATATACCATTATATATCTTATCATTATATAGCATACATTCCTACCTTCTTAAACAAGTTTTTCCTTTCATCAAATGTGCGTCTATCCACATTACGTTCAAATTTACTTGCAACTTGTATCTTTGGCTGAAAAGTTTAAATGTTGTCCAATTCTTTTTAAAGTCATTGTAAAAATTTAACTGAATTGAGTATTCTGTATCATTCAAATATAACTACAATTTAAACTTCATATTGTCATTATCTGATATTAGTAAGTTATTTTTAGAAATCAATTTACTTAAAACAAAAGATGTTCCCATCAGCCAAAAATGCACGAACATAAATGTGATTAATTAAATTTTAATCCTAATAAGCTAATAGAGTAGGTATCATATATTGTGAAACATAATGTTTTTAATATTTTCAATGGTTATACAAATATAATTTCAATGTACCCTCGCCTAATAGTGACATTTACAACTACATTTCATTGCCATTATGAGGAAACTATTTGTTTAATGTTTAGCTATGGTTTCTGGCCACCACTTTATGAACACCTGTCAACATTCTATCAGAAGAATTTTGGACAACAAACTTACGGGAGCACTGCTGTATTTTTCTGCCATGGGATCAAATCTGTAAATAAATATAAAAAGTTAAAACTTGCATCTTTCCACCCATTATCAATCTGATTAATGTATATAAGCCTGTTACAACACTTGTGACAGTTCATAGATTTGCAACGAACTCCCTATTCACAACTGCCTACATACAGTATAGGCCAGAGTTAATATGTACTGTACATGTACATTAATCTTTGGACACATCCTCAAATCATTGAGAAATAAATCAATTATAAATGTACTCAAAGTCATGAAAATATTGATTTACATAAAAATGATCTGCTGTATGGTATTGGTCCCAAAGTTTTTAATTAACAAATTACAGAAAATCTGACTGGTTAGGAATGTTAGGAATGTCAACAATGGCAAACTTGGAGCATTTATTATCATGTACATGTATATTCCTCTTCTATGGAGTGAAAAGAATTTTTGTATAATCAGAAGATTCAAAACAGGTTGTATAATTTACATCAAGTTTATCAATATTGACAACTTTAACTGTCATTCCTCAGGTAAGGGAGATTACTGATTCCATAACAAGGGAGATAATCCGTGGAGGATACTTACGAGTCATCAACCTGGACAGCCCTCTTCTTTCTGTAATAGATACAATGTTATAAACAGAATGTACAAATTACTTAAAACTTATACATTTTCTTATTTTTCGATTATCTTCTCACAATATCTTTCACAAAACCATTCTAATGAGATTGTTTGAATACCTCTGGATCACATTGATTAACAACTTTTACATCTACACTGTATGAGCTTTGAAAGCGAACTTATTACAAAAATCTACTAAGCAATATCAAATCAATTTAAAGAGCCATTCATTTTTATTTAATTTTGAAGAAAATTGGCTCAATTAATAATTAATCTAAATAAGAGTTTTCATCAACAGAAATTCCTGAGGAATTACTTGCCCCTTGTTCATCTGTCTAGCCCTCTCAGACAGCTCAATCATCTGGATAATGGAAAAGGACATTGAAATGAGGATAATGAAATATGACATTGAAATGAGGATAATGAAATATGACATTGAAATGAGGACAATGAAATATGACATTGAAATGAGAATAATAGAGAACGAAATTGAACTGAGGATAATGGAAAAGGACATTGAAATGAGGATAATGGAGAAGTGTATATTACCTTATACTATAATGGTATTGGTATAGGTAAGAGATATCTACAAATCCTACCCACCAAGGACGCGACCTTTTGAACTTACATCATGGCCAGTGATAATACCATTTTAGGACAGCCTTGGTATAGGTAGGAGATACGTGTATCTACATGACAAAACCTACCCACCAAAGACGCGACCTTTTGAACTTACATCATATTGCTGGCTCTTAAAGCGCTCCTCCAACTCATACTTGTCATTAGCAAGGTTCTTAATCTTGTTGTGAAGCTCGGTGGCCTTCTCAGCCAGTGCAGCCAGATCTAGTCCCTCGACTGTAAGGGGCTGGATACGCTGAGCGAGGATGGCTCTCTTCTCCTCCTCAAGCTGTTCCTTAGACTTAGCCATGTCCTTACTAGCCTCCTCCTACACACAAACAACAACTACATGTATTCCGTGTAAAATATCAATTCCATTTAAATTGTATCGTTGATTCGTTAAGAGTTAATTTGTTTGTCAAATGTTGTTACTATTGAAGAAAAAGGGTTTTGTTCATTTTAGAAAAGAATGAAGAATTTGTCAATACTTCATAAATAAATTCAAGCCACGTTTCCAGTTGTAAAGATTGTGTAGCTCCATTCCTAGAGAAGTTTGATCCAAAATTTGGCTTTTAGGAAGTTTGATCCAAAGTTTGAATTTTAGGAGTTTTATCTAAAGTTTTTTTTACACCACTCACCAAATTGGCAGCTCCTTTCTTTGTAATGACAAAGTTAGGAGTTTTAGATGCCTTTTTTCTCTCCTCCATTTCTCTCAGTTTGGCCTTCTTGGCTTCAATTCTCTTCCTTTCCTCTTCTTGTTTCTTCCTTTTCCTCTCCTCCTGTGACATAATCAAATCATAATTACAGTGAAATCTATAAAATGTATACAACCGTCAATCCAATTAAATTTGTACTACAATCAAATCTGTACAACAGTAAAATCTGTACAACAGTAAAATCTGTACAACAGTTAAATCTGTCAAAACTATACAATAGTCAAATCTATACAACAGTCAAAATTGTACAACAGTAAAATCTTATCAAATTTGTACAACAGTCAAATTCATACAACAGTCAAATTTATACAACAGTCAAATCTGAACAACAGTCAAATCTGTACAACAGTCAAATCTTATCAAATTTGTACAACAGTCAAATCTGTACAACAACAGTCAAATCTGATCAAAGTCAGATCAATACAACAATCAAATTTGTACAACAGTCAAATCTGAATAACAGTCAAATATGTACAACAGACAAATCTGTACAACAGTAAAATCTTTTCAAATTTGTACAACAGTCAAATCTGTACCAGATTCAAATCTGTACTACAGTCAAATCTATACAACAGCCAATCTGTCAAATCTGTACAATAGTCAAATCTATACAACAGCCAATCTGTCAAATCTGTACAATAGTCAAATCTATACAACAGTAAAATCTGTCAAATCTGTACAACAGTCAAATATGTCAAATCTGTACAACAGTCAAATCTGTCAAATCTGTACAATAGTCAAATCTATACAACAGTCAAATCTGTCAAATTTGTACTACAGTCAAATCTGTACAACAGCTAAATCTGTCAAATCTGTACAATAGTCAAATCTATACAACAGCCAAATCTGTCAAATCTGTACAACAGTCAAATCTGTCAAATCTGTACTACAGTCAAATCTATACAACAGTCAAATCTGTCAAATTTGTACTACAGTCAAATCTGTACAACAGCCAAATCTGTCAAATCTGTACAACAGTCAAATTTGTCAAATCTGTACTACAGTCAAATCTATACAACAGCCAAATCTGTCAAATCTATACAACAGCCAATCTGTCAAATCTGTACAACAGTCAAATCTGTACAACAGTCAAATATGTCAAATCTGTTCTACAGTCAAATCTGTCAAATTTGTACTACAGTCAAATCTGTACAACAGCCAAATCTGTCAAATCTGTACAACAGTCAAATCTGTACAACAGTAAAATCTGTCAAATCTGTACTACAGTCAAATCTATACAACAGTCAAATCTGTCAAATTTGTACTACAGTCAAATCTGTACAACAGCCAAATCTGTCAAATCTGTACAACAGTCAAATTTGTCAAATCTGTACTACAGTCAAATCTATACAACAGCCAAATCTGTCAAATCTATACAACAGCCAATCTGTCAAATCTGTACAACAGTCAAATCTGTACAACAGTCAAATATGTCAAATCTGTTCTACAGTCAAATCTGTCAAATTTGTACTACAGTCAAATCTGTACAACAGCCAAATCTGTCAAATCTGTACAACAGTCAAATCTGTACAACAGTAAAATCTGTCAAATCTGTACAACAGTCAAATCTGTACAACAGTCAAATCTGTCAAATTTGTACTACAGTCAAATCTGTACAACAGCCAAATCTGTCATATCTGTACAACAGTCAAATCTGTACAACAGTAAAATCTGTCAAATCTGTACAACAGTCAAATCTATACAACAGTCAAATCTGTACAACAGTCAAATCTGTACAACAGTCAAATCTGTACAACAGTCAAATCTGTCAAATCTGTTCTAAAGTCAAATCCGTCAAATTTGTACTACAGTCAAATCTGTACAACAGTCAAATCTGTCAAAGCTGTACAACAACAGTCAAATCTGTACTACTGTCAAATCTGTACAACAGTCAAATCTGTACAACAACTGCCAAATCTGTACAAGTCAAATCTATACAACAATCAAATGTGTACAACAGTCAAATCTGAATAACAGTCAAATATGTACAACACACAAATCTGTACAACAGCTAGATCTGTACAACAGTAAAATCTTATCAAATTTGTACAACAGTCAAATCTGTACCAGATTCAAATCTGTACTACAGTCAAATCTATACAACAGCCAATCTGTCAAATCTGTAAAATAGTCAAATCTATACAACAGTAAAATCTGTACAACAGTCAAATCTGTTCAACAGTCAAATCTGTCAAATTTGTACAACAGTCAAATCTGTACAACAGTCAAATCTATACAACAGTCAAATCTGTACAACAGTCAAATCTGTACAACAGTCAAATCTATACAACAGTAAAATCTGTACAATAGTCAAATCTATACAACAGTCAAATCTGTACAACAGTCAAATCTGTACAACAGTCAAATCTATACAACAGTAAAATCTGTACAATAGTCAAATCTATACAACAGTCAAATCTGTACAACAGTCAAATCTGTCAAATCTGTACAACAGTCAAATCTATACAACAGTCAAATCTATACAACAGTCAAATCTGTACAACAGTCAAATCTGTACAATAGTCAAATCTATACAACAGTCAAATCTGTAAAACAGTCAAATCTGTACAATAGTCAAATCTATACAACAGTCAAATCTGTACAACAGTCAAATCTATACAACAGTCAAATCTGTACAACAGTCAAATCTGTCAAATCTGTACAACAGTCAAATCTGTCAAATCTGTTCTACAGTCAAATCTGTCAAATTTGTACTACAGTCAAATCTGTACAACAACAGTCACATCTGTACAACAACTGCCAAATCTTTACAAGTCAAATCTATACAACAATCAAATTTGTACAACAGTCAAATCTGAATAACAGTCAAATATGTACAACAGTCAAATTTGTACAACAGTCAAATCTGTACAACAGTCAAATCTGTCAAGTCTATACAACAATCAAATCTGTCAAATCTGTACAACAGTCAAATCTGTACAACAGTCAAATCTGTCAAATCTGTGCAACAGTCAAATCTGTACAACAACAGTGAAATCTATACTACTGTCCTCAGATTACAATTTGTGATTACTTGATGACTGTCCTCAGAATATAATTTGTGACCACTTCACCACTGTCCCCAGATTATAATTAGTGACCACTTCACCACTGTCCCCAGATTATAATCAGTGACCACTAGACCACTGTCCTAACTGACCTCCTCGGCCTTTCGGCGTTTCTCTTCCTCCTTTCTGACCTCCTGTAGCCGTCTATCCTCCTCTATCCGCTCCTGCTTTCTTTGTTCCTGTAAAAAAAACAAAAAAACAATTATGAAATGTAAAATCAGAGAAAAACACAATAATATGTGAAAAACCTAGAGTGAGAGGAGCTTAGAGCTGATAATGCAAGTTAAAAAGTATACATTTGAGATTAAAAAAAATTATAGTTTTTTTTCTCAATGTTTTTTTCCAATTCGTTTCTGAGACAACCCTTTTGTGTTTCTAAGGACGGCCAGTCGCCATTTTGTTTTAACTCTGCTTAGATACAACACCAGGTACTGGTCCCCTATATAAAGTGTGTGAACCACACACGTGCCCCCAGTCATGTACATATACACCTAGCATTTGTCCACAGGACTGAACTAAGGTGTTCCTCTAAACGACAATACTCACCCTCTTCTGCCTAAGTTGTTCCTCTAAACGACAATACTCACCCTCTTCTACCTAAGTTATTCCTCTAAACGACACTACTCACCCTCTTCTGCCTAAGGTGTTCCTCTAAACGACAATACTCACCCTCTTCTGCCTAAGTTATTCCTCTAAACGACAATACTCACCCTCTTCTACCTAAGTTATTCCTCTAAACGACAATACTCACCCTCTTCTACCTAAGTTATTCCTCTACTCGACAATACCCACCCTCTTCTACCTAAGTTATTCCTCTAAACGACAATACTCACCCTCTTCTACCTAAGTTATTCCTCTAAACGACAATACTCACCCTCTTCTACCTAAGTTATTCCTCTAAACGACAATACTCACCCTCTTCTACCTAAGTTATTCCTCTAAACGACAATACTCACCCTCTTCTCTACCTAAGTTATTCCTCTAAACGACAATACTCACCCTCTTCTACCTAAGTTATTCCTCTAAACGACACTACTCACCCTCTTCTACCTAAGTTATTCCTCTAAACGACACTACTCACCCTCTTCTGCCTAAGGTGTTCCTCTAAACAACAATACTCACCCTCTTCTGCCTAAGTTATTCCTCTAAACGACAATACTCACCCTCTTCTACCTAAGTTATTCCTCTAAACGACACTACTCACCCTCTTCTGCCTAAGGTGTTCCTCTAAACGACAATACTCACCCTCTTCTGCCTAAGTTATTCCTCTAAACGACAATACTTGCCCTCTTCTGCCTAAGGTGTTCCTCTAAACGACAATACTCACCCTCTTCTGCCTAAGGTGTTCCTCTAAACGACAATACTCACCCTCTTCTACCTAAGTTATTCCTCTAAACGACAATACTCACCCTCTTCTACCTAAGTTATTCCTCTAAACGACAATACTCACCCTCTTCTACCTAAGTTATTCCTCTAAACGACAATACTCACCCTCTTCTACCTAAGTTATTCCTCTAAACGACAATACTCACCCTCTTCTACCTAAGTTATTCCTCTAAACGACACTACTCACCCTCTTCTGCCTAAGTTGTTCCTCTAAACAACAATAATCACCCTCTTCTACCTAAGTTATTCCTCTAAACGACAATACTCACCCTCTTCTACCTAAGTTATTCCTCTAAACGACACTACTCACCCTCTTCTGCTTAAGGTGTTCCTCTAAACGACAATACTCACCCTCTTCTACCTAAGTTATTCCTCTAAACGACAATACTCACCCTCTTCTACCTAAGTTATTCCTCTAAACGACAATACTCACCCTCTTCTACCTAAGTTATTCCTCTAAACGACAATACTCACCCTCTTCTACCTAAGTTATTCCTCTAAACGACACTACTCACCCTCTTCTGCCTAAGTTGTTCCTCTAAACGATAATACTCACCCTCTTCTACCTAAGTTATTCCTCTAAACGACAATACTCACCCTCTTCTACCTAAGTTATTCCTCTAAACGACAATACTCACCCTCTTCTACCTAAGTTATTCCTCTAAACGACAATAATTCAATGTTGCTTGTTACGCGCATTTCCATTGGCTTAAAAATTTACTTTATCAGCCCATAAAGGAAAAAATGGCGTCGCCGTTTGTAACGTCGCTTCTGATTGGCTGAGATGACGGCGTAATAATTTCATAGACAAAAGAGTCCCAAAATGAATTTTAAATGTTGAAGAGATTATCTTTAGTAAATTGAATTATAAGGATTAATTTGAATAGATTTTTTATGTTATGGAGATATAACACAAAAATCTGAGTGTACTCTCATCATAAACCGCTTCGCGGTTTATTTAGAGTACACTCAGATTTTTGTGTTATATCTCCATAACATAAAAAATCTATTCAAGTTAATCCTTAAATACTCACCTTCTTCTACCTAAGTTATTCCTCTAAACGACACTACTCACCCTCTTCTGCCTAAGTTGTTCCTCTAAACGACAATACTCACCCTCTTCTATCTAAGTTATTCCTCTAAACGACACTACTCACCCTCTTCTACCTAAGTTATTCCTCTAAACGACAATACTCACCCTCTTCTACCTAAGTTATTCCTCTAAACGACACTACTCACCCTCTTCTACCTAAGTTGTTCCTCTAAACGACACTACTCACCCTCTTCTACCTAAGTTGTTCCTCTAAACGACAATACTCACCCTCTTCTGCCTAAGGTGTTCCTCTAAACGACAATACTCACCCTCTTCTGCCTAAGTTGTTCCTCTAAACGACAATACTCACCCTCTTCTGCCTAAGTTGTTCCAAGTCGTCAGCCTCTTTCTCACGCTGTTCCCGTCTCATCTCTTCATACTCAGCAATCTCACTTTCGACCTTCTCCTTCTTCTTCCTGGCGGCCTCCTGTTAATGTCACAAATAATTTAATGATAAAAACGTCATAGACTTTCTCACCTACGCTGTTACCTCAAGGTAGGGAGAATCCTACTCTACAGTCAGTTATTTCAGCGGCTCACAATTTGGGAAGTTTTGACAAAAAAACAAGAATTTTACAGAGAATTAAATTTTTGTGAATTTGGCTGACTGGTCATCACTTAATCATTATATCAAGGATTTATTTTTTGCTACAAATACAAGATCCATGAAAATTGCTATTATGAAATTCTTTTCAAACTAAATTTCTCTATGAGCTTACCTCCATCGCTAGTTTGGCTTCATTTCCATCTCCACTTCTGGAACACATAGAGAAAACAAATCAATGAAATAGCAAACTCACAAGGACAAACCAAATGTTCATATGTATGCTATGTTATAGTATACATAGACATCATATGAACTGGTGGTTTGGAACTTAATCCTGTTTTTCATTGCAACACATGTTTTATACAAACATTGTCTTTGTTAATTTTCTTGTATGAGAATATGAACATAACTATTGAGAAACAAATGATTTGTCAAATCTAAAGTTAAATGTATCAACAAAACAAGAACCAATGACAGCCACATTCTCACACATTTATACAATACAATTATTATATAAATATCATTTTATTGCAAATCCCAATAACACAATTCAATAATCTCATTTAGAGTTATTTCCCCTTAAATTTCCTTCCCTTTATTGAAAAACCTGCATGCTAACACTACAGTGCAAAATCATACAACACAGACACACGTGGAGCTACAGAAAAAGACATATATGAGTCCAATGATCAAAGTTACAAAGCCTACATTTCCTCTTACACAGTCAAGTCCTACAAACGTTCACAAAATGGTTCACAACTTTTAATGGTTCGAAACATTTAACAGTTAACAATATTTAAACTGTGAAAATAATGTAATTTCGGAATACCTAAGATGAAGTTATAGCACCAGGGAAATGATTCCCAGCATATCAATGTTGGCGTTCAGATACGGTATTCATGATCAAATACAGCACCGTAACTAGGACAACTAATGTAGCCAATGAGATTATCAGAGATTATGAATCTTACTCTGTATACAAGTAACAACCATGTATTGGTCCACATGTTGTCTCCACAGTCGAGAGTGACTTTCTTTTTATATAATATCTCATCAATTATGCCTGCAGGCAAATAAGAAATGTTTAATTTGTTGTAATTTGAACACAAATACTTTTAATGAAATCATCGTTTGAAAATAAAAATAAAAAAATCTTTGGAGACTAAAAACTAGATATTATAATTCTATTTGTCATAAGATAAAGGCATTAATAACCCTAGAAAACATGCAGATCCTCCCCATAAAAAAGTCTTTCTTTACCAAGAAATCATGCAAGTAAAAACATACCAAAAATCTACCATAGGAGCTAGCTACCACTTTGAGAAAGTCGTTGAAAATCAGCAAAACTTGAAAAACACCTCGACAGTCCACATCAATTCAATGTCCATGTCAGTTAAGAGAGTCACTAACTAGCCAATCAAAATTCTCATCTCAATAATTCTAACCAATCAAAACACCATCTGAAATTCTAAGGACACCCAATGAAAACCTTCCATACAAGGTCTGTTGACTTACTTAACAGCAACTTTGGTCTCCTCAACTGATTTCTGCCTAAAAACCAGGTAATATAGTCTATTAACTATTGACAGGAGGTCTAAACTAAACACTGTTGTATATGTAACAGTTATATCAATCAAACAATCAATGGGTTGAATCGTTGAAAGCCAGTTCTGGCTTCTGGTAAAGACATTAAAAGTTAGTTCTTTAACGTGGATGGATACATTTCCATATATCGTAAGTTGTATGAATAATGAGATTGAATTTTATTTCAGATATTCTCTATAATGAAATTTACACTACATTGAAATATGTTTTATAATATTTTATTTGAATAATTGATGTATCTCAATTATTGTTTTTTTAACAAATGAAGCTCTATGCATCTCATACTACAAAACATGTTATATATATACCCTGTAACAGATAGTTTTAGTCCAAACAGTCGACAATGAAAATTAACTTGTTCAGAATAACTTGTTCTTTACACACATTATTTCTTGTGTTATTACTGATGCTATCACACACACAATATCTCAATCAAACTCCTAATTTACTATAGGTTCCTAACTACCACACCCAAACACAATGTGACTCAGTCTAAAAGTATTTCTTTTCAAGAGTTATTGCCCTTGTAAGCAGATTTCTTCCCTAGATTGATTGGTATAACATGTAGCCTGTTTTAATCTAACTTTGGTAAAAGAATGATGATACAAGAAAGGATTTTAGTATACAATTAATATATCAATGATTTCATTGTATTGTCAAATATTGATTTTTTTCCTAATATTTTTATTTGGATCTAAATCAAATCTAAAATCTAATGATAATTGACACAGATAAAACAATCTGCAAACATGTGTCACATTGTATTATCAACCATTTCTAAATTCTATACTGACTGGAAAATGAGTAAACGTCCTAAACACAAGGATCTTTTGAATTTTTCATGAAAAGTTTTCATAGCCTTTATATATATATAAAAATCACTTATAAGATGCCTCACTTTCTTTATACTAGTTTATATGCAGAAACAGACATTGGTTGATATATGAGAAAAAACGAAGGAAGAGGAATTTTCTCAGAAACAAATTACTTTATGTATGTAATAATCAGTACAGACCAAAAACAACATATACAAAACATCGAGTATGAAATATGAACTGAGTGCGAGCAAAATAAATGGAAGTGGATCAAAAGCCCTTATATTTTAACATAATGAAGATTATAAATTCAGCACTTGTAAAATTTCATTCCATTTGATAAAACAGAGTTAATTCCCCTTTATTTACAGGAGAAATGAAAAGTATTCATCATATTGTTTAAATGATATTGTCTATGTGGTTAGTAAATGAGAGAAAAGACTAATTTTGAAATTATTTACTTTTCTAAAAGGATAACAAATCTACAACAAAGGGAAATAACCCAGACAGTTGCCATGGTAGCACTCACGTCTCTACAGCGGGTGGTTCTGTCGGCTCCTCAGAAGAACTGTACATGTAACCATTCATCATATTGTAGTTACTTTTTTACATTAGACAATATCTTGTAAAGGATAATTGTAAGCCAGAAATGTCACTACAATTATATTTCCTATAGCTAACCTATCAGAGTAAGACAGAGTTACTTCCCTTTGTACTGACAAGTTTGGAACAAAGGGAGGTAACTCTAGTTAATTAAATGCCTAGAAAGTGGCCAGAGCAGCTGAAAAGAATTCATAACAAAGCTCCGAGTAAAGCCATATCTGGTGTTAACATACAACACACAATACAAAGCAACATGAAATTCATACAAATATGTCAACTGGAAATGAATTGGTTTATCTTAAATTTCGCCATTTAAGCAAGTAAAAGTATCAAAACAATGTTTCATTAAGGATTAACTTGAATAGATTTTTTATGTTATGGAGATATAACACAAAAATCTGAGTGTACTCTAAATAAACCGCGAAGCGGTCTATAATGAGAGTACACTCAGATTTTTGTGTTATATCTCCATAACATAAAAAATATATTCAAATTAATCCTTATAATTCAATTTACTAAAGATAATCTCTTCAATATTCAAAATTCATTATGGGACTCTTTTGTCTATGAAATCATTACGCCGTCATCTCAGCCAATCAGAAGCAACGTTATAAACGGCGACGCCATTTTTTCCTTTATGGGCTGATAAAGTAAATTTTTAAGCCAATGAAAATGCTCGTAACAAGCAAAATTGAATTATATAAATATAATGAAATTTTAACCAATGAAATGAAAAATGCTGCTAAAAAGCAATTATTATGCTGTTAGTTCAATACTAGTGAATGCAGTTTAGCTAGATACACAGAGGAAACCATTGTAGATTCAACAATTGTTCACCCCTAAAAACACATTTGAATTCTTCTAGCTCAAAGACTGGAACAGTTCATTACAACATATCTGGGGCGAGTGTTACTGTTAGATAAAAGATATAACACCATACAAACAATAAACATGTTACAATATTACTGTAAAAAATTTTTTTCGTTTAACTTTTTAACATTTCATTTGTGTCAGTTTCCCTGGCCTGAACTACATCACAACCATAAAGCATTACAAATTAAGCTGAATAAATAATCACATAATTTGAATACTGCAAAAAAAACCTTAATTAACTTACTACAACAAAATAAAAATTGTGAAATTTAAACAAAAATAGCTTGATAAAAATAATGTCAGACAATTTCCTTCAATATGAATGTTGCTGTTTTGATCTGTCAATAGGAGTTTTAGGAATTTAATTCCCCTCTACTTCACACTCATTCTTTGATTCCTTGGGTAGAATTTTTCACTCCATTCTGCATTTTGCTTAAATTTGGTTAGAAATTTAGTCTTATTAACTGGATACAAAATTTACAGCCCTTTAAATCTGAAATATGGAATTATTATGCAAGACTGGTAAAACATCATACTTGTGAAATTGTCTACATTGATAGAATACAGTCTGAACCTTATTATCGTAGGTAAAAGTCAAATATCTTTAAGCTATATTCTGTCACTGTGTACTAATAGAGTTGTCTGCCCTTGTGTGTCAGTATTTATTATGATGTCATAACATTGTGAGTGAAAATTATTTGATTTTCCAATATTTTTTTTTACATTACCCTCAGAAAGATATGACATAATAATACCTAGCCACAAGAGCAGATAAGTCTGTCATATGCCATTACAGAATAAATTTTTGCTAAGTCCTTTAAAAGTTACCCTCTTTTCAGTAAGTATTGATGATAACATTCATAGCTCACGATTATAAAGCTGGACTGCATTCAAACTTTAATCCCAAAATTTTAGTCATGCTGGAAGAAAAAGCTTTTATTGGCTCATGTTTTAAAACATACCATATTTGACCAAATTAGCAACCCTGTCTCTATAAGCGTCAGCCCGTAAGTATTGAAACCTTACCTAATATTAATTTTTTTCTTCAATGTAAAATAAAAACATAAATGATATATGATAAATAACTTTGTGAAATATCTAATCCCATTTAAAAAGCTCCTCAAATTTCTTAATTTATTAAACAGCCAGGCTGAATTTGGTCAAATATGGTAATGTTTGAAAGGTTTAAGCTGATGACTGAATACATGATTGTGATTGTATTTTACCAGGAAATCAGAAAGCACACATATATTAGAGCAACCACTAGGGTCATGATTGTAAAGGAAAAGGATTTACATTTTTTTTTTAAATTTTGCTTGTTTGTCTTTTCTTTTTTAATTTGTATGTGGTATTTCAAGTTAAAAAATTTAACCACTTAGATCTAATTTAAAAAAGAAAAGTTTTTTTTTTTTTTTTTTTTTTAGGCAAGCACATTAGAAGGGAATTATTTTTATTTGATTAAGCAAGCACAAGGATGAAACATTTTGTGAAGGGAGTTATTTCCCTTTGACTATGAGACTGAGCTGTCTGAAGATCATCGTTAAAGGGTTAGAAACATCAAACTACAGATTTCTACAAATATAACAACTTACGTTTCCTGGGTCTCTTCTCTGTAAGCAAAAATTTAGATTACAACAAATGGATCTTAGCATTAGATTAACAAACTGATCTTAGCATTATATTAACAAATGGATCTTAGCAATAGATTAAAGAACAGATATTAGATTTAGATTAAAGAACGGATCTTAGCATTAGATTAACAAACGGATATTAGCATTAGATTAAAGAACGGATCTTAGCTTTAGATTAACGAACAGATCTTAGCATTAGATTGATGAACAGATCTTATTATTGAATTATAATGGACGGATCTTATTATTAAATTATAATGAACAGATCTTAGCATTAGTTTATAATGGGCGGATCTAAGCATTAGATTATAATGGGCGGATCTTAGCATTAGATTATAATGAACGGATCTTAGCATTAGATTATAATGGGCGGGTCTTAGCATTAGATTATAATGGATGGATCTTAGCATTAAACTATAAAGGACAGATCTTAGCATAAATTATAATGGACAGATCTTAGCATTAAATTATAATGGACGGATCTTAGCATTAGATTATAATGGACGGATCTTAGCATTAAATCGTAATGGACGGATCTTAGCATTAAATTATAATTGAAAGATCTTAGCATTAAGTTATAATGCCTGGACAGATCTTAGCATTAATTAATATAAACAATAATGGACTATCTTAGCATGTCATCCTAAATAATATTTTTTTGTGTTTTGGTGTAATAGTTTTTTCTCATGAAAATTCTTCTGATGTTTTCATTGTTTCCTTGATTCCTTCCTATGTAGTACTATAATCTTACAGGTTGAACATGTTAAACTTATAATTACAAAATGTTTACTTCCTACTGTAGCACACGTTATCACAATATATGTTTGATAAGCACCAAGATATTAAAGTTTTAATTAAAACTTTAGAAAGGTTCTCAGTGATGTCAATAAAACGATGATCCGTGATGGAATCGTACAAATCAATTCTCAGAATTTTGTTGTTTAATCTTATATGATTCCTCCTCAAATAACTAAGTGTTAGGATATTGTGTAGAATTCATTGAAGAAAAAACATTATTATAAAAAACAGTAAGGTAGGTTGTATCATTAAAATTTCAGAGCCTCCTCAAGTTTGTACACATTAAAACATAGATTAGTGACACCAACATTACATTTGATAACTTAAACTAACATAAGTGCAATGTTATATCCTTTATCTGTGCCAGCGTTTTATTGGGGACTTTTCTTGTCTCTTGTAGAGAGATATGAAGAATCTTTGTCCCTACTCTATACATCAAAACAGCATAGGACATGATAATTGACGGATTGCCAGCTGTCAATCAAACCGCACGTGACTTTGTGTTTTGTATTGTGTGTGCTACGATGTTTGCTCCGAAATTGAATAGAAACACGTGTGTTTGTGAGCACGAGGCGTGGCTATATTACACCTGGCGATCGGTCAATCATTGCCAACAATATATACTTGCCAATATTCAGAATGAGGGAATAACATGAACAACTTCTATGTTTTGCCAAATTAAGTTATACAACTTAAGTATCAAACATATCTTGAACTGTTCCAATTATTAATTTAAAAAACCCTCGTAAAAAAAAAAGGAAAACCACAGTAACAAAACCCCGGCACAAATAAAGACTACACTAAAATCTGGACATTTACAGTAAGTACACGGCTAAGTACCACAGAACTTTCTGTAAGACAATGGGCCATGCATTTCTACCAGTGTAAATAGATATAATATTGAACCAGATGTTCATTTTAAATACATAAGACTCCTAATTTGCTTATTATACAATAAATAGATTTTAAATAAAATGTATTTTTAAAAGGAAGATAATGAAATCAAGGAAATTTTCTAACCAAAGTTAAACAATTTCCATTGCACTAGAAGATAATAAAGATTGTTAAATCACTCACCTTGGTTCATCTTCGTAATCCATTGTGGGATTTATATGTTACACAAACTGAAACAAAAACACAAAATGTTAGATTTCTTGATAAAAAAAAGTGCATCAAGTTTTCAAAAATAATTATTTAAAAAAGGGAAGCAAATTATTGATGAGATTCACATTAATGTTAACAATTTTGATTGATACCATTGAAATTCCAAATCGTTTAGAATTATCAGGTAAACTGGGTTCTAATAAGCTATTATAAGCATCAGGGGAAATAACTCTGCAAGCCTTAAAAAGGCAAGTAAATGTCTCAGTGTACCTGCTTCTCTTTTATCTTTTTTATAATTTGATGGTAAAATTGCACTAAAATATATATAATATAAGCAGGATACTTGTGATGTTGTCAGTTTTGATTTGATGAAAACAGAAAGAAACCTTGTGATCAGTTGAAGTAAGTTTTGTCAAACTGTTTACATGTGTTAGAGTGCAATAATGGTTATATAGATGATCACATAACACTTAATGACCAAGAAACAAGACAATAACAACATGTTATTTGTGTGTATACTTCAGGGAGCAGATTATGAGATAATTTCTGACCAGCGCCCCTCACCAGCCCCTCTGATCCCACCTGAGACAAGTCCAGCCCCCTCCCAGGCCCTCTGACTCCACCTGAGACAAGCACCCCCCTCCCCCAGCCCTCTGACACCACCTGAGACAAGCCCCCCCCCCCCCCCTTATTCTGAGGATACCTTCCTGAGATAACTCTTGGACTCCCTATTGCTCTGATGAAGAAGCCACTCCTAACACCCCCACTGCCCACTGCCTGACATTGTGTAAGACTTGTGGTATGTCTCTGTGAACATGCCACCAGGAATAGCTGCTGATCCCTGCATTAATTATTGGAGCAAATTCAACCATTATTGCCTATCAGTATGAGTCCTGAGATCTGAGGGTGCCCCCTCCCCATATTTATTGTTAGCTGGGGGAGCATTTCTCTCACTAGTACTAGCTTCTTCTGTAGCCTCTAATCAAACCAGCTCCCCTGCTCCAAAACTTGTATGGCTGGTTAGCTTTCAGCCAACAAAATTTCTGACTTCCAGAAGAACAAAAATCATCACAATTTATCTAGAAAATGACAAATCTTTTAAAATACTTTGAGTTGATTTCCCAAAAATATTTTCTGACTTGTCACAGTACAGATATTTTTTGCTAAAACTGAGGAAAATCAAGGGAAGCAAAAAGTTCGGTTAGGAAAAGATCTAAGCTAACAAGGAGTGTTGATGGTAGCTAATACCAGTACTTCAGCTATAATTATTAATACAACACAGAAATGCTTTGTCAGTTTCTACAAACTATATTGGAAATTCTTCCAAAACAATTAGGCTACGTTTCTGTCTATAGTTTTGGAGTAAGTGTAACCCCACTCAGGTACTATGAACTAAATACACTATAAACCTTATGATACCAGGTTCAAGGCTGCAGTATCTTCTTTATGAAGGAGTCCAGAAAACTAACAAGTAAGGAGAGATAACCAATGAAATATGGTGTCTGTGAGCTGGAACACATGAAACCTATACCCAAGTCTACATTACACAGATACACACATGGACTGCTATTTTCAGCCTGTCCCATACCATCCAGCTGCATCTTTCTACTCTTTGATATTTTTAGAAAGTTGCATTTTACAACCTTCTACCTGAAACTAGAAATGTGTTCAGAAATGGGTTGTAAGGGTTGTCTCCCTTTCATCTGAACTTGCATCAGTCATCACTTTAATTTCACTTTGGTGTATGGTGTAAATACTATCAATTCCTTATTGTGTAGGGCTATTTGTAAGAAAAAAGCCAAATTGAATGGCAGTCACACTTAGGAACTTCAAAATCTAGACACATTTAGGGTACAACCTGACCACATGGTACATTTAGGGTACAACCTGACCACAGGGTACATTTAGGGTACAACCTGACCACAGGGTACATTTAGGGTACAACCTGACCACAGGGTACATTTAGGGTACAACCTGACCACAGGGTACATTTAGGGTACAACCTAGCCACATTTCAGAACTGCTAGATTTGCCCCTCCATTAATTGAACAGAAGAAACAGAGATGACCCTGTACCACTGTGGGGAGATGTGTAGCTCATTACTGAAGAAACTGAGAAATGATGCAATAATAGATGAAGAATTGAACCTGATCTATATTCAGCCTAGCCAACAGTTCTTCAACAGTCAAAATCATTTTTTGCAAAAATCTGATAATAATGTAATTTCTAGGGAAATTTCGTAAATTTGTTCTACAGAAAAACTAAACCAAACTTGCAGTGTAATAATAGGTTTATGTTTTGGGGTATTTACAAGTTGATGTTGTAGCTGGTGGCTATACCTCTGTACCCACGTGTTGTTGTCCTTGTAAACTTATATATTTTATCATTAAAATTTGTCTAAATAAGTTTTGTCTCCACGACATTTCAGATTGCAAGTATCACACCAAGGCGAGATAATCTAGTATTCTAATTCTGCTATGAAACACTTATCAACAACTGATGGATGTACTATGGTACAAGGCTGAGTGTGATGTAGGTAATTAGGATAAAAATGGTAAATACAGTGGATTTTCACCCTTGAAGATACATTTGGACTCTTCTAATTCAAAGCCTGGAACAGTTCATTATAAAATCTTAGGGGTAAATGTGTTAAGGCTAAGCTTGTAGACAGATAAAGAAGTTATTTCAGATGAGTTGCATTCTTAGAAATCAGTCATGATGATGCCCAGAATATGATATTTGTTAAATACAGAATAAATTCTACTCCCTATGGGATTTCTTTCTCAAAATTATTTATATTCAGACAGAAACAGCTAGAATGAACCAAAGTTTGTAACATCCATTTTCACAATGCAAAATGAATAATGATACAAGGAATATATTTTGATACTTACATCTTGAGAGAGGTAAAATCCAAGGGAACCTGAGAGAGGTTAAATCCAAGAGAACCTGAGAGAGGTTAAATCCAAGAGAAACTGAGAGAGGTTAAATCCAAGAGAAACTGGATCGAGAAGTAAGAGATGTAGACAAGGACTGTATAGATACACTGAGGTATGTACTCCCCAACACAGGCAGGCTATCTGGTTACATACAGCTACAGTTATACAGGGCTGTCTCAGCTACAGAGGGCAGGTAGGGCCAGTAGGAGTGGTCAGTAACCCATACAGGGGCTCGCCCTACAGGGGGTAGTTAGGGCCAGAATATTCCTTGTAATAACATGTGCTGGTATAATAAATAGCTTCTACATTTTGTGTAATCTGAGGAAAAGAGTTTGTCTCCTGCAATGTACTAATGGATCATTTCCCCGGCAGGGGCTAGCCACAGACCCCAGGGGAGATAACTGTCAAGGGCTAACACTACCCCAATGGAGAACTTAGGAAGAAGTATTGTATAGGTTTCTGTAACATCAATATTAGGTTTCATGTTTTTGTGTTGCTACAGTACCCCAGCAAAAGTGACAACCTTTGTATAGCGACCACCTTTGAATAATGACCACCTATGTATAGCAACCACCTCTATATAACAGACCACCTCTGTAAAATGACCACCTGCTTAATAAGTGCACATTCTAGGGGTCCCTAATAGACAGTGTCAACACAATTTCACCTGTGCTTAAAGACCATTTGGCTCGTTTGGTTTGATCAGTTTTATCAGCTTAACATCCTATCAACAGCCAGGATAACTTAAGGACGTGCCAGGTTTGTTGGTGGAGGAAAGCCGGAGTACCTGGAGAAAAACCACCAGCCAGTAGTTAATACCTGGCAATCGCCACACATGGGATTTGAATTCAGAAGTGGATGGCCTGTGGTAATATGTCGAGATGTCTTAACCAAATTCAATATACCACACATATAGTTATGTAGCTTCTGTAACCTGACCACCTGTTCAATAAGACCTTGGAATGCTCAACATTTGACATGTTTGGTTTCAGGGTTTTATTAGTTTAACATCCTATTAACAGCCTGGGTCATTTAATGTGCCAGGTTTATTGGTGAAGGAGTACTTGATAAAAATCATCCACCAGAGGTCACTGCCTGACAACATGAGATTCTCAACCAACCCAGAGATGGAGGGTTGGTGGTGATATGTTGGGACATCTCAACCCAGAGATGGAGGGTTTGTGGTGATATGTTGGGACATCTCAACCCAGAGATGGAGGGTTTGTGGTGATATGTTGGGACATCTCAACCCAGAGATGGAGGGTTTGTGGTGATATGTTGGGACATCTCAACCCAGAGATGGAGGGTTTGTGGTGATATGTTGGGACATCTCAACCCAGAGATGGAGGGTTGGTGGTGATATGTTGGGACATCTCAACCCAGAGATGGAGGGTTTGTGGTGATATGTTGGGACATCTCAACCCAGAGATGGAGGGTTTGTGGTGATGGAAGGTTTGTGGTGATATGTTGGGACATCTCAACCCAGAGATGGAGGGTTTGTGGTGATGGAAGGTTTGTGGTGATATGTTGGGACATCTCAACCCAGAGATGGAGGGTTGGTGGTGATATGTTGGGACATCTCAACCCAGAGATGGAGGGTTTTGGATATGTTGGGACATTTCAACCCAGAGATGGAGGGTTTGTGGTGATGGAAGGTTTGTGGTGATATGTTGGGACATTTCAACCCAGAGATGGAGGGTTTGTGGTGATATGTTGGGACATCTCAACCCAGAGATGGAGGGTTGGTGGTGATATGTTGGGACATCTCAACCCAGAGATGGAGGGTTTGTGGTGATATGTTGGGACATCTCAACCCAGAGATGGAGGGCTGGTGGTGATATGTTGGGACATCTCAACCCAGAGATGGAGGGTTTGTGGTGATATGTTGGGACATCTCAACCCAGAGATGGAGGGTTTGTGGAGATATGTTGGGACATCTCAACCCAGAGATGGAGGGTTGGTGGTGATATGTTGGGACATCTCAACCCAGAGATGGAGGGTTGGTGGTGATATGTTGGGACATCTCAACCCAGAGATGGAGGGTTTGTGGTGATATGTTGGGACATCTCAACCCAGAGATGGAGGGTTGGTGGTGATATGTAGGGACATCTCAACCCAGAGATGGAGGGTTTGTGGTGATGGAAGGTTTGTGGTGATATGTTGGGACATCTCAACCCAGAGATGGAGGGTTAGTGGTGATATGTTGGGACATCTCAACCCAGAGATGGAGGGTTGGTGGTGATATGTTGGGACATCTCAACCCAGAGATGGAGGGTTTGTGGTGATATGTTGGGACATCTCAACCCAGAGATGGAGGGCTGGTGGTGATATGTTGGGACATCTCAACCTCTTGGCAACCACAAGAGACATGTAAATATCTATTGTAGTTGCAGTTTTTGTGAATTTGACACAGGGACCTGGGTTGTAGTTTGACATTTGTATAAAGACAACTATTTTAGTAATAGTCTGTATTTGACACTGGGACATGTGTATTAGGACCACTAATTTAGTTACAGTCTGTATTTGACACAGGGACCTGGGTTTTAGTTTGACATGTGTATAAAGACCATGTTTTTAGTTAATATCAGTATTTGACACAGGGACCTGTGTCTAAAGACTATACTTGGCTTATTTGTCCTTTGTCACTTGGATGGTTTTCATAGACAGAAATCTTAAGTCTCATTTTTGAAAGTCTTATGAAAATAAAAGCGAATTCATCCCATATCACCGACCTTGATCTCAGTACGTTTTACAACCGACTGTGATCTCAGTATAACAGATCATCTCTGTAGATCTCTGAACTTGTAGGAATGTGCTTCCATTGATGTTTGAGTAGGTTAATCGACTTTCTGTGTCAGTTACAACCACTATGAAGCCTGAAGCACCTGTTCTCCCCTAGCAGTGTTCTTAGTCAGGGAACAATATCAACAGTTTTACATGCTATTTGTGTTTATAATGTGTCAAAAACTATAACAGATCTGGTATATAGGTATAAAATTTGACACTGTTATTCAAAATCTTGAATATATCTAAAAATAAACCTTAGATTTTTCAGCTAAAACCTTCCCTGTCACCGACTCTGGAGCGTTTATATCACAGCCGCTCAGTAAACACAAGCCTCACTGATAAAGCTGTAAATAGCAACATTTTACAGATTCTTTCAGGTGAATGTTTAAATCAGTGTAAAAGATACATCTATAATAATTAAGTACAACACCTCAAACCTTCAGTGGTACGGAATCAGCGCCCTCAGCCCTCAACCCTTCAGTGGTATAGAATCAGCGCCCTCAGCCCTCAACCCTTCAGTGGTATAGAATCAGCGCCCTCAGCCCTCAACCCTTCAGTGGTATGGAATCAGCGCCCTCAGCCCTCAACCCTTCAGTGGTATAGAATCAGCGCCCTCAGCCCTCAACCCTTCAGTGGTATAGAATCAGCGCCCTCAGCCCTCAACCCTTCAGTGGTATAGAATCAGCGCCCTCAGCCCTCAACCCTTCTATCTTAATTTGGGGGGATTTTATTAATATGAGAATGAAGGACCTAACAGAATCATCGCCCTCAGCCCTCAACCCTTCTATCTTAATTTGGGGGGATTTAATTTATATGAGAATGAAGGACCTAACAGAATCATCGCCCTCAGCCCTCAACCCTTCTATCTTAATTTGGGGGGATTTTATTTATATGAGAATGAAGGACCTAACAGAATCATCGCCCTCAGCTCTCAACCCTTCTATCTCAATTTGGGGGGATTTAATTTATATGAGAATGAAGGACCTAACAGAATCATCGCCCTCAGCTCTCAACCCTTCTATCTTAATTTGGGGGGATTTAATTTATAGGAGAATGAAGGACCTAAATGAATCATCGCCCTCAAACCTTCCATCTCAATCGGGGAATGAAGGCGATGATTATATGAGAGTGATGAACCTTAAACAATCATTGCCCTAAATTTGTTGGAGTCTTGTTTAGAACTGAGTATTATGTTTACGATTTTATAGTAATTAATTAATGGACACAAAGTTACTTACATTAAATTTTTTATCCTTTTTCAAAAATATGTAATCATAAATATGTTTATCAGTTCCTTGCGTTATATCATGTTGCTGTACTTTCTGGTATTTCTAAGCTAGACACCAATACATCTGAGCTGCCTCAGTGTTGAATAGAATATTAGATAGAAGGCCATAAAAACAGTTTATCTATCTTGACCCTACAGCGGCACATATTGTGATGAAACTGTTGACAGAAGTGATCATGTAACCTTGATAAACGTCTGTTATAAATGTCCTTCATTGAGTGCTGAACTACACAGAAAGAAGGTAGTGACAAGAATACAGAACCTTTAAACTTTAGACACATGCTTTAATAATTTTGCTGTCTATTGCAGTACCATCGTATGATGATGTGACAAAAAATTAATTTTATCTTTATGACAGAGGCAGACTGACACACCGACAGGAATGACAACCTCTGGTGAAGCTCCCTCCCAGGCACTTTTCAAATCGTGAAATTTTGAATGATGCCATATTCGTCACGTAAACTATGGTAATATGCAATAATTTTCAGTATAATCAAAATACTTGTCTAAAACAGAAAAGGTTTTGTATGCCTTGGTATGAAAAATATGTTCAATATTGTGAGAATCTTGCTCATGTACTGTGAGAAACGTCTTTACAAGGCACTGAAAATTGCAAGTCTCATACCAAAAAAGAGTTAGACATTGAAAAACAGGTTATAAACTCATCAGATGCACTTATCACACACATATGTAGCAAGTTTCTGCAAAGCTAGACAAAATTCACCATTGGCATTAATAGAGGTGGAACCACTGCAGTGGAGATAACATGGGATCATTCATCCAGACTCCAGCAATCTGTTATCAGTGCTATGTGTAATGTTACTGGAACTGGTGATAACAAACTCTGCTTTAACTCTACACCCAGCATGTCAGTGGAATGTGGACCACTACATCTCTTATACCATATTTATCTACACTGGCTTTTAGTGTAAGTGTACAGATTTGGTAGGCTATATATTACCTCCCCCTAGATTGAGATACATTTTACTACACAATTATCTCCCCATAGTTTGAGACAAATTTTACTACACAATTATCTCCCCTAGTTTGAGCTACATTTTACAACAAGATTGTCTCCCCCTAGTTTTAGATATATTTTACTAGACAATTACTTCCCCCTAGTTTGAGACAAATTTTACTACATAATTATCTCCCCTAGTTTCAGCTACATTTTACTAAACAATTATCTCCCCCTAGCTTTAAAGTTTAGAATCCAGTACATGTATAACTGATCAAAGTCGATTTAGGCTCAATTTGAATAATAATTTTCATATCTAAGAAAGTCTTTCTGATATTGAACAATATCAGTTGATGATTCATACCAATTAATTTTCTATACTACATAATAGTGTAGCTCTGTTCCTGAAACTCAGTATATATTTTTTCCACAGGATGATAAAACCATGTATCAACCTTATCTGAAGATTTAGCACAAGCAGTTGTAACAAATTACATACATGTATAAATACAAAGATCAGTACAAATCTATATATGTGTAATCTGGTAATTTGCAGTCCCTCTATGATAAATAACTGTACAGAGATAGCTAGAACCTTGTTTATAGGGACATAACAGATCTTTTTATAAAACTCATTTCTGAAAAAAAAGGTTTAGTTAAAATGTGGGATAGTGAGAAATCAATCAACACTACTATAAATGTAAGGATTCCAGAATTAGGCACGCCAGTCAGCTAACATGTGTTATACCCCATGCCTCATACCATCAGCATGCAGCCGATCCCATCTCTCTCTAACAGACTGCCCACCAGTATTTCTCAAGTGACACTAGATTATCTTACCCTAGTTTGGAATCTTTGTATTCACTCCAAAAATAATTTTTATTACATTTAGTTTGGACAATAAAATGATTTTCTTCTTCGTTTGATATATTAAGTGTACTAGCAATCAGATCAGAAGATTCTGATATGAATTTTCCAACTAAATTTTCTTAATACAAGATAAACTCCCTTTTGAACTTCAATTTTATTGATAACTTTCAACACAAAACCAAACACCCAAGGAGCTGGTCAATGGTGGTCAGTCTAGAACAAAGTAGTGGTCAGTTTACATAAGTTAGCCATATTGTATAACCTCCAGAAGCCAGTTTCCATGGTAACCAACACATCTGGTTCATCCAATGGTGGGTACTTTGAGGGTGTGAAACAGTATCACTGAATCTCCCCCAGGGGGACCCTCAACATATATAACTGTTACAACAGTCTTGCATCTCCCCCGCCGGGGGGGGGGGGGGGACCCCCATCAGATAAAACTGTTACATCAGTCCTGCATCTCCCCCAGGGGGGCCCCCAACATACATGTATATAACTGTTACCTCCCCCAGGGGGGACCCCCAACAGATATAACTGATATATTGGTTAATTGGCTATGCATGTGGTACAATATACAGTACAGGAGTCCTCATCTGGCTTCCTCCACTTCCACAGGGATTGGGCACAACTTTCCTAATCATAACCAATATGATTACATATCAATTACCAAGCCCCTGTGTAGGTGGACATACCATCAGCTGAAGTTGAGTGTACATCCATTATCATTGGGAAATGTTATGGGTAGTAAGTTATATGAAATGATTACAGTTTTTACAGATGAGTTCAGATATCAGAGTTATACTACATGTAAATTGTAATCAGCAAAATGTATTTATCATCTAAGCCCCCCCTCCTACCCCCACCCCCACCCCACCCCCACCCCCACCCCCCACCCCCACCCCCACCCCACCGACACCCCATCCCACCCCCACCCCCACCCTCACCCTCACCCTCCGGGTCAAAACAGGTAAAAGGTCACACAGATGTTACCTTTAAATCTACCTCATGTCACTTAGCTGAGACAAATATTTCTTACTCAACAGTTCTTACAATGTTTTCCCCACAGACAGAATTGACCGAATGTTTGGGGTGTATTTTTGTACAGTGTTTACCAGTAGATGCCATGTATCTGGTGAGGTATGTGTTGTTTCATTCCAGAACCTGCTAGAACCCGCTGTCTATGTACTAAGTAAAATATACACAATCTGGGAGTCAGAGTAAAACACTACATTATTTACATACATCATTTTGATGGCTGCACAAACATTCAGCATGTATACAAATTATATAACACAAACACTTTAGATTAGTGAACAGAAAATCTTTGATATATCAAAGTATCTTCAAGTCTTGTACACAAAATATTAGGTTGGCTGCAACTTTTATGATTTATACCTACAAATCTGCAAATGTCCCGAAAGCAACATTGTTAATTTCAAATGAATAAGCTTAAAAGCACAATAAGTAGTACAATAAGCCTACCAAACATATAATTGCCATATTCACCATAATGAGTGTCCAAGGTGCATAAAATTTATGTTATTTCATGTATCGTGGGATACAATGGTAATAAACATCAACAGTTGTAAAACATTGTTTTATCTATGGGATTTACACCTGAAGAGAATCTACAATAAGGAGGAATACAGAATGTTACTTCATGTTAATACCTAATTTATCGTTTATTTAATGTTGATTTTGAATTAAAATGTGATTTTTCTAATTTTTTATCATTGTGCTAGTTTATTTTATGTTGATTTTGAATTGAAATGTGATTTTTCTATTTTCCACTAGAGGAAAAGTCTATAGATTTAGTGTAGCTTTGACTCCTAACTTGCCTATCACACATGTGTGTGCCCAGCATGTGTGCAGCAGTAGTAACACATGTTTACACAAGCATCTCATCTGTCCTGTACCAAGGGAGGAGGGCCTACCATCTGTCTACAGCTAGGATAACCTGCCCTGTCCCTGGCTGAACTCAACCCCCACCCCCACGCCCACCCCTACCCCCACCCCTACCCCTACCCCCACCACTACCCCCACCCCACCTATGGACATGTTGGAGATGACCAATCCCTCTATGGTCATGTTGGAGATGACCTATCACCCTATGGACATGTTGGAGATGACAAATTAACCTATGGACATGTTGGAGATGACCTATCCCCCTATGGACATGTTGGAGATGACCTATCACCTTATGGACATGTTGGAGATGACCAATCCCCCTATGGACATGTTGGAGATGACCTATCCCCTTATGGACATGTTGGAGATGACCAATCACCCTATGGACATGTTGGAGATGACCAATTAACCTATGGACATGTTGGAGATGACCAATCCCCCTGTGGACATGTTGGAGATGACCAATTACTCTATGGACATGTTGGAGATGACCAATCCCCCTATGGACATGTGGAGATGACCAATACCCTATGGACATGTTGGAGATGACCAATCCCCCTGTGGACATGGAGATGACCAATCCCCTTGGACATGTGGAGATGACCAATCACCCTATGGACATGTTGGAGATGACCAATATATGGACATGTTGGAGATGACCAATTAACCTATGGACATGTTGGAGATGACCAATCCCCTATGGACATGTTGGAGATGACCAATCACCCTATGGACATGTTGGAGATGACCAATTAACCTATGGACATGTTGGAGATGACCAATCACCCTATGGACATGTTGGAGATGACCAATCAACCTATGGACATGTTGGAGATGACCAATCCCCCTGTGGACACGTTGGAGATGACCAATCACTCTATGGACATGTTGGAGATGACCAATCCCCTTATGGACATGTTGGAGATGACCTATCCCCTTATGGACATGTTGGAGATGACCAATCACTCTATGGACATGTTGGAGATGACCAATCACCCTATGGACATGTTGGAGATGACCAATCCCCCTATGGACATGTTGGAGATGACCAATCACCCTATGGACATGTTGGAGATGACCAATCACCCTATGGACATGTTGGAGATGACCAATCACCCTATGGACATGTTGGAGATGACCAATCACCCTATGGACATGTTGGAGATGACCAATCACCCTATGGACATGTTGGAGATGACCAATCACCCTATGGACATGTTGGAGATGACCATGGCCATTTACCTATGGACATGTTGGAGATGACCAATCCCCCTATGGACATGTTGGAGATGACCATGCCATCACCCTATGGACATGTTGGAGATGACCAATCACCCTATGGACATGTTGGAGATGACCAATCACCCTATGGACATGTTGGAGATGACCAATCACCCTATGGACATGTTGGAGATGACCAATCACCCTATGGACATGTTGGAGATGACCAATCCCCCTATGGACATGTTGGAGATGACCATGGCCATTTACCCTATGGACATGTTGGAGATGACCAATCACCCTATGGACATGTTGGAGATGACCAATCACCCTATGGACATGTTGGAGATGACCAATCCCCCTATGGACATGTTGGAGATGACCAATCACCCTATGGACATGTTGGAGATGACCAATCCCCCTATGGACATGTTGGAGATGACCATGGCCATTTACCCTATGGACATGTTGGAGATGACCAATCACCCTATGGACATGTTGGAGATGACCAATCACCCTATGGACATGTTGGAGATGACCAATCACCCTATGGACATGTTGTAGATGACCAATCACACTATGGACATGTTGGAGATGACCAATCACCCTATGGACATGTTGGAGATGACCAATCACACTATGGACATGTTGGAGATGACCAATCACCCTATGGACATGTTGAGATGACCATCACCCTATGGACATGTTGGAGATGACCAATCACCCTTTGGACATGTTGGAGATGACCAATCACCCTATGGACATGTTGGAGATGACCAATCACCCTATGGACACATGTTGGAGATGTACCAATCACCCTATGGACATGTTGGAGATGACCAATCCCTATGATGGGAATGGAAGACTTGGGGACTCCTCTGACAGCCCTAGAAAGGCCACAAACCTAACCAGCATTAACACATGTTAACACCACTATGACCTAAGACATTCCCTGTCCAATATCTTAATGAACAGCTAGGCACAGAAGCCATCAGTACTAGTGTGTGTTAGAAGTAGGAATGTGGTCCAACTTACCCACTGATTGAGCTAAATAGATGATAATGAGGTACACATGGGGATCAGATAGACTACAATGTAAGACTGTGAAGGTTATTACTCCAGCTTTTGGTCGTGTGTCGTATAAACACATTCCTACTGAACACCCTGACCAGGAACCAGCATGGTCATCATAAACCAATATTCCTAGAAACTGAACCAAAAGCCCAGCCACAGAAACCACATTTAACACTGCATGTATGTACAACATATAAACTGATCCAAAAGTCACAGAGTGACTTTATTCAACACTATGTACAAGTCATAGAGTGACTTATTCAACACTATGTACAAGTCACAGAGTGACTTATTTAATACCAAGTCACAGAACGACACTGTACAAGTCATAGAGTGACTTATTTAACACTATGTACAAGTCACAGAGTGACTTATTTAATACCAAGTCACAGAACGACACTGTACAAGTCACAGAGTGACTTATTTAACACTATGTACAAGTCACAGAGAGATTTATTTAACACAATGTACAAGTCACAGAGTGACTTATTATCATTATGTAGAAGTCACTAAGTCACTTATTTAACACTATTTACAAGTTACAGAGTGACAATGTACAAGTCACAGAGTGACTTATTTAATACTATGTACAAGTCACAGAATGACTTATTTAACACTATGTACAAGTCACTTATTTAATACTATGTACAAGTCACAGAATGACTTATTTAACACTATGTACAAGCCTTTGAGTGACTTATCTAACACAGTGTACAAGCCATATGCACAGGTCACTGAGTGACTTATTTAATACATTGTACAAGTCACTGGGTCACTTACATTATGTAATAGTCAATGAGAAACTTATTTAACACCATGTTCAAGTCACAGAGTGACTTATTTAATACCATGTACAAGTCACTGAGTGACTTATAATTATTTAACACTGTACTAGTCAGATGAATCTAATTCATCTGATTCCAATCCCAAATATCCAATACCTATTGTTGAGATTCCAACCCCAAAAATTGAATACCTATTGTTGCCAACTACATTGTTATATCACAGGACATTAACACAAAATCCTGTATCTGTAAAAGGAGTTAAAACATGGTCTCTGTCACTCAGCTGACAGAGCATGCTTCTTATTCTAAGTCAGCAGAGCCACAGTTTTTCAAACCGGAGACCCAGGTTTAATTCCTGCTCGGGGCACTCGACAGGAATCATATGTGTATTTTCCCTGTTCTTCTAGATTGTTACCCAACTAAATAACCCATGGAAGATGGTTAAAGAGTTGAGATTAAGTAAATCTCAAGAAAAACAGGGGGAGTAGTGTACAAGTGTAAAAGGAGCGGGTCGGTGTGGTTAATATGGTCTCTGTCACTCAGCCGACAGAGCATACTTCTTTGGCTCAGTTGGTAGAACCGTAGATTTCCACGCCGG
The DNA here is from genome assembly GCF_041381155.1 of Argopecten irradians. Taxonomy (NCBI): domain Eukaryota; kingdom Metazoa; phylum Mollusca; class Bivalvia; order Pectinida; family Pectinidae; genus Argopecten; species Argopecten irradians. Next base: position 42,781,956 of record NC_091141.1, on the reverse strand, counting down.
AGACCTGGGTTCAATTCCTGGTTGAAGCACTCGACAGGAATGTGTATTTTCCCTGTTCTTCTACATAACAATATCAACCAAATCAGAATGAACCTTAATGGTTGTTTATATCAATTAAGAAAATGCCTTGAAAATAGAGAAATGTCCTTCATATTCTCCTTCACCCTATCCTCTATAATCTACACAGTGTGCACACACGCACAGACAAACAGATGTTGAGCACATACGCCCACATGTACCTGACTGTGGCACGTAGCAGATGAAATATCTCATTAAAAGTCACAATCCTGCCAATAACAACAGCAATCCCAATTCACTGCTATTTTTACCTCTAAATAAGGATAGAAATATCTTATGTTAACCTTGGTAGAAGTCAGTAATTGTTACACACCTCTTTTGTATTTCCATGAGGAATAGAAACCCATGTATATTGATTAGTAAAAGCAGACGTAGAATACAGATTAAATCTATGTCAAATACATTTTTAGCTAGAGCTAGTTGTGTGTCAGAGAATTCCAGTGGACTGGGCTGATTATCTGTGACCAGTGACAGATCATCGGTAGATCATCCGGCTAGTGTTCACAGGTCCAGTGTTCAAGCCCCAGTCTGACTAATATTTTATCTCTTCTCCTGCTACCGAAATCACATTTCTATGTATAAATTTGTGTTCTACATTAGGATTACACACTGGCAAAATATGAATCATATTATCAATTCAATAAACTAGGAAACAACAACATTGTGTGTGATTGTTTACGGAGTAATTAGGTCCAGATACACATAATGTGGCATTCAAACTACAAAAACAATGTTAGAGGTTTACACAAGGCGACACTTGGTGTATTCACTGAACTTCTCTCTAATGTTCAGACAATAATAGTAAAATTTGATTCTGTGAACAAAAATGTATGTCTCCTTGGGATAGGTTTAAAAGTGCTGGCCGATAATCTAATTAGCGTTGTGTCCACCTGTTTGAGAGTCATTTGTCACACTGGCCGTGGAGTTTAAACAACCTAATACTATATACTGCACATAGCTATAGGGCGATTCAGGTAAACTTAAATTTCACTCTTATTTGACCTGGAGGATATTCAGAAGTCCAAACAAATAATGTAATTCAGAAGTCCACATAAAATAATAATATTCATAAGTTCAGATATAATAATGTCATTCAGAAGTCCAGATAAAATAATGACATTCAGAAGTCCAAATAAAATAATGTCATTCAGAATTCCAAATAAAATAATGTCATTCAGAAGTCCAAATAAAATATTATTATATGACTGGTGTTTTTGCTGTATTTTGATTGGCTGATACGTTTCTCAGAAGTATTCATCAACTGCGATATCAACCCCGAAATCGGCGGCGAAAAGCACGCGAGGTTACTGGACTCAGTCCAGATACCTCTCGCGAGTCCAGTAACCTGTGTCAAAAATAGATCGAGGGAAACTCCCTTTAGATATGACGTCATAATCACTTTTGACGTCGAGTCGTACCCAAATATAGCGTTACGGGAGTTTCCTTATTCAAAGACGTCGGATTAATCTATTGTGACGTCATTGTACATAGTCGGCAACATATTTGGCGGAAGTTTTGTAAAAGGAACATTTGCAAAAATCATCCTGTTTATTGTAGTTAAGTCTTTTTGAAGAACATGGTTAATTAATATCCTGTAAATGTCATATAATAAAACAGTTATCGACCTATTTTCAGGTGGATACGGTGAGTTATTAACCCTCGAAAATGATATAACCCTCGGCCTCTGGCCTCAGGATATATCACTTACTCGGGTTGATAACTCACCGTATCCACCTGAAAATAGGTCGATAATTGTATAATGTCATTCAGAAGTCCAGATAAAATAATGTCAGCTAGAAGTCCAAATAACATAATGTCATTCAGAACTCCAGATAAAATAACAACATTCAGAAGTTCAGATAAAATAATGTCAGCCAGAAGTCCAGATAAATAATGTTATTCAGAAGTCCAGATAACATAATGTCATTCAGAAGTCCAGATAAAATAACGTCATTCAGAAGTCCAGATAAAATAATGTCATTGAGAAGTCCAGATAAATAATGTTATTCAGAAGTCCAAATAACATAATGTCATTCAGAAGTCCAGATAAAATAACGTCATTCAGAAGTTCAGATAAAATAATGTCAGCCAGAAGTCCTGATAAATAATGTTATTCCGAAGTCCAGATAACATAATGTCATTCAGAAGTTCAGTTTAAATAATGTCATTCAGAAATCCAGATAAAATAATGTCAGCCAGAAGTCCAGATTAAATAACGACATTCAGAAATCCAGATAAAATAATGTCATTCAGAAATCCAGATAAAATTATGTCATTTAGAAGTCCAGATAAATAATGTCATTGAGAAGTCCAGATAGAATAATGTCATTCAGAAGTCCAAATAAAATAATGTCATTCAGAAATCCAGATAAAATAATGTCATTCAGAAGTCCAGATAAAATAATGTCAGCTAGAAGTTCAGATTAAATAACGACATTCAGAAGTCCAGAAAAAATAATGTCATTCAGAAGTCCAGATAAAATAATGTCATTCAGAAGTCCATATAAAATAATGTCATTCAGAAGTCCAGATAACAGAATGTCATTCAGAAATCCAGATGAAATAATGTCAGCCAGAAGTCCAGATTAAATAACAATATTCAGAAATCCAGATAAAATAATGTCATTCAGAAATCCAGATGAAATAATGTCAGCCAGAAGTCCATATTAAATAACAACATTCAGAAATCCAGATAAAATAATGTCATTCAGAAGTCCAGATAAAATAATGTCATTTAGAAGTCCAGATAAATAATGTCATTCAGAAGTCCAGATAAAATAATGTCATTCAGAAGTCCAGATAAAATAATGTCATTCAGAAGTCCAGATAAATAATGTCATTCAGAAGTCCAGATAAATAATGTCATTCAGAAGTCCAGATAAATAATGTTATTCAGAAGTCCAGATAACATAATGTCATTCAGAAGTTCAGAGAAAACAATCGCATATTCAATTGTCAAGATAAAAGATAATCTGAAAAATGACATTTAGAAGTCCAGATATCATAATGACATTTAGAAGTCCAGATAACATAATGACATTTAGAAGATAATATTAAGATAATCACTTGATTAAAAAAATGATCTGATTTTCATGAAATCCTTACATTGGTTGTCCTGATATATACAGGTGTATGAAATTCAGAAATTCTATTCAAATTATCTGTGTTATTCAATAAGTATCATTACAATATTCAATCATGTCGAAATGTCGCCAATCATTCTGACAATCATAATAGGTAAATTGTTAATAAAGTAAAGTTATAATACATAATTCTATATACAGGAAGTTGTGATTTCGGGTTTTTTATTCTAATTAATGATTAATGAACAACCAATCACACACAGTCACACACTAGTGGCTTTGGTGTATATCGACATGGTCATGTGATAAAAATTAACATTATTTATGAAAATGGTTTGACAATATTCAAAGAAAATTCAGTCATTCATAAATGACTTTGACCGTCAAAATGCATTCCATCACAAACCTATAACCCATGTATCTGAACATTAATCAATAATTTGAACATAAGTCCACTTTGTACTAATCTCATGTGAATACAACATCTAAGTTTGAAAGATTTCTTTAAACTCTGCATGCATCTCTATAATTTTACTGAGTATTTGATATAAAAGTTTGTGAGAGTTTGGGTGGGGCAGGGTTGGGAGAGGTTCAATTGTGTCTGCAGGCGGACAAGTTACAGCAGGAAGGAAAGGTAACATCACATTCAATAAAAATAGAAATATCTCCTACCTAGAAATGTCGAAAACAAAAATGGCCGCCAGAGAGAGTTAAGCCTGCAGCTGGAATGTAGACTGAAGAAGAAATCAGTTGCATGGACTCATCTTTTACATTAGCAACCTCAGACCAATTCTTCAAGTACCAATCTCAAATAATGGGGGCCACAGGTTAATTCAAAGTTCATTTGGACAAACACTATCACAAATGTTCTAAACTGAAAGAAAATTTACTATAAAGTATGAAAAATCATTTCTAAACAGTCAATATTAAAATTCATGGTTAGAAATAATATAAATACCTGATTATGAAAGTGATATTACAACAGGATATTTCCAACCTGCTCCTCCTCAGGTGAGAATGGTTTGTTCCGCAGATCCAGAAGAAGTGAAGGCTGTGTTCCCCTGTTCTCCACATATAGGTGGCAGCCTGGTGAAGCAGACACTTCCTTATAAAGCAAGCCAGTAATCGGAGAGCACCTCATCTCCCATCTATTTATAGCCCCTCAGAGGGGGAGTCTGTATGATAGCACAGACTGGTGTAGGCCCCTCACAGTAGATAGGGGGGATCACCTCCGCAGGTCTGTAATACACAACATGCAATAATTAAAAAGTGTCTACAACTCTTTAACATTAACTCATCAATTCAAGCAAAATTAGCTATTTTAAAAAAATTAATGAAAACATCAATTTTTGAAATAGAGATTTGTCTCTTAATGATGTTTGGGTAGAAGCTTTCAAACATATCATTTTATGTTAATGGCAGAAATTAGTTATATTTTCCAAAAGTTTTTAAACTTCCTTTTCAATTTACAATTTCTGTTAAAAATAATCTATTAAAACGATTTTTGTCTTCTTTGAAACACAATCCTTTTTACTAACAAAATGTTTAAGATTTTAAACATTTCCAATCTGAAATTCATGGAGACAAAAAATGACCACAAGAAAACTCCCTCATTAGATTTCACAGCGATATAATACCACAATACACATCAAGGATACATTAACTCTGTGATATTAGTAAGTAGTTTCCAAGGATATCTTTACTCTGATCTTAGTACTATTAGTTATCTTGTTTTCTGTTTTATGTTTCACAACAAGTGAATTTCTAATATGTGACATTTCCATGACTAGTACCATGTTTACTCTGTCAACCTTCATCAGACAAGTATCCAACATGACGCATGACACCAAACATCTCACTTATCACCAAACATCTCACAAGTGATCAAACATCCCACATAACACCAAACATCCAACAAGTCATCAAACACCCCACATGTCACCAAACATCCAACAAGTTATCAAACACCCCACATGTCACCAAACATCCCACATGACACCAAACATCTCACATGTCACCAAACATCTCACAAGTCAGCAAACATCCCACATGACACCAAACATCTTACTTATCACCAAACATCCAACAAGTCATCAAACATCCCACAAGTCACCAAACATCCAACAAGTCATCAAACATCTCACATGACACCAAACATCTCACATGTCAACAAACACCCCACATGTCAACAAACATCTCACAAGTCAGCAAACACCTCACATGTCACCAAACACCTCACATGTCACCAAACATCTCACATGTCACCAAACATCCCACAATTCATCAAACATCCCACATGTCACCAAATACTCCACATGTCACCAAACATCCAACAAGTTATCAAACACCCCACATGTCACCAAACATCCCACATGACACCAAACATCTCACATGTCACCAAACATCTCACAAGTCAGAAAACATCCCACATGTTACCAAACATCTTACTTATCACCAAACATCCAACAAGTCATCAAACATCCAACAAGTCACCAAACATCCAACAAGTCATCAAACATCCCACATGTCACCAAACATCCAACAAGTCATCAAACATCCCACAAGTCACCAAACATCCAACAAGTCATCAAACATCTCACATGACACCAAACATCTCACATGTCAACAAACACCCCACATGTCAACAAACATCTCACAAGTCAGCAAACACCTCACATGTCACCAAACACCTCACATGTCACCAAACATCTCACATGTCACCAAACATCCCACAATTCATCAAACATCCCACATGTCACCAAATACTCCACATGTCACCGAACATCCCAAATATCACCAAACATCCCACAATTCATCTAAAATCTCATATATCACCAAACATCTCACATATCACCAAACATCTCACATGTCACCAAACATCTCACATGTCACCTAACATCTCACATGTCACCTAACACCCCACATGTCACCAAACATCCCACAATTCATTTAAAATCTCATATATCACCAAACATCTCACATGGCACCAAACATCTCACATGTCACCAAACATCTCACATGTCACCTAACACCCTACATGTCACCAAACATCCCATATATCACCAAACATCCCACAATTCATTTAAAATCTCACATGTCACCAAACATCTCACATGTCACCAACATCCCACAATTCATGAAACATTTCACATGTCACCAAACATCCCACATGTCACCAACATCCAATATGTCACCAAACAATCCATATGTCACCAAACATCCAACAAGTCATCAAACCACCCCCCCATGTCACCAAACATCCCACATGTCACCAACATCCAATATGCCTCCAAACATCCCACATATCACCAAACATCCCACATGTCACCAAACATCCCACATGACCCCAACCATCTCACATGTCACCAACATCCAATATGTCACCAAACATCCCACATGTCACCAAACATCCCACATGTCACCAAATATCTCACATGTCACCAAACATCCCATATGACACCAAACATCCCACATGTCACCAAACATCCCACATGACACCAAACATCCCTCATGTTATCGAAAATCTCATATGACATCAAACATCTCACATGTCACCAAACATCTTACATAACATCAAACATCTCACATGTCACCAAACACCTCACATGATATCAAACACCCCACATGTCACCAAACGTCCCACATGTCACCAAACATCCCACATGTCACCAAACATCCCACATGACACCAAACATCTCACATGTCACCAACATCCAATAGGTCACCAAACATTCCACATGTCACCAAACACCTCACATGACATCAAACACCCCACATGTCACCAAACATCCCACATGTCACCAAACATCCCACATGTCACCAAACATCCCACATGACACCAAACATCCCACATGTCACCAAACATCCCACATGTCACCAAACATCCCTCATGTTATCGAAAATCTCATATGACATCAAACATCTCACATGACACCAAAAACCTCACATGACATCAAACACCCCACATGTCACCAAACATCCCACATGTCACCAAACATCCCACATGTCACCAAACATCCCACATGTCACCAAACATCCCACATGTCACCAACATCCAATATGTCACCAAAAATCCCACATGTCACCAAACATACCACATGACACCAAACATCCCACATGTCACCAAACATCCCACATGTCACCAAACATACCACATGACACCAAACATCCCACATGACACCAAACATTCCACATGTCACCAAACATCCCACAAGTCACCAAACATTCCACATGTCACCAAACACCCCACATGTCACCAAACATCCCACATGTCACCAAACATCCCACATGTCACCAAACATCCCACAAGTCACCAAACATTCCACTTGACACCAAACATCCCACATGTCACCAAACATCTCACAAGTCACCAAACACCCCACATGTCACCAAGCACTCCACATGTCACCAAACATCCCACTTGACACCAAACACCCCACATGTCACCAAACATCCCACATGTCACCAAACATCACACATGACACCAAACATCCCACAAGTCACCAAACATTCCACTTGACACCAAACATTCCACATGTCACCAAACATCTCACACGTCACCAAACATCCCACAAGTCACCAAACATCACACATGACACCAAACATCCCACATGTCACCAAACATCCCACATGACACCAAACATCCCTCATGTTATCGAAAATCTCATGACATCAAACATCTCACATGTCACCAAACATCTTACATTACATCAAACATCCCACATGTCACCAAACATCCTACATGACACCAAACACCTCACATGACATCAAACATCCCACATGTCACCAAACATCCCACAAGTCACCAAACATCCCACATGACACCAAACATCCCACATGTCACCAAACACCTCACATGACATCAAACACCCCACATGTCACCAAACATCCCACATGTCACCAAACATCCCACATGTCACCAAACATCCCACATGACACCAAACATCTCACATGTCACCAACATCCCACATGTCACCAAACATCCCACATGTCACCAAACATCCCACATGACACCAAACATCCCACATGTCACCAAACATCCCACATGACACCAAACATCCCACATGTCACCAAACATCCCACATGACACCAAACATCCCTCATGTTATCGAAAATCTCATATGACATCAAACATCTCACATGTCACCAAACATCTTACATTACACCAAACATCCCACATGTCACCAAACATCCCACATGACACCAAACATCCCACATGTCACCAAACATCCCACATGACACCAAACATCCCTCATGTTATCGAAAATCTCATATGACATCAAACATCTCACATGTCACCAAACATCTTACATTACATCAAACATCCCACATGTCACCAAACATCCCACATGACACCAAACATCCCACATGTCACCAAACATCCCACATGACACCAAACATCCCTCATGTTATCGAAAATCTCATGACATCAAACATCTCACATGTCACCAAACATCTTACATTACATCAAACATCCCACATGTCACCAAACATCCCTACATGACACCAAACACCTCACATGACATCAAACATCCCACATGTCACCAAACATCCCATATATCACCAACCATCCCACAATTCATTTAAAATCTCACATGTCACCAAACATCTCACATGTCACCAACATCCCACAATTCATGAAACATTTCACATGTCACCAAACATCCCACATGTCACCAACATCCAATATGTCACCAAACATCCAACAAGTCATCAAACCACCCCCCCCATGTCACCAAACATCCCACATGTCACCAACATCCAATATGCCTCCAAACATCCCACATATCACCAAACATCCCACATGTCACCAAACATCCCACATGACCCCAACCATCTCACATGTCACCAACATCCAATATGTCACCAAACATCCCACATGTCACCAAACATCCCACATGTCACCAAATATCTCACATGTCACCAAACATCCCATATGACACCAAACATCCCACATGTCACCAAACATCCCACATGACACCAAACATCCCTCATGTTATCGAAAATCTCATATGACATCAAACATCTCACATGTCACCAAACATCTTACATAACATCAAACATCTCACATGTCACCAAACACCTCACATGATATCAAACACCCCACATGTCACCAAACGTCCCACATGTCACCAAACATCCCACATGTCACCAAACATCCCACATGACACCAAACATCTCACATGTCACCAACATCCAATAGGTCACCAAACATTCCACATGTCACCAAACACCTCACATGACATCAAACACCCCACATGTCACCAAACATCCCACATGTCACCAAACATCCCACATGTCACCAAACATCCCACATGACACCAAACATCCCACATGTCACCAAACATCCCACATGTCACCAAACATCCCTCATGTTATCGAAAATCTCATATGACATCAAACATCTCACATGACACCAAACACCTCACATGACATCAAACACCCCACATGTCACCAAACATCCCACATGTCACCAAACATCCCACATGTCACCAAACATCCCGCATGTCACCAAACATCCCACATGTCACCAACATCCAATATGTCACCAAAAATCCCACATGTCACCAAACATGCCACATGACACCAAACATCCCACATGTCACCAAACATCCCACATGTCACCAAACATACCACATGACACCAAACATCCCACATGACACCAAACATTCCACATGTCACCAAACATCCCACAAGTCACCAAACATTCCACATGTCACCAAACACCCCACATGTCACCAAACATCCCACATGTCACCAAACATCCCACATGTCACCAAACATCCCACAAGTCACCAAACATTCCACTTGACACCAAACATCCCACATGTCACCAAACATCTCACAAGTCACCAAACACCCCACATGTCACCAAGCACTCCACATGTCACCAAACATCCCACTTGACACCAAACACCCCACATGTCACCAAACATCCCACATGTCACCAAACATCACACATGACACCAAACATCCCACAAGTCACCAAACATTCCACTTGACACCAAACATTCCATATGTGACCAAACATCTCACACGTCACCAAACATCCCACAAGTCACCAAACATCACACATGACACCAAACATCCCACATGTCACCAAACATCCCACATGACACCAAACATCCCTCATGTTATCGAAAATCTCATGACATCAAACATCTCACATGTCACCAAACATCTTACATTACATCAAACATCCCACATGTCACCAAACATCCTACATGACACCAAACACCTCACATGACATCAAACATCCCACATGTCACCAAACATCCCACAAGTCACCAAACATCCCACATGACACCAAACATCCCACATGTCACCAAACACCTCACATGACATCAAACACCCCACATGTCACCAAACATCCCACATGTCACCAAACATCCCACATGTCACCAAACATCCCACATGACACCAAACATCCCACATGTCACCAAACATCCCACATGACACCAAACATCCCACATGTCACCAAACATCCCACATGACACCAAACATCCCTCATGTTATCGAAAATCTCATGACATCAAACATCTCACATGTCACCAAACATCTTACATTACATCAAACATCCCACATGTCACCAAACATCCTACATGACACCAAACACCTCACATGACATCAAACATCCCACATGTCACCAAACATCCCACATGTCACCAAACATCCCACATGACACCAAACATCCCACATGTCACCAAACATCCCACATGACACCAAACATCCCTCATGTTATCGAAAATCTCATATGACATAAAACATCCCACATGTCACCAAACATCCTACATGACATCAAACATCCCACATGTCACCAAACATCCCGCATGTCACCAAACATCCCACATGTCACCAACATCCAATATGTCACCAAAAATCCCACATGTCACCAAACATGCCACATGACACCAAACATCCCACATGTCACCAAACATCCCACATGTCACCAAACATCCCACATGACACCAAACATCCCACATGTCACCAAACATCCCACATGACACCAAACATCCCACATGTCACCAAACATCCCCCCATGTCACCAAACATTCCACACGTCACCAAACATCCCACATGTCACCAAACAAATCACACGTCACCAAACATCTCATAAGTCACCAAACATCACACATGACACCAAACATCCCACATGGCACAAAACATCCTACAAGTCACCAAACATCCCACACGACACCAAACATCCTACAAGTCACCAAACATCACACGACACCAAACATCCCACATGTCACCAAACATCCCACATGTCACCAAACATCCCACTTGACACCAAACATCCCACATGTCACCAAACATTCCACATGACACCAAACATCCCACATGTCACCAAACATCCCACATGACACCAAACATCCCACATGTCACCAAACATTCCACTTGACACCAAACATCCCACATGTCACCAAACATTCCACTTCACACCAAAAATCCCACATGTCACCAAACATCACACATGACACCAAACATCCCACATGTCACCAAACATCCCACATGTCACCAAACATCCCACATGTCACCAAACAAATCACACGTCACCAAACATCTCATAAGTCACCAAACATCACACATGACACCAAACATCCCACATGGCACAAAACATCCTACAAGTCACCAAACATCCCACACGACACCAAACATCCTACAAGTCACCAAATATCACATGACACCAAACATCCCACATGTCACCAAACATCCCACATGTCACCAAACATTCCACTTGACACCAAACATCCCACATGTCACCAAACATTCCACTTGACACCAAACATCCCACATGTCACCAAACATCCCACATGACACCAAACATCCCACATGTCACCAAACATTCCACTTGACACCAAACATCCCACATGTCACCAAACATCTCACATGACACCAAACATCTCACACGTCACCAAACATCCCACATGTCACCAAACACCCTACATGTCACCAAACATCCCACATGACACCAAACACCCCACATGTCACCAAACACCCCACATGTCACCAAACATCCCACATGTCACCAAACATCTCACATGTCACCAAACATCTCACAAGTCACCAAACATCTCACATGTCCCATACATGTCACCAAATATCCCACTTGTGACCAAACATCCCACATAAGCCTAGTAATATCTGAATATTACCTGTGCAAGATTGCGTTTAAATATAGACACTAGACTATAGTGACAGCATTCATTGCAATATTATTTTTTGATAAAAGATAGAGGTTGTAATATCACCACATAATATATGAAAATTTTGAAACATTTCCAAAAGAAATAGACAATGCAAGTTGTTCTTGTAAAAAAGACGTCTGCTATTACAAATGTAAACACTTGTTCCACGAGATGACATATTGGCGGGAAACTATGAACTAGGACAGGGTGGTTCTAATAAAACTACATTTCTATTATAAACTTATAATCATGAGACTATGCCTAGTGCATTATTACTGAATTGTTAGGTTTGTTTTATAGACTTATTCTGAGAATTATAACACATTTGACATAAGATGTAGAACTATTTTTTGTCTCTTACTTCCGGTTGAAAGTGTGGGTGAGAAGGTCGCGCTAAATTCAAGAATGATGCTAAACGAGATAGGCCGACGAAATATTTCCGAAGATTGAAGATGACATTATTATGGTACAGTATTTCAATTAAATATCTATTGCAAAAATATGCGAAACAAAAGGTTTCTTTGCTTAACAACATATTTCCATGTACTCGTAATAATTAAAGTAACTTCACTGAGTTTGAGTACACGGTAGGCCTATGTTTTCATTTTCACGCATGAGTTGTAAACGGTCTAAAGTGGATGACCAGTGTTGAGTCACACAATAGGCTCCAATGTCCCCTTTATAATTTAACTCTAGGCATAGTCTTTCTATATATACATTGATGATGGGTGTGGCAAGCTGGTAGTGAGTTTATAATATCAGGTCAGTGGTCTAGCTATATATTATATAGCTACTTACTTGCATATGGGTAACAGTTACCCATTTAAGTAACAGTTACCTGTTTGTAGTAATAAATAAGTTACCCAAATGAGGGATTATGTGAAAGAAAATTGCATGAAGTTGTTTTCATTTTTTTTTATCAAAAAAGTGCATAATAATATTGATATGGCACCATTTTATTACTAACATAACTTATTAGGCCTAAGCTTACATTATTAATCAAAATGGGACAAACTTACTGGCAAGCTTACTGGTCTAAAAGCCAATGGCTTATCAATAGACCGAAGATCAAGTAAATCAGGTAAAGCAACTAGTTGAGTTTTCGCGGTGTACCAATTCTCGCCATCGCATTTGTACTTGTGTGATCACACACAAATTTTCAGGCCATTTTATAGTGGAAATTAGCATGTTAGTGGCTTCTTTCAGAAGATGGCTTTAGTAACTAAATTTTCATGTTATTTGTGCAAATACCGATACGATGGCGAGAATTGGTACTGGGTGAGAACTGGTTGCCTGCCAGTAGGCCTATCTCAATTTTGGTAACAGTCACAAATTAAATCACCTCTATTGCTTTAACTATGGTGCTAAAATAGAGCACAGGTAAACTCATTCAACTCTGACATTTGCACTGAATTTCCCCGATGTAGTCAATGGAGAACATCGAAATATGTTTAATTAACACAATCACAATACTGTCTATTTGAACTAATGTTGCGAATCGGTTTTAAAATCATAATTGATGATCGGATTATAAGACAACCTTCATAATTATCAATTCTAGAATCAGATACCATTTACAGAAAACTCTCCAATATCTTTATATATAATCAACCTTTAAATTTCTCTAAGAGTATGGATTGAAGCAACTTTTTTCATTGATTCAAATTTGAATAATAGTACATCTATTATCTAACATTTCTAAGGCATTTTGAAATGTGGTTTTGCACATACAGTAACGTGCCAAAAGTCTTCGTAATTTTTTATTTTTCCCTATATATTCTATGTATTTTTACATTTTTTCTTTGATTTTTCCTGATCTCATCTATTGGCGGATTTTAATCAATTTTGGCATACTTGTAGAAAATTATCTATACTATATAGCTCATAAATATTTGTATAATTTTCTGATTTTTTGTTTTCAAAATAAATGTCTTTTTGTGCACCACTTAAACTTATGACGTCATTTCCTTCTTTGTTCTTACCAAAATGGCAACGAAAAAGTTTTGCCTGGTTATGAAATACGGTTTTCTCAAAAAGTGCATAAAGGAAAATTATGTAAATATTATGAGCTGAAAGTGCAGATAATTTTCTACAAGTATGCCAAATTTGATTGAAATCCGCGCCTAGATGAGATCAGGAAAAATCTAAGAAAAAATGTAAAAATACATAGAATATATAGGGAAAAATAAAAATTACGAAGACTTTTGGCACACGACTGTACATGTATATATTACATAATAAAGGTTCAGATAAGTATAATATAAACACAAGATATCTCCCACAATTGATTATTACCTTTGACAATCGATTGTCTTTAGGAAAATCATTATCAATCGATCATCGAATAAAATCGAGAGTCAGGCCAACACTAATTTGAACTCGAGGATAATAACAGACTCTCATATCTCTCAAATTATTTCGTTAGCTTCTATATATCCTACTTCTTAGAAACTGAAAATAAAATCTTCATGTACAATAGTGTAGAAATAAAAACTTGCAAAGAAAAAATTGCTATGATTCTGATTTATTTTCAGACTGATGTTTTAGCCTTGTTTGTGATATGGTGACCATCTCACCATGAATTACTACCAGTCTTTCATTACCCCTCTGGCCCAAGGAGCTGTGCGGTCACCAGGACCAGGGTTTGCACCAATGACCAGTCAGGGATACATCACAAATACTGGTGGACAACAGTACATACCCATGCAGCCAGCGTTTTACCCGCAGCAAAGCATACAACAAGGTGCCAGATTCAGAGCTCTGCATGATTTGGTCCAATTGTCAAACTAAGTGTTGCAAATTGGTTGTAAAATTATTATCTATGATCGGTTGAGGACAATCTAGCTACTAATTATCCATTTTATAATCAGATACCATTTACAAAAAACTCTCCTGTATGATTAACCTTTTATTTATTTGAAAAAATAGAAAGATGAATCAACAGTATAAATTGAAGCAATTTTTTTTCTTTGATTCAAATTTGAATTATAGTGTATCTAACATGCCTAATGCATTTTGAAATGTGGATTTGCACATGTATATTACATAAATGTTCAGAACAGTATGAAATCAAAGTACTGTATGTACTGCAGTCCTTAAGCCTTTGTGTTCATGATTTTATAAGTTAAAGAGCTTTACAATTTTGTCTGAGTAATATAATGACATGTTTTGTCATACAGGTTGGCCTAGCTCCATATCCAAGTGGTTTTTTTTCCCAATATTACCTTGATAAGTTTGTTATCAATAATTTTCGCACATCTTACCATGCAAATAAATAGTCTTCGCATATAATGCTTGTAAAAGTGAAAGAAGTAAATCAATATTTGTTTATTGTTTTTTTTTTATCTGCTTTCCTTTTGTGTCAAGACATGAAACAAATTGATACAACTTCTACAATATCAAAAATAAAAACCAAACAGTGGGAGGGCTATTATGTAACAATGATATGACGAAAAAGAATATGTGTATTACATAATAATACAAAGATTTCTTACAATTGTAAGGGGTAGATATAACGTCAGTGGTAGTCACCACTGAAGTATTGGGGATTCAGGTAACGCAGTAGTAGCGAGTCTTAAGGACTAAAAAGCACATTATCTTCAGCTTAAACAATCTATTATTACCTTTCATAATCCTTGGTCTTCAGGGAAATCATTATGGATTGATCATTGAGAATTGGTCCAACACTAGTCAAACATCACTCAAATTGTAAAACTAGATAATAGCAAGAGAAATAATTAATTTGTAACAAGTATTCAGATACCAACTTGTTTGTCCACAGTATGTGGACCATATTGATAAATCAAAATGTCTTAACAAAAAACTCTGCATAAGTTGTTCATTATGAAAGTGTCAATATTGGAATTAACAATGTCATGCTTTCAGAAGAAATGTCTGTTAAACTTGGTGAAAATGTCCATTGAACAGGAGTGTTTTGCTGAAGATATGTACAGATACAATTGTAGATTTTTAGCCCACCATCATCAGATGGTGGGCTATTCAAATCGCCCTGCGTCCGTGGTCCGCCGTCCGCCGTCCGTCGTCCGTCCATAAACAATGCTTGTTACCAGTATTTCTTAAAAACTGCTGCAGGGATTTTGTTCAAACTTCACATGGAGGGTCCCCTTGGTCCATATTTGTGCAATACAGATTTTGAGGCTCATCGGAAAAACAAGATGGCCGCCAGGCAGCCATCTTTGATTTTGGCAGTTGAAGTTTGTTATCGATATTTCTTGAGAACTACTGAAGGGATTTTGTTCAAACTTCACATGGAGGTTACCCTTGGTCCCTAGTTGTGCCATACAGATTTTGAGGCTGATCAGAAAAACAAGATGGCCGCCAGGCAGCCATCTTTGATTTTGGCAGTTGAAGTTTGTTATCGATATTTCTTGAGAACAACTGAAGGATTTTGAAGGAGGTTACCCTTGGTCCCTAGTTGTGCCATACAGATTTTGAGGCTGATCGGAAAAACAAGATGGCTGCCAGGCAGCCATCTTGATTTTGGTAGTTGAAGTTTGTTATTGATATTTCTTGAGAACTACTGAAGGGATTTTGTTCAAACTTCACATGGAGGTTACCCTTGGTCCCTAGTTGTGCCATACAGATTTTGAGGCTGATCGGAAAAACAAGATGGCTGCCAAGCAGCCATCTTTGATTTTGATAGTTAAGGTTTGATATCCCCATTTCTCAAAAAATGCTGAAGGGATCTTTCTCAAATTTAATATGTAGGTTCCCCTAGGGCCCTCGATGTGCAAATTGCATTTTTGGACCAATCGGTGAACAAGATTGCTGCCAGGCCGCCATCTTGGATTTTGATAGTTAAAGTTTGTTATGGCTATTTCTCAGATAGTACTGAAGGGATCCGTCTCAAATTTCATATGTAGGTTCCCCTAGGGACCTAGTTGTGCATATTGCATTTTGGGACCGATCGGTTAACAAGATGGCCGCCAGGCAGCCATCTTGGATTTTGTTATTCAAAGTTTGTTATCACTATTTCTCAGAAAGTACTGAAGGGATCAGTCTCAAAATTCATATGTAGGTTCCCCTAGGGCCCTAGTTGTGCATATTGTGATTTGGGACCGATGGGTCAACAAAATTGCATCTTGGATTTTTATATTCAAAGTTTGTTATCGCTATTTCTCCGAAAGTATTGAATGGATCTTTCTCAAATTTCACATGTAGGTTCCCCTAGGGCCTTAGTTGTGCATATTGTGATTTGGGACTGATTGATCAACAAGATGGCCGCCAAAGAGTCATCTTGGATTTTGATAGTTGAAGTTTGTTACCGCTATTTCTCAAAAGGTACTGAAGCGATCTGTCTCAAATTTTATATGTAGTATATTTGAAAAAGTTTAAAAAGTAGAGAAAAGATCCATCTTTCCTTTGTCAGATATAGATCATTCTTTTAAAGGGGGCCAAGATCCCTCTGGGATCTCTTGTTATATTCAAAGTTTGTTATCACTATTTCTCAGAAAGTATTGAATGGATCTTTCTCAAATTTCACATGTAGGTTCCCCTAGGGCCCTAGTTGTGCATATTGTGATTTGGGACCGATTGATCAACAAGATGGCCGCCAAAGAGTCATCTTGGATTTTGATAAATGAAGTTTTTTACCGCTATTTCTCAAAAGGTTCTGAAGCGATCTGTCTCAAATTTTATATGTTGTATGTTTGAAAAAGTTTAAAAAGTAAAGAAAAGATCCATCTTTCCTTTGTCAGATATAGATCATTCTTTGGTGGGCGCCAAGATCCCTCTGGGATCTCTTGTTACAAATATACATAAATTATATAGATAAAATGATGAATTATCAGCAGAGTGTTTAATATATGTAACAGAAGTTTTGGAGAGCAGTGTATGTAGAGACTATGTGCACATACTACTAGGGATTGCATATATCCAAAAGCAACTAGATCAAAAACTTACAATACAATTACCGTATTAGCCATAATTAGTGCCCAAGACACTTAAAAATTGTAACAAAGGGCCGGGGGTGCTATTTAGTGGACCAAAATGTAAGTTGTGGACAAAAAAATTCAGCAATATTTTACATCTTTCTGTACTCATGACACATTAATCTGTTACAAATATCATGCATATGCTTTTTAAGGTATGAGACATTATGTTATATGGGATACAATGCTGATGTTAGAGGTATCACATGTAAAACATTGTTGAATCCATAGGATGGGGGCGTTTATACAACTTTAACTCCTCGGGAAAAGGGGAGGGGTGTTCATTACGGCAAATACAGTACATGCTATTTTACAAGACCAGACAATATTATTATACCTACACTATATATTGATACTGTTGTTTTAGGTACATATGCAGAAGTATCTCCATCTCGCCACCAACAGAGGTTAGAGCTAAATCCCAATGCTGTGGCCTACCAGTCCTACTCTAGTCCTCCCCCAGGGGCCACTAGTCCCACGTCTTACCCCAACAGAGGAGGGGCTCAATTCCAGACAGGATGCAAGGGCTACCAAGGCACTGAACTGACATTCCAAGGACCGTATCAGTCAGAACAGATGTACCAAGACAGATCTAAACAGTTTACACCCCCACCGGTACCACTGTTTCGTCCTTACCAGAACGGTCCAAAAGTGATGAGGACCACATCTCCAAAACCACAGCAGTCGGTCACCCAGCTAACAATGAAAGCTATTCCACAGACATTTACTGTGCCACCTCCTACCCAAGGGTAAGGCTGAGTTTGTATCTTAGTGGACGGGCAGCTGATAATGGTCACCACTCCATAATTAAAATTTGATCTGAATTCCCAAAAGTGGCACTTGTTTTCTGACACTGCCTTAAGACTCTTGCTATGAAGTGAATAAGGAATACTGACATACACCTTTGGTTTGGTTGAGGACTAGGCCATCTTGTAAACATTTTTTTCACAGAAGAAATAAATTTTAATGATCCTAGTTATTTATACAGACCACATTTATAATATAATTGTGGATTTTTGCTCCACATTTGAATTGAAATGATCAGTGTATTCTGTTAAAAGTGACATACATTTGTACTAATCTGCTGTGTTTGGTTTACAGAAGATGTACCATACAGAAAAACAAACCAGAGAACTCAGACGGTATGACTCTTAGTTACCCCGACGATCAGTCCATGTTTGTGAAAGGTGAAGTTCATGTCAGTCCTGTGTCAGACTTTATATCAATATAGTATATAGTTGTGACAACTTTCCAGTTCAGTCCTGTGTCAGTCTTTATATCAATGGTATATAACTGTGATAACTTTCCAGTTCAGTCCTGTCCTGTGTCAGACTTTATATCAATGGTATATAATTGTGATAACTTTCCAGTTCAGTCCTGTCCTGTGTCAGACTTTATATCAATGGTATATAGTTGTGATAACTTATCAGTTCAGTCCTGTCCTGTGTCAGACTTTAATATCAATGGTATATAATTGTGATAACTTATCAGTTCAGTCCTGTCCTGTGTCAGACTTTATATCAATGGTATATAGTTGTGTGTAACATGGGTAATCGTATATGTCATTGTATAACCATATAGTTGTGTCTTCTGGTTTCAGGTAACAATGTACATTTGGTAATGTATATGTCATTGGTATATAGTTGTGTCTCTGGTATACACCAATGTAACATGGTAATGTATATGTCATTGGGTATTATAGTTGTGTCTCTGGTATGACCCCCAATGTAACATGGTAATGTATATGTCATTGGTATATAGTTGTTGTCTTGGTTTGACCAATGTAACATGGTAATGTATATGTCATTTGTATATAGTTGTGTATCTGGTATGACACAATGTAACATGGTATGTATATGTCATTGGTATAAAGTTGTGTCTCTGGTATAACCAATGTAACATGGTAATGTATATGTCATTGGTATATAGTTGTGTCTCTGGTTGGTAACTCCAATGTAACATGGTTATGTGTATATGTCGGATTGGTATATAGTTGTGTCTCTGGTATGATTGGGCCAATGTAAACATGGTAATGTATATGTCATTTGTATATAGTTGTGTCTCTGGTAAAACCAATGTAACATGGTAATGTATATGTCATTGGTATATAGTTGTGTCTCTGGTATGACCAATGTAACATGGTAATGTATATGTCATTGGTATATAGTTGTGTCTCTGGTATAACCAATGTAACATGGTAATGTATATGTCATTTGGTATATAGTTGTGTCTATGGTATAAACCAATGTAACATGGTAAATGTATATGTCATTGGTATATAGTTGTGTCTCTGGTATGACCAATGTAACATGGTAATGTATATGTCTATTGGTATATAGTTGTGTTCTCTGGTTATTAACCAATGTAACATGGTAATGTATATGTCATTGGTATATAGTTGTGTCTCTGGTATAACCAATGTAAACATGGTAATGTATATGTCGATTGTATATAGTTGTGTCTCTGGTTACAACCAATGTAACATGGTAATGTTTATATGTCATTGGTATATAGTTGTTGCTGTCTCTGGTATAACAATGTAACATGGTAATGTATATGTCATTGGTATCTAATAGTTGTGTGTCTATGTACAAACCAAATGTAACATGGTAATGTATATGTCGATTGTATATAGTTGTGTCTCTGGTAAACCAATGTAACATGGTAACTGTATATGTCATTGGTATATAGTTGTGTCTCTGGTATATGACCAATGTAACATGGTAAATGTATATGTCATTTGGTTATATAGTTGTGTCTCTGGTATGACCAATGTAACATGGTAATGTATATGTCATTTGTATAAAGTTGTGTCTGGTATGACCAATGTAACATGGTAATGTAAATGTCATTGGTATATAGTTGTGTCTGGGTATGACCAATGTAACATGGTAATGTATATGTCATTGGTATATAGTTGTAGTGTCTCTGGTTTAGACCAATGTAAACATGGTTATGTATATGTCATGTGGTATATAGTGTGTCTCTGGTATAACCAATGTACATGGTAATGTATATGTCATTGGTATATAGTTGTGTCTATGTATGGACCCAATGTAACATGGTAGTGGTAAATGTCATTGGTAATTTAGTTGTGTCTGGTATAACCAATGTAACATGGTAATGTATATGTCATTGGTATATAGTTGTGTCTCTGGTATAACCAATGTAACATGGTAATGTAAATGTCATTGGTATACAGTTGTGTCTCTGGTATGACCAATGTAACATGGTAGTGTATATGTCATTGGTATATAGTTGTGTCTCTGGTATAACCTAATGTAACATGTAATGTATATGTCGATTGGGGTATATAGTTGTGTCTCTGGTATAACCAATGTAACATGGTAGTGTATATGCATTGGTAAATAGTTGTGTCTTCTGGTATAACCAATGTCACATGGTAATGTATATGTCATTGGTATATGTTTGTGTATCTGTCAACCAATGGTAACATAGTAATGTATATGTCATTGGTATAACCATAGGTGTGTAACTCATGGTTAGACAATGGTTACATGGACAAGTGTTATGTCATTTGTATATAGTTGTTGGTATCGACCAAATGTAACATGGTAGTATATATGTCATTGGGTATATAGTTGTGTCTCTAGGTATAACCAATGTAACATGGTAATGTATATGTCATTGGTATATAGTTGTGTCTCTGGTATGACCAATGTAACATGGTAATGTATATGTCATTGGTATATAGTTGTGTCTCTGGTTTGACCAATGTAACATGGTAATGTATATGTCATTTGTATAATGTTTGTCTGGTATGACCAATGTAACATGGTAATGTATATGTCATTGGTATATAGTTGTGTCTCTGGTATAACCAATGTAACATGGTAATGTATATGTCATTGGTATATAGTTGTGTCTCTGGTATAACCAATGTAACATGGTAATGTATATGTCATTGGTATATAGTTGTGTCTTTACAGTTCTGGTAAAACCAATGGTATACATGGTAATGTATATGTGAACACTTTAATGTATATGTCATTGGTATATAGTTGTGTGTCTCTGGTATAACACAATGTAACATGGTGTGTATATGTCATTGGTATATAGTTGTGGATCTCTGGGTTTAACATGTAACATGGTAATGTATATGTCATTGGTATATAGTTGTGTCTCTGGTATAACCAATGTAACATGGTAATGTATATGTCAATTGGTATATAGTTGTGTCTCTGGTATAAACCAATGTAACATGGTAATGTATATGTCATTGGTATATTAGTTGTGTCTCTGGTAGACCAATGTAACATGGTAATGTAATATGTCATTGGTATATAGTTGTGTCTCTGGTTTAACCAATGTAACATGGTAATGTATATGTCATTGGTATATAGTTGTGTCTCTCTGGTATAAAACCAATGTAACATGGTAGTGTTTATGTCATTGGGTAATATAGTTGTGTCTCTGGTAGTAACCAATGTAAACATGGTAATGTATATGTCATTGGTATATTAGTTGTGTCTCTGGTATTACAATGTAACATGGTAATGTATATGTCATGTGGTATATAGTTGTGTCTCTGGTATAACCAATGTAACATGGTAATGTATATGTCATTGGTATATAGTTGTGTCTCTGGTTTGACCAATGTAACATGGTAATGTATATGTCGATGGTATATAGTTGTGTCTCTGGTACAACCAATGTAACATGGTAATGTATATGTCAATTGGTATATATAGTTGTGTCTCTGTTACAAACCAATGTAAACATGGTAAATGTATATGTCATGGTAACTATAGTTGTGTCTCTGGTATGACCAATGTAACATGGTAGTGTAATATGTCATTGTATCATAGTTGTGTCTCTGATATAACCAATGTAACATGGTAATGTATATGTCATTGGTATATAGTTGTGTCTCTGGTATAACCAATGTAACATGGTAGTATATATGTCATTGGTATATAGTTGTGTCTCTGGTATGACCAATGTAACATGGTAATGTATATGTCATTTGTATAAAGTTGTGTCTGGTATGACCAATGTAACATGGTAATGTATATGTCATTGGTATATAGTTGTGTCTCTTGGTACAACCCAATGTAACATGGTAATGTATATGTCATTGGTATATAGTTTTGGTCTCTGGTATGACCAATGTTAACATTGTGGTAAATCATGTGTAATGTATATGTCATTGGTATATAGTTGTGTAACTCTCTGGTAAGACTTTACCAATGTAACATGGTAATGTATATGTCATTGGTATATAGTTGTGTCTCTGGTTGACCAATGTAACATGGTAATGTATATGTCCTTGGTATATTTTGTAGTTGTGTGTCCCTGTGTATAACCAATGTAACATGGTAATGTATATGTCATTGGTATATAGTTGTGTCTCTGGTATCTTGGTAACCAATGTAACATGGTAATGTATATGTCATTGGTATATTAGTTGTGTCTCTGGTCATGACCAATGTAACATGGTAATGTATATGTCATTGGTATATAGTTGTGTCTCTGGTATAACCAATGTAACATGGTTTCCAGTTCAAGTGTATATGTCAATGGTATTATAGTTGTGTCTCTGGTATAACCAATGTAACATGGTAATGTATATGTCATTGGTATATAGTTGTGTCTCTGGTATATATTCATGTTAACCAATGTAACATGGTAATGTATATGTCGATTGGTATATAGTTGTGTCTCTGGTACCTGTGTCAAATGTAAACATGGTATGTATATGTCATTGGTATATATGTGTGTCCTTTGTATATATATGGCTGGTTTTATTGTCTCTGGTATGACCAATGTAACATGGTAATGTATATGTCATTGGTATATAGTTGTGTCTACTGGTACAAACCAATGTAACATGGTAATGTATATGTCATTGGTATATAGTTGTGTCTTTCTGGTACAACCAATGTAACATGGTAATGTATATGTCATTGGTATATAGTTGTGTCTCTGGTACAACCAATGTAACATGGTAATGTATAGTGTCATTGGTATATAGTTGTGTCTCTCTGGTATAACCAATGTAACATGGTCATGGTATATGTCATGTGGTAGTATATAGTTGTGTCTCTGGTATAACCAATGTAACATGGTAATGTATATGTCATTGGTATATAGTGTCAGACTGGTATATCCCATGTCTTGGTAATAACCCATGTATAACATGGTAATGTATATGTCACATGGTATATATAGTTGTGTCTCTGGTATAACCAATGTAACATGGTAATGTATTATGTCATTGGTATATAGTTGTGTCTCTTTCAGTATAACCCAATGTAACATGGTAATGTATATAGTCATTGGTATATAGTTGTGTCTCTGGTATATAAATGTGACCAAGTGTAACATGGTAATGTATATATGTCATTGGTATATAGTTGTGTCTCTGGTATGACCAATGTAAACATGGTAATGTATATGTCATTGGTATATAATGTTGTGTTCTCTGGTTTCCTGACCAATGTAACTGGTAATGTATATGTCATTGGTATATAGTTGTGTCTCTGGGTATGACCAATGTAACATGGTAATGTTTATGTCTTTGGTTAACTTTGTGTCATTCCTGTATAACCAATGTACACATGGTATATAGTATATGTCCAATGGTATATAGTTGTGTCTCTGGCCCCCAATGTAACATGGTAATGTATATAACTGTGTCATTGGTATCATAGTTGTGTCTTTGGTGAAGACCAATGTAACATGGTATTGTATATGTCATTGGTATCAGAGTTGTCTCTGGTTATAACAATGTAACATGGTAGTGTTTATGTCATTGGTATATAGTTTGTGTCTCTTGTATAACCAATGTACATGGTAATGTATATGTCATTGGTATATAGTTGTGTCTCTGGTATACCACCCAATGTAACATGGTCATGGTTATATCCAGTTGTGTCTCCTGTGTATATAATGTAACATGTGTATATGATCTTGGTATATAGTTGTGTCTCTGGTATGACCATGTAACAGGGTAATATGTCATTGGTATATAGTTGTGTCTCTGGTTATAACCAATGTAACATGGTAATGTATCTGTCATTGGTATATAGTTGTGGTCTTGTTTGACCAATGTAAACATGGTAATGTATATGTCATTGGTATATAGTTGTGTCTACTGGTATAACCAATGTAACATGGTAATGTAATATGTCATTGGTATATAGTTGTGTCTCTGGTATGACCAATGTAACATGGTAATGTATATGTCATTGGTATATTAGTTGTGTCTCTGGTATGGGACTCCAATGTAACATGGTAATGTATATGTCATTGGTATATACAGTTGTGTCTTGGTATAACCAATGTAACATGGTAATGTATATGTCATTGGTATATAGTTGTGTCTCTGTTATGACCAATGTAACATGGTAATGTATATGGTCATTGGTATATAGTTGTGTCTCTGGTATAACCAATGTAACATGGTAATGTATATGTCATTTGTATATAGTTGTGTCTCTGGTATGACCAATGTAACATGGTAATGTATATGTCATTGGTATATAGTTGTGTCTCTGGTATAACCAATGTAACATGGTAATGTATATGTCATTGGTATATAGTTGTGTCTCTGGTATAACCAATGTAACATGGTATTGTAATGTATATGTCCGATTGGTATAATATTAGTTGTTTTCTCTCTGGTATAACCAATGTAACATGGTAATGTATATGTCATTGGTATATAGTTGTGTCTCTGGTAAAACCATGTAACATGGTAATGTATATGTCAATGGTATATAGTTGTGTCTCTGGTTTACCCAAGTAAACATGGTAATGTATAAAGTCATGGTAGTTGTATGACCAATGTTACATTGTGTCACTGTCATCTTGTGTTAGGACTAACAATGTAACATGGTAATGTATATGTCATTGGTATATAGTTGTGTCTCTGTATAACCAATGTAAACATGGTTATGTATATGTCATTGGTATATAGTTGTGTCTCTGGTATGACCCAATGTAACATGGTAGTGTATATGTTCATTGGTATCTTGTTGTGTCTCTGTATAACCAATGTAACATGGTAATGTATATGTCATTGGTATATAGTTGTGTCTCTGGTTTAGACCAATGTAACATGGTAGTGTATATGTCATTGGTATATATAGTTGGGTGTCTCTGGTATGTCCTGTGTCCATTGTAACATGGTAGTTGTATATGTCATTGGTATATAGTCAGTTGTGTCTGGTTTGACCAATGTAAACATGGTAATGTATATGTCATTGGTTTATAGTTGTGTCTTGGTAATGTACCAATGTAACATGGTAATGTATATGTCATTGGTATATAGTTGTGTCTCTGGTATTAAACCAATGTAACATGGTAATGTATATGTCATTGGTATATAGTTGTGTCTCTGGTTTCAGACCAATGTAACATGGTAGTGTATATGTCATTGGTATATAGTTGTGTCTCTGGTATAACCAATGTAACATGGTAATGTATATGTCATTGGTTATATTGTTGTGTCTCTGGTATACCAATGTAACATGGTAATGTATCTGTCGATTGGTATATAGTATAAAAGTCCTCTGGTATAACCCAATGTAACATGGTAATGTATATTGTCATTGGTATATAGTTGTGTCTTGGTATATACCAATGTAACATGGTAATGTATATGTCGATTTATGTATATAGTTGTGTCTCTGGTATAACCAATGTAACATGGGTAATGTATATGTCATTGGTATATATAGTTGTGTCTCTGGTATGACCAATGTAACATGGTAATGTATATGTCATTCGGTTATTATAGTTGTTGTCTCTGGTTTGACCAATGTTAACATGGTAATGTATATATGTGTCATTGGTATATAGTTGTGTCTCTGGTATAACCAATGTAACATGGTAATGTATATGTCATTTGTATATAGTTGTGTCTGGTATGACCAATGTAACATGGTAATGTATATGTCATTGGTATATAGTTGTGTCTCTGGTATGACCAATGTAACATGGTAATGTATATGTCATTGGTATATAGTTGTGTCTCTGGTATAACCAATGTAACATGGTAATGTATATGTCATTGGTATATAGTTGTGTCTCTGGTTTGACCAATGTAACATGGTAATGTATATGTCATTTGTATAATGTTTGTCTGGTATGACCAATGTAACATGGTAATGTATATGTCATTGGTATATAGTTGTGTCTCTGGTATAACCAATGTAACAATGGTAATGTATATGTCATTGGTATATAGTTGTGTCATCTGGTTTGGAACCAATGTAACATGGTAATGTATATGTCATTGGTATATAGTTGTGTCTCTGTATAACCAATGTAACATGGTAATGTATATTGTCATTGGTATTAGTTGTGTCATGGTAATATATATGTCATTGTATATAGTTGTGTCTCTGTATATGTCAATTGGTAAATTCATGGGTATAATAGTTTCGTGTCTCTGGTATGACCAATTGTAACATGGTAATGTATATGTCATTGGTAATATAGTTGTGTCTCTGGTATAAACCAATGTAACATGGTAATGTATATGTCATTGGTATATAGTTGTGGTCTCTGGTATAACCAATGTAACATGGGTATGTTATATGTCATTGGTATATAGTTGTGTCTCTGGTATAACCAATGTAACATGGTAATGTATATGTCATTGGTATATTAGTTGTGTCTGCTGGTATGACCAATGTAACATGGTAATGTATATGTCATTGGTATATAGTTGTGTCTCTGGTATGACCAATGTAACATGGTAATGTATATGTCATTGGTATATAGTTGTGTCTCTGGTATGACCAATGTAACATGGTAATGTATATGTCATTGGTATATAGTTGTGTCTCTGGTATGACCAATGTGTAACATGGTAATGTATATGTCATTGGCTATATAGTTGTGTCTCTGGTATGACCAATGTAACATGGTAATGTAGTATGTCATTGGTATATAGTTGTGTCTCTGGTATGACCAATGTAACATGGTAATGTATATGTCATTGGTATATAGTTGTGTCTCTGGTATGACCAATGTAACATGGTCAATGTATATGTCATTGGTATATAGTTGTGTCTCTGGTAATGACCATTGTAACATGGTAATGTATATGTCATTGGTATATAGTTGTGTGTCTCTGGTATGACCAATGTAACATGGTTAAATGTATATGTCATTGGTATATAGTTGTGTCTCTGGTAATGACCAATGTAACATGGTAAATGTATATGTCATTGTATAATAGTTGTGTCTCTGGTATAACCAATGTAACATGGTAATGTATATGTCATTGGTATATAGTTGTGTCTCTGGTATAACAATGTATAACATGGTAATGTATATGTCATTGGTATATATGTTGTGTCTCTGGTATGTAACCAATGTAACATGGGTAATGTATATGTCGATAGTATATAGTTGTTGTCTCTGGTAATGGACCAAAGTATTTTGTAAAACATATGTATAGTTGTTGTCTCTGGTATGACCAATTGGTAATATAGTAACATGTCATTGGTATATAGTTGTATCTCTGTTACGACCAATGTAACATGGTAAATGTATTAGTCATTGGTATATAGTTGTGTCTCTGGTATGACCCAATGTAACATGGTAATGTATATGTCATTGGTATATAGTTGTGTCTCTCTGTTAATGACCAATGTAACATGGTAATGTATATGTCATGGTTGGTTATATGTCTCTGGTATGACCAATGTTTCTGGTAATGGTATGTCAACATATTTGTGACTCTGGTAAATGTATATGTCATTGGTATAAAAGTTGTGTCTCTGGTATGACCAATGTAACATGGCAATGTATATGTCATTGGTATATAGTTGTGTCTCTGGTATGACCAATGTAAAATGGTAATTGTATATGTCATTGGTATATAGTTGTGTCTCTGGTTATCATGACAATGGAACATGGCAATGTATATGTTCATTGGTATATAGTTGTGTCTCTGGTAATGACCAATGTATCATGGTATTGTATATGTCATTGGTATATAGTTGTGTCTCTGGTACAACCAATGTAACATGGTAATGTATATGGTCAAATGGTATATATAGTTGTGTCTCCTGGTATAACCAATGTAACATGGTAATGTATAAGTGTCATTGGTATATAGTTGTGTCTCTGGTATGACCAATGTAACATGGTAATGTATATATCATTGGTATATAGTTGTGTCTCTGGTATAACCAAGTGGTAACATTGGTTAATGTATATGTCATTGGTATATAGTTGTGTCTGGTATGAAACAATGTAACATGGTAGTGTATATGTCATTGGTATATAGTTGTGTCTCTGGTATAACCAATAAACATGTGTAATGTATATGTCATTGGTATATATAGTTGTGTTCTTGGTTTGACCAATGTAACATGGTAATTGTATATGTCATGGTATATAGTTGTGTCTCTGGTTTGTCCAATGTAACATGGTAGTGTATATGTCATTGGTATATAGTTGTGTCTCTGGTATGACCAATGTAACATGGTAATGTATATGTCATTGGTATATAGTTGTGTCTCTGGTTTGACCAATGTAACTTGGTATAGTATATATGTCATTGGTATATAAGTTGTGTCTCTGGTATATGACCAATGTAACTATGGTAATGTATATGTCATTGGTATATAGTTGTGTCTCTGGTACTGAAACCACATGTATCTATGGTAATGTATTATGTCATTGGTATATAGTTGTGTCTCTGGTTTGACCAATGTAACATGGTAATGTATATGTCATTGGTATATAGTTGTGTCTCTGGTATGACCAATGTATATCAATGGTATATAGTTGTGATAACTTTCCAGTTGTGTCTCTGGTCAATGTCATTGTCCTGGTGTGTCAGACTTTATATCAAATGGTATATAGTTGTGATAACTTTTCAGTTCAGTCCTGTCCTGTGTCAGACTTTATATCAATGGTATATAGTTGTGATAACTTTCCAGTTCAGTCCTGTGTCAGACTTTATATCAATGGTATATAGTTGATAACTTTCCAGTTCAGTCCTGTGTCAGACTTTATATCAATGGTATATAGTTGTGATAACTTTCCAGTTCAGTCCTGTGTCAGACTTTATATCAATGGTATATAGTTGTGATAACTTTCCAGTTCAGTCCTGTCCTGTGTCAGACTTTATATCAATGGTATATAATTGTGATAACTTTCCAGTTCAGTCCTGTGTCAGTCTTTATATCAATGGTATATAGTTGTGATAACTTTCCAGTTCAGTCCTGTCCTGTGTCAGACTTTATATCAATGGTATATAGTTGTGATAACTTTCCAGTTCAGTCCTGTGTCAGACTTTATATCAATGGTATATAGTTGTGATAACTTTCCAGTTCAGTCCTGTGTCAGACTTTATATCAATGGTATATAGTTGTGATAACTTTCCAGTTCAGTCCTGTCCTGTGTCAGACTTTATATCAATGGTATATAGTTGTGATAACTTTCCAGTTCAGTCCTGTGTCAGACTTTATATCAATGGTATATAATTGTGATAACTTTCCAGTTCAGTCCTGTCCTGTGTCAGACTTTATATCAATGGTATATAGTTGTGATAACTTTCCAGTTCAGTCCTGTGTCAGACTTTATATCAATGGTATATAGTTGTGATAACTTTCCAGTTCAGTCCTGTGTCAGTAGTGTGTCAGACTTTATATCAATAGTATATATCTGTGAATCTGTCATTTCTTGCTGTAAGCACCACCTGATGTTGTGATATCTTGATATATTTGTCAGGGCTAAGTGTTAATAACTTTGATGGAGAAGTCTATACAAAAGTGTAAGATTTTACTGTGAGATTTGTCTATATAAAAGTGTAAGATTTTACTGCGAGATTTGTCTATATAAAAATGTAAGATTTTACAATGAGATTTGTCTATAGAAAAGTGTAAGATTTTACTATGAGATTTATCTACAAGATATAAAAGTGTAAGATTTTACTGTGAGATTTAAGCATTGTGAGGTGTCTCGGTATATAATATCAGACTATTTATGATGTTATTAGTAAATTCCATCTCATATCTTTCAGATGCTGGCCAGGTACCATCTTCATCAGCAGAAGATGTTTTCAAGGCCAAAGCGTTGATGTATGGTATTGAAATTTGTAACAAAGCAGTGAAGCATGCAGGGAAACAACAGCAGGTTGTTAATAACAGACAGAACTCCAGTAAGTCTGTCAAAGTAACTGGAGAAAAACCACCAGAGATGCTATTCAAGATGACTCATATTGAACCTGAAGAGAGCACCGATTGTGACAAAAAGGATTGTGCTGTGTTTTCTCAGTCTGAAACAAATAGAAGGGTTCGCCGACAGTCCGCACCAGAAACTGAACATGTATCACATCAGTTTTATATCAGTCCGCAGGAAATCAATGAATGTGTTGTGTATAATCCTGAAACTGAATCCATTGCTGAGAACTCTTTGTCCAAGGAAAGTTTTGCTGAATCCATTGAAATTCCTGAGAATTCTTTGTCCAAGGGAAGTTTTGCTATCAGCTGTGAGAGTGTAGGCGAGAGCGACAGCTTTGTCACTGCCAAAGAAGCATCAAGTGCTTCTGATGGAGAGATTGGAATCTTTAAAAATTACGTACTAGAAGCTTTGTTGACCACCAAATCCCCTCAGACCGAGATTGTTGGCCCAATACATACTTCTGAAGTGAGTGTGCAGCCAGGACTCTGTGAGACTGTTGATCACACAGAGGAGTTATTTAATGAGGATGCATTTGATAGTTTTGTGGAAGAGTATGTAAAATCAGTCATTAAAAAAGCATATGAGGTGGTTAAACAACGGTGCTATTTGCCAGAATGTAAACAAGAAATTGCCATAACTGAAAAGGCAGAAGAAGGGATCATTGGATGTAGAAAGGCTGATCATGGGAATCTTAATGGTGTGGAAGAACATCGCACAATAAAGGAGAATCGGGATGAAGAAAATGTTAATCATGGGATTAAGACATTAAATGCCAAACAAGAACATCATATTAAAACTGATGACTCAAACAATGGACCAGTTGAGCAGACTTTAGAGCTTTCTTTAGATTCTTCTATAAATTCCTGGACTATGGCGTGGAATGGAAAGCGCAATAATTCTTTAGATGAAAACTCAAATTACTGCAATAGTAGTGTTTTGAAAGTTCCGGCCTACCGTCATGATTCCGAGAGTACAGAACTGTCCAGTGACTACAGTGACAGTGGCTCCCAATTATATCCAATCTCCTCAGAATTCAAACCACGCAGAAAAAACAAGTCTAGTACCATGCGACCTGATGCACCGGTTTTTCAACCTCTTAATGTCCAGACCCTTCCAGAATCGGTGAAAAAATCTCGGGCAGTGATCATGATGAGAGAGGTTGTGTGTCAGACGGAAGAGAAAGAGTACAGGGAGGTAGCTAGTAACACACGCAGGGTAAAACAAGTGGACTGTGTCTTGGAGACAGTTAGCTGTGACACTCGCGAAGTCTGTGTGAATACTGTCGATTCTTGTTTCACAGAGGACAATGAGTACTTTGTGGAAGAACAGACTACGTACAGTGAGAAAGGTACACTGACAGAATCTCTGGATCAGAAGTCAATTGGTGTTTTAGTCAAACCTCATGCCCTTGATGTTTGTATGGTGGACAAGGAGTCGATGACAGAGCCTTTAACTGACTATCTGGAGAGCTTGATAGCTACTCAAGTTAGTATTTAAGCAACTCTCCTCAAGTATCTTTGTAATGCAGAGTTACAGTTTTTCTATACAACTTTTGTGAGATTGTCTTAATATTATGAAATTGAATGATGAAGAAACCTTAATGCCATCCTTATCCTTTACTAGTATATAGGGATGGCTTTTACTAGCCCAAAATAACTTCCTAAAATTCAATTGTTAAATCAATGCTTGAAGGAAATTTTAACAGAAACTAATTACATTTTCAGCGAGAACTTTTACATCTACGAGGAAATGTTTGTGCTATGGAACTTCAAAGACAGATTCATGAGTTGGAAAGGAACAAGCTGATATTTCAGAATATGTAAGAAAAGTGATTTAAAGTGAACAGTCAGGCAAGGATTGCTAAAGTCGGTGAAAATGGTGTGAATGTATCCAGTATAATTTCTTATGAAATGGGAAAATAAAAATCTCTCGTCAAAATCTGTTTGCGTACGAAGAAATTAATTTAAAGTATGGGAATTCTAAAACGTCCTCCCGGCTCACTATGTCCGTGGTTACATTTCCACACAGCCTTGCTTTCAATGCTTTCAACTTTTCTTTACTTTAATGGTCAGAACTGGGAAACTAAGCAGAACTTGACCGTCTTATTTATATGTGAGAACTTTTGGAAGGCCAATGAACGCATTTAGACTGGTTTTCTTTGCCCGACTATTCACTTTAAATGCAAAAATGTTCCTGAAATCCAACCTCTCTTATATTGCCAAGTTACACAGTTTAGTTTTATGATTAACTCACCTGGTCCAAAGTCAAAAGTCATGAACGGTTGAATGGATTTTGGTCTGTAGATTTCTTGCATGAGTTAAGAGGAAACTGATTTTGTATACGGTGGGTCTGGCCCCGATTTCTCGAAACAAACTTAAGTCAAAAACTGACTTAAGTCATAAATTTTCATATAAATTACATAAGGAGAAAAACTTAAGTTTTGGCTTAAAGTGTACACGGAACGGATTTTTTGTTTACGAGAAAATCGGGGCCTGGTCTCCTAAGGGCTGGAGAGGTGGGGCCCCAGTAGGGCAATTATAGCTAATTCTTTAAAATCCTCCTTCTGTTTGAATGAAGGATTTGGTTCTAGTTTGGTCTGAAGCTTCTTTGGGTGAAGGGAAACCAATTTTAAATTTCAATTTTGTATAAACAGATTGTCTGGTTCTCCGTGGGACCAAATATAGGAAATGTGCAAATTCTTAAAAAAAAAATCCTTTTATAGAAATAAATATTATGTTAACAAAATCAGATCACATAACCTCATGTTTGTTATATAAATGTGATGTCTCAGATCACATATCCTCATGTTTGTTATATAAATGTGTTGTCTCAGATCACATATCCTCATGTTTGTTATATAAATGTGATGTCTCAGATCACATATCCTCATGTTTGTTATATAAATGTGATGTCTCAGATCACATATCCTCATGTTTGTTATATAAATGTGACACCTCAGATCACATATCCTCATGTTTGTTATATAAATGTGACACCTCAGATCACATATCCTCATGTTTGTTATATAAATGTGATGTCTCAGATCACATATCCTCATGTTTGTTATATAAATGTGACACCTCAGATCACATTATCCTCATGTTTGTTATATAAATGTGACACCTCAGATCACATATCCTCATGTTTGTTATATAAATGTGACACCTCAGATCACATATCCTCATGTGTTTGTTATATAAATGTGATGTCCTCAGTGATCACATATCCTCATGTTTTTTATATAAATGTGATGTCTCAGATCACATATCCTCATGTTTGTTATATAAATGTGACACCTCAGATCACATATCCTCATGTTTGTTATATAAATGTGATGTCTCAGATCACATATCCTCATGTTTGTTATATAAATGTGATGTCTCAGATCACATATCCTCATGTTTGTTATATAAATGTGACACCTCAGATCACATATCCTCATGTTTGTTATATAAATGTGATGTCTCAGATCACATATCCTCATGTTGTGTATATAAATGTGTGATGTCTCAGATCACATATCCTCATGTTTGTTATATAAATGTGACACCAGATCACATATCCTCATGTTTGTTATATAAATGTGACAACCTCAGATCACATATCCTCATGTTTTGTTATATAAATGTGATGTCTCAGATCACATATCCTCGTGTTTGTTATATAAATGTGATGTCTCAGATCACATATCCTCATGTTTGTTTTATATAAATGTGATGTCTCAGATCACATATCCTCGTGTTTGTTATATAAATGTGATGTCTCAGATCACATATCCTCGTGTTTGTTATATAAATGTGATGTCTCAGATCACATATCCTCATGTTTGTTATATAAATGTGATGTCTCAGATCACATATCCTCATGTTTGTTATATAAATGTGACACCTCAGATCACATATCCTCGTGTTTGTTATATAAATGTGATGTCTCAGATCACATATCTCATGTTTGTTATATAAATGTGACACATCAGATCACTTATCCTCATGTTTGTTATATAAATGTGATGTCTCAGATCACATATCCTCATGTTTGTTATATAAATGTGATGTCTCAGATCACATATCCTCATGTTTGTTATATAAATGTGACACCTGGTCAGATCACATATCCTCATGTTTGTTATATAAATGTGATGTCTCAGATCACATATCCTCAATGTTTGTTATATAAATGTGGCAGTGATGTGATTCAGATCACATATCCTCGTGTTTGTTATATAAATGTGATGTCTCAGATCACATATCCTCATGTTTGTTATATAAATGTGATGTCTCAGATCACATATCCTCGTGTTTTGTTATATAAATGTGATGTCTCAGATCACATTCCCTCATGTTTGGTTATATAATGTGATGTCCTCATATCCTCATGTTTGTTATATAAATGTGATGTCTCAGATCACATATCCTCATGTTTGTTATATAAATGTGATGTCTCAGATCACATATCCTCGTGTTTGTTATATAAATGTGATGTCTCAGATCACATATCCTCATGTTTGTTATATAAATGTGATGTCTCAGATCACATATCCTCATGTTTGTTATATAAATGTGATGTCTCAGATCACATATCCTCATGTTTGTTATATAAATGTGATGTCTCAGATCACATATCCTCGTGTTTGTTATATAAATGTGATGTCTCAGATCACATATCCTCATGTTTTGTAATATATAAATGTGATGTCTCAGATCACATATCCTCATGTTTGTTATATAAATGTGATGTCTCAGATCACATATCCTCATGTTTGTTATATAAATGTGATGTCCTCAGATCACATATCCTCATGTTTGTTATATAAATGTGATGTCCTCAGATCAACATATCCTCATGTTTGTTATATAAATGTGATGTCTCAGATCACATATCCTCATGTTTGTTATATAAATGTGATTCCTCAGATCACATATCCTCATGTTTGTTATATAAATGTGATGTCTCAGATCACATATCCTCATGTTTGTTATATAAATGTGATGTCTCAGATCACATATCCTCATGTTTGTTATATAAATGTGATGTCTCAGATCACATATCCTCATGTTTGTTATATAAATGTGATGTCTCAGATCACATATCCTCATGTTTGTTATATAAATGTGACACCTCTCAGATCACATATCCTCATGTTTGTTATATAAATGTGATGTCTCAGATCACATATCCTCATGTTTGTTATATAAATGTGATGTCACTCAGATCACATATCCTCATGTTTGTTATATAAATGTGACACCTCAGATCACATATCCTCATGTTTGTTATATAAATGTGACACCTCAGATCACATATCCTCATGTTTGTTATATAAATGTGACACCTCAGATCACATATCCTCATGTTTGTTATATAAATGTGACACCTCAGATCACATATCCTCCATGTTTGTTATATAAATGTGATGGTCTCAGATCACATATCCTCATTTGTTTATAAATGGTTTGTTATATAAATGTGATGTCTCAGATCACATATCCTCATGTTTGTTATATAAATGTGATGTCTCAGATCACATATCCTCATGTTTGTTATATAAATGTGATGTCTCAGATCACATATCCTCATGTTTGTTATATAAATGTGATGTCTCAGATCACATATCCTCATGTTTGTTATATAAATGTGATGTCTCAGATCACATATCCTCATGTTTGTTATATAAATGTGATGTCTCAGATCACATATCCTCATGTTTGTTATATAAATGTGACACCTCAGATCACATATCCTCATGTTTGTTATATAAATGTGACACCTCAGATCACATATCCTCATGTTTGTTATATAAATGTGACACCTCAGATCACATATCCTCATGTTTGTTATATAAATGTGACACCTCAGATCACATATCCTCATGTTTGTTATATAAATGTGACACCTCAGATCACATATCCTCATGTTTGTTATATAAATGTGATGTCTCAGATCACATATCCTCATGTTTGTTATATAAATGTGATGTCTCATGAATCACATATCCTCATGTTTTGTTATATAAATGTGATGGGGTGTACCTCAGATCACATATCCTCATGTTTGTTATATACATGTGACACCTCAGATCACATATCCTCATGTTTGTTATATAAATGTGATTGTCTCAGATCACATATCCTCATGTTTGTTATATAAATGTGATGTCCAGCTCAGATCAACAATAAATATCCTCATATTTGTTTGTTATATAAATGTGATACACCTCAGATCACATATCCTCATGTTTGTTATATAAATGTGACACCTCAGATCACACATATCCTCATGTTTGTTATATAAATGTGACACCTCAGATCACATATCCTCATGTTTGTTTATATAAAATGTGACACGTCTCAGATCACATATCCTCATGTTTGTTATATAAATGTGATGTCTCCGATCACATATCCTCATGTTTGTTATATAAAAATGTGATGGTCTCAGATCACATATCCTCATGTTTGTTATATAAATGTGATGTCTCAGATCACATATCCTCATGTTTGTTATATAAATGTGAAAGATCACATATCCTCATGTTTGTTATATAAATGTGACACCTCAGAATCACATATCCTCATGTTTGTTATATAAATGTGACACACGTCAGATCACATTTCCTCATGTTTGCTATATCCTCAGTTCACATTATCCTCATGTTTGTTATATAAATGTGATGTCTCAGATCACATATCCTCATGTTTGGTATATAAATGTGACACCTCAGATCACATATCCTCGTGTTTGTATATAAATGTGACACCTCAGATCACATCTTCCTCATGTTTGTTATATAAATGTGATGTCTCAGATCACATATCCTCATGTTTGTTAATATAAATGTGATGTCATCAGATCACATATCCTCATGTTTGTCCATATAACATGTGACACTTCAGATCAACTCCTCATGTTTGTTATATAAAATGTGACACTCAGATCACATATTCCTCATGTTTGTTATATAAATGTGACACTCAGATCACATATCCTCATGTTTGTTATATAAAATGTGATGTCTCGAGACAAACCTCGTTAAATAATTGTGATGTTATGTTATATTAAATGTGATGTCTCAGATCACATATCACATCACACCTCCTCATATTAATGTTTGTTGTCTCAGGATGTTTGTTATATAAATGTGATCAGATCTCATGTTTGTGTGTGTATCACATCACATATCCTCCCTGTTTTGTTAGGTTACATATGATTACAATGTCCTTCCTTAGTCACATATCCTCATGTTTGTTATATAAATCGTGATGTCTCAGATCACATATCCTCAAGTTGTTTTATATAAATGTGATTTGTCTTGTGTTTGTTCACAGTATCCCATCGAGTGCTTATGTTAATTATAAATGTGTGAACTCAGATCACATAGTCCTCGTGGAGTGTTATATAAATGTGATACCTCAGATCACGATATCCTCATGTTTGTTATATAAAATGTGACACCTCAGATCACATATCCTCATGTTTGTTATATAAATGTGACTGTCTCAGATCACATATCCTCATGTTTGTTATATAAATTGTGATGTACCTCAGATCACATATCCTCATGATGTTTGTTATATAAATTGATTTGTTATCAATTGTCCTCAGATCACATATCCTCATGTTTTGTTATATAAATGTGTTGATGTACTCAGATCACATATCCTCATGTTTGTTATATAAATGTGATGTCTCATATAAATGTGACTCACATATCCTCATGCGTGTTTGTTATATAAATGTGATACGTCTCAGATCACATATCCGTCATCAAGTTTGTTATATAAAATGTGATGTCTCAGATCACATATCCTCATGTTTGTTATATAAAATGTGACACCTCAGAATCACATATCCTCGTTTGTTATCAAAACACCGCTGTCCTCAGAGTTGTTATATAAATTAAAAATCATATCCTCGTGTATGGTTATTTACAATGTGACACCTCAGGATCACATATCCTCCGTGTTTGTTATATAAATGTGATAGATCACATAATGTTTGTTATATATAATGTGATGTCATAAATGTGACATAATCACATATCCTCATGTTGGTTATATAAAATGTGATGTCACACAGATCACATTCAGATATAAAATGTGACACCTCAGATCACATATCCACATGTTTGTTATTTATATGGGATGTCTTCAGATCATATATCCTCGTTTGTGTTTGTTATATGTTTGTTATAAATGTGACACTTCAGATCACATAACCTTATGTTTGTTATATAAGTGTGGATGTCTCAGATCACATATCCTCATGTTTGTTATATAAATGTGACACCTCAGATCACATATCCTCATGTTTGTTATATAAATGTGATGTCTCAGATCACTATATCCTCGTGTTTTGTTATATAAATATGACACGATCAGATCACATAATCCTCGTGTTTGTTATATAAATGTGACACTCAGATCACATATCCTTCATGTTTGTTATATATAAATGTGACACCTCAGATCACATATCCCTGCGTGTTTGTTATATTAAATGTGACACACCTCAGATCACATAATATCCTCGTTTTGTTATATAAATTGTGATGCCCATCAGATCACATATCCTCATGTTTGTTATATAAATGTGATGTCTCAGATCACATATCCTCATGTTTGTTATATAAATGTGATGCCTCAGATCACATATCCTCATGTTTGTTATATAAATGTGATGTCCTCAGATCACATATCCTCGTGTTTGTTATATAAATGTGATGTCACCTCAGATCACATATCCTCGTGTTTGTTATATAAATGTGACACCTCAGATCACATATCCTCATGTTTGTTATATAAATGTGATGTCTCAGATCACATATCCTCATGTTTGTTATATAATAATGTGACACCTCAAGATCACATATCCTCATGTTTGTTATATAAATGTGAAGTGTCTCAGATCACATATCCTCATGGTTTGTTATATAAATGTGATGCTCAGATCACCTCGTGTTTGTTATATAATTGTGACACCTCAGATCACATATCCTCATGTTTGTTTATATAAATGTGATGTCTCAGATCACATATCCTCATGTTTGTTATGTGTGACATCTCAGATCACATATCCTCATCGTTTGTTATATAAATGTGATACACTCAGATCACATATCCTCATGTTTGTTATATATTAATGTGACACCTCAGATCACATATCCTCATGTTTGTTATATAAATGTGATGTCTCAGATCACATATCCTCGTGTTTGTTATATAAAATGTGATGTCCTCAGATCACATATCCTCGTGTTTGTTATATAAATGTGACACAATCTCCTCAGATCCATATGTCTCTTCATGTTTGTTGTTATATAAATGTGACACCTCAGATCTCATATCCTCATGTTTGTTATATAAATGTGATGTCTCAGATCACATTTCCTCATGTTTGTTATATAAATGTGATGTCTCAGATCACATATCCTCATGTTTGTTATATATAATGTGACACCTCAGATCACATATCCTCATGTTTGTTATATAAATGTGATGCCTCAGATCACATATCCTCATGTTTGTTATATAAATGTGATGTCCTCAGATCACATATCCTCGGTGTTGTTATATAAATGTGATTGTCTCAGATCACAAATTCCACATGTTGGTTATTTAAAATGTGATGTGATAATGTCTCAGATCACATATATCCTCATGTTTGTTATATAAAATGTGACACTCAAGAATCAGATCAACATATCCTCATGTTTGTTAATCATAAATTGTGACGTATCAGATCAAATTTTCCTCATGTTTGTTATATAAAGATGTGACACCTCAGTTAAACATGATCCTCATGTTTGTTATATAACTGTGATGTCCTCAGATCACATATCCTCATGTTGTATGTTATATAAATGTGATGTGTCTCAGATCAATATCCCTCATGTTGGTTATATAAAATGTGACACTGTCAGATCACATATCCTCGTGTTTGTTATATAAATGTGATGTCACATCATGATCACATATCCTAATGTGTTGTTATATAAATGTGATTTGTATCAGATCACATATCCTCATGTTTGTTATATAAATGTGATGCGCTCAGATCACATATCCTCATGTTTGTTATATAAAATGTGACCACCTCAGAAATCACATTTCCTCATGTTTGTTATATAAATGTGACAACACCTACAGTATCACATCATATAAATGTGATGTCTCATGAGTCAAATATCCTCAGTGTTTGTTATCCATACAATCCTCATGTTTTGTTATATAAATGTGATGTCTCAGATCACATATCCTCATGTCTTGTTATATAAATGTGATGGTCTCAGATCACATATCCTCATGTTTGTTATATAAATGTGATTGTCTCAGATCCACATATCCTTCTAGGTGTTTGTTATATAAATGTGATGTCTCAGATCCACATATCCTCATGTTTGTTATATAAATGTGAATGTC
The DNA here is from genome assembly GCF_041381155.1 of Argopecten irradians. Taxonomy (NCBI): domain Eukaryota; kingdom Metazoa; phylum Mollusca; class Bivalvia; order Pectinida; family Pectinidae; genus Argopecten; species Argopecten irradians. The sequence continues at coordinate 42,740,065 of NC_091141.1, read as the reverse complement.
TCAGATCACACATATCCTGGTGTTTGTTATATAAATGTGATGTCTCAGATCACATATCCTCATGTTTGTTATATAAATGTGATGTCTCAGATCACATATCCTCATTTGTTTGTTCATATAAAATGTGATGTCTCAGATCACATATCCTCATGTTTGTTATATAAATGTGATGTCTCAGATCACATATCCTCATGTTTGTTATATAAATGTGACATAGTAAAGACCTCATAAGATCACATATCCTCATGTTTGTTATATAAATGTGACACCTCAGATCACATATCCTCATGTTTGTTATATAAATGTGACACCTCAGATCACATATCCTCGTGTTTGTTATATAAATGTGATGTCTCAGATCACATATCCTCATGTTTGTTATATAAATGTGACACCTCAGATCACATATCCTCATGTTTGTTATATAAATGTGATGTCTCAGATCACATATCCTCATGTTTGTTATATAAATGTGACACCTCAGATCACATATCCTCATGTTTGTTATATAAATGTGATGTCTCAGATCACATATCCTCATGTTTGTTATATAAATGTGATGTCTCAGATCACATATCCTCATGTTTGTTATATAAATGTGACACCTCAGATCACATATCCTCATGTTTGTTATATAAATGTGATGTCTCAGATCACATATCCTCGTGTTTGTTATATAAATGTGATGTCTCAGATCACATATCCTCATGTTTGTTATATAAATGTGATGTCTCAGATCACATATCCTCATGTTTGTTATATAAATGTGATGTCTCAGATCACATATCCTCATGTTTGTTATATAAATGTGATGTCTCAGATCACATATCCTCATGTTTGTTATATAAATGTGATGTCTCAGATCACATATCCTCATGTTTGTTATATAAATGTGACACCTCAGATCACATATCCTCATGTTTGTTATATAAATGTGATGTCTCAGATCACATATCCTCATGTTTGTTATATAAATGTGATGTCTCAGATCACATATCCTCATGTTTGTTATATAAATGTGATGCCTCAGATCACATATCCTCATGTTTGTTATATAAATGTGACACCTCAGATCACATATCCTCATGTTTGTTATATAAATGTGACACCTCAGATCACATATCCTCATGTTTGTTATATAAATGTGATGTCTCAGATCACATATCCTCATGTTTGTTATATAAATGTGATGTCTCAGATCACATATCCTCATGTTTGTTATATAAATGTGATGTCTCAGATCACATATCCTCATGTTTGTAAGCCCACCATCAAAAGTGACTGGGCTAGATCAAATATCCTCATGTTTTGTTATATAAATGTGACAGATCTCATATCAGCGTCACATGTGCGTTCCGTCATGTTTGTTAATGTTATAATATGTGATGTGCTCAGATCACATATCCTCATGTTTGTTATATAAATGTGACTCCTCAGATCACATATCCTCATGTTTGTTATATAAATGTGACACCTCAGATCACATATCCTCGTGTTTGTTATATAATAAATGTGACACCTCAGATCACATATCCTCGTGTTTGTTTTATATAATGTGATGTCCTCAGTTCACATATCCTCATGTTTGTTATATAAATGTGATTGTCCATCAGATCACATATCCTCATGTTTTGTTATATAAATGTGATGTCTCAGATCACATATCCTCATTGTTTTGTTATATAAATGTGACACCTCATTTTTGTTTCACATATCCTCATGTGTTTGTTATATAAATGTGACATCTCAGATCACATATTAGCTCATGTTTTGTTATATAAATGTGACACCGTCAGGCATCACATATCCTCATGTTTTTTATATAAAATGTGACAGTTTGATCACATAATCCTCTTGTTTGTTATATAAATGTGAATTTTGTCACAGATCACATATCCTCGTTTTGTTATATAAATGTGATACTCCTCAGTGCACATATCCTCATGTTTGTTATATAATATGTGAACCTCAAGATCACATATCCCCATCATGTTTGTTATATAAATGTGACACCTCAGATCACATATCCTCATGTTTGTTATATAAATGTAAGGTATCCACCTCAGATCCCATGTCCTGCATATTGCAATTTTGTTATATAAATGTGAAACCTCAGATCACATATCCTCGTGTTTGTTATATAAAATGTGATGTCTCAGATCACATATCCTCATGGTTTGTTATATAAATGTGACATCTCTCAGATCACATATCCTCCTAGTTTGTTATATAAATGTGATGGACCAATCGGTTAACAAGATGGCCGCCAGGCAGCCTCTTTGATTTTGTTATATCAATTTGTGTTATGCTATAAATGTGATTTCAGAAGATCACAAGGGATCTGTCTCATTTTTGTTATATTAAATGTGATTGACTTTGGTGGGCGCCAAGATCCCTTTCCTTTGTCAGATATAGATCATTCTTTGGTGGGGCGCCAAGATCCCTCTGGGATCTCTTGTTGTTATATAAATGTGACACCTCAGATCACATATCCTCGTATGTTTGTTATATAAATGTGACACCTCAGATCACATATCCTCGTGTTTGTTATATAAATGTGACACCTCAGATCACATATCCTCATGTTTGTTATATAAATGTGACACCTCAGATCACATATCCTCATGTTTGTTATATAAATGTGATGTCTCAGATCACATATCCTCGTGTTTGTTATATAAATGTGACACCTCAGATCACATATCCTCATGTTTGTTATATAAATGTGACACCTCAGATCACATATCCTCATGTTTGTTATATAAATGTGACACCTCAGATCACATATCCTCATGTTTGTTATATAAATGTGATGTCTCAGATCACATATCCTCATGTTTGTTATATAAATGTGATGTCTCAGATCACATATCCTCATGTTTGTTATATAAATGTGATGTCTCAGATCACATATCCTCATGTTTGTTATATAAATGTGATGCCTCAGATCACATATCCTCGTGTTTGTTATATAAATGTGATGTCTCAGATCACATATCCTCATGTTTGTTATATAAATGTGACACCTCAGATCACATATCCTCATGTTTGTTATATAAATGTGATGTCTCAGATCACATATCCTCATGTTTGTTATATAAATGTGACACCTCAGATCACATATCCTCATGTTTGTTATATAAATGTGACACCTCAGATCACATATCCTCATGTTTGTTATATAAATGTGATGTCTCAGATCACATATCCTCATGTTTGTTATATAAATGTGATGCCTCAGATCACATATCCTCATGTTTGTTATATAAATGTGACACCTCAGATCACATATCCTCATGTTTGTTATATAAATGTGACACCTCAGATCACATTTCCTCATGTTTGTTATATAAATCTGATGTCTCAGATCACATGTCCTCGTGTTTGTTATGTAAATGTGATGTCTCATATCACATATCCTCATGTTTGTTATATAAATGTGATGTCTCAGATCACATATCCTCATGTTTGTAAGCCCACCATCATCAGATGGTGGGCTATTCAAATCGCCCTGCGTCTGTGGTCCGTGGTCCGTCGTCCTCGTCTAGCGTCCGGTGTCTGGCGTCCGTCCGTAAACAATGCTTGTTATCACTATTTCTTAAAAACTGCTGCAGGGATTTTGTTCAAACTTCACATGGAGGTTCCCCTTGGTTCATATTTGTGCCATATAGAATTTGAGGCTGATCGGAAAAACAAGATGGCCGCCAGGCAGCCATCTTTGATTTTGGCAGTTGAAGTTTGTTATCGATATTTCTTGAGAACTACTGAAGGGATTTTGTTCAAACTTCACATGGAGGTTACCCTTGGTCCCTAGTTGTGCCATACAGATTTTAAGGCTGATCAGAAAAGCAAGATGGCCGCCAGGCAGCCATCTTTGATTTTGGCAGTTGAAGTTTGTTATAGATATTTCTTGAGAACTAACGAAGGGATTTTGTTCAAACTTCACATGGAGGGTACCCTTGGTCCCTAGTTGTGCCATACAGATTTTGCGGCTGATCGCAAAAAACAAGATGGCCGTCAGGCAGCCATCTTTGATTTTGGCAGTTGAAGTTTGTTATTGATATTTCTTGAGAACTACCGAAGGAATTTTGTTCAAACTTCACATGGAGGTTACCCTTGGTCCCTATTTGTGCCATACAGATTTTGAGGCTGATAGGAAAAACAAGATGGACGCCAGGCGGCCATCTTGGATTTTGATAGTTAAGGTTTGATATCCCCATTTCTCAAAAAGTGCTGAAGGGATCCTTCTCAAATTTAATATGTAGGTTCCCCTAGAGCCCTTGTTGTGCATATTGCATTTTTGGACGAATCGGTGAACAAGATGGCCGCCAGGCCGCCATCTTGGATTTCGATAATTAAAGTTTGTTATGGCTATTTCTCAGATAGTACTGAAGGGATCTGTCTCAAATTTCATATGTAGGTTCCCCTAGGGACCTAGTTGTGCATATTGCATTTTGGGACCAATCGGTTAACAAGATGGCCGCCAGGCAGCCATCTTTGATTTTGTCATTCAAAGTTTGTTATCGCTATTTCTCAGAAAGTACTGAAGGGATCTGTCTCAAAATTCATATGTAGGTTACCCTAGGGCCCTAGTTGTGCATATTGTGATTTGGGACCGATCGGTCAACAAAATTGCTGCCAGGCAGCCATCTTTGATTTTTAAAATTCAAAGTAGTAATATCGCTATTTCTCAGGAAGTATTGAATGGATCTTTCTCAAATTTCACATGTAGGTTCCCCTAGGGCCCTAGTTGTGCATAATGTGATTTGGGACCGATTGATCAACAAGATGGCCGCCAAGGAGTCATCTTGGATTTTGATAGTTGAAGTTAGTTACCGCTATTTCTCAAAAGGTACTGAAGCGATCTGTCTCAAATTTTATATGTAGTATGTTTGAAAAAGTTTAAAAAGTAGAGAAAAGATCCATCTTTCCTTTGTCAGATATAGATCATTCTTTGGTGGGCGCCAAGATCCCTCTGGGATCTCTTGTTGTTATATAAATGTGACACCTCAGATCACATATCCTCGTGTTTGTTATATAAATGTGACACCTCAGATCACATATCCTCGTGTTTGTTATATAAATGTGATACCTAAGATCACATATCCTCATGTTTGTTATATAAATGTGACACCTCAGATCACATTTCCTCATGTTTGTTATATAAATGTGATGTCTCAGATCATATATCCTCGTGTTTGTTATATAAATGTGACACCTCAGATCACATAACCTTATGTTTGTTATATAAATGTGACACCTCAGATCACATATCCTCATGTTTGTTATATAAATGTGACACCTCAGATCACATATCCTCATGTTTGTTATATAAATGTGACACCTCAGATCACATATCCTCAGGTTTGTTATATAAATGTGATGCCTCAGATCACATATCCTCGTGTTTGTTATATAAATGTGATGTCTCAGATCACATATCCTCAGGTTTGTTATATAAATGTGATGCCTCAGATCACATATCCTCGTGTTTGTTATATAAATGTGATGTCTCAGATCACATATCCTCGTGTTTGTTATATAAATGTGACACCTCAGATCACATATCCTCATGTTTGTTATATAAATGTGATGTCTCAGATCACATATCCTCATGTTTGTTATATAAATGTGACACCACAGATCACATATCCTCATGTTTGTTATATAAATGTGACACCTCAGATCACATATCCTCATGTTTGTTATATAAATGTAATGTCTCAGATCACATATCCACATGTTTGTTATATAAATGTGATGTCTCAGATCACATATCCTAGTGTTTGTTATATAAATGTGATGTCTCAGATCACATATCCTCATGTTTGTTATATAAATGTGTCTTGATACCATTAACTGTTACAGGCAAGGAGAGACCCTGGATAAGGTTCTGGAGGATAGGATAACCAGTCTGAAAATTGAACTTAATATCATACAGGTATGTCTCCAAATTCTTCCTTTTTGATACATTTTTAGCTCACCTGGCCCGAAGGCGTGGCGTCCGTCGTCCATCCGTCCGTCGTGCGTCTGTCCGTCAACATTTCCTTTAAATCGCTACTAGTCATAGAGTTCTGCATGGATCATGGATTGTAACCAAATTTGGCCACAAACATCCTTGGGGGAAGGGGAACACAACTTGTATAAATTTTGGCTCTGACCCCCCAGGGGCAGGAGATTCGGGGCCCAATAGGGGAAATAGAGGTAAATCCTTTAAATCGCTACTAGTCATAGAGTTCTACATGGATTGTAACCAAATTTGGCCACAAACATCCTTGGGAGAAGGGGAACAGAACTTGTATAAATTTTGGCTCTGGCCCCCCGGGGGCAGGACGGGTGGGGCCCAATAGGGGAAATAGAGGTAAATCCTATAAATCGCTACTTGTTATAGAGTTCTGCCTGGAATTACCAAATTTAGCCACAAACATCCTTTGGGGAAGGAAAATAGAACTTGTGTAAATTTTGGCTCTGACCCCCTGGGTGCAGGAGAGGTGGGGCCCAATAGGGGATTTAGAGGTTAATATTAAAATTCCTTCAGAAAAGAAACAATGAACCTGTATTCAGAACATTACTTGGCATTACAAACCAGGTGAGCGATACAGGCCCTCTGGGCCTCTTGTTAAGTCACCTGAGACGAAGTCTCAAGTGACCTATTCTAATCGCCTTTTGTCCGTCGTCATGCGTCGTCCGTCGTGCGTCGTATGTCCGTAAACAATTTACATTTTCGACTTCTTCTCCAAAACTGCTGAAACAATTTCAATGAAATTTTGCACAAACCTTCTAAGGCATAAGGCCAATCAAAATTGTTAATTATATGGTCCCCACCCCCCAGGAGGCTGTTGGAGGGGCCCAAAAGGGATAAAATTGAGTAAAATTTCAAAAAAAAAATTCCTCTACTCACAGATGTGGTAGAATCAAATACTCTTCATAGATAGAAAGATCTTACGGTCCTTTACAAAAATTGTGAATTATATGACCCTGGGGTCTCTAGTTTCCCCCTGGGGAGGGGGTTAAGTTTACTATAGTTTATATTGGGAAAACACATTTTTGCGCATTATTTGGTCATTTGTAATAGGAAATGAGTCAAATGTTGTCAGAATTATCAGTATGAGATGGCCATTTAATCCTATTAACAAATTTTCTATGACTGACCTCCAGGGGCCTTAGGGGCGGGACTAAAAAAGGGTCAAATAGGCTAAAACTTCAAAAATCTTCTTCTGAAATTCTAAAAATGGTAGATTAAAATACTTTTCATAAATAGAAAGGTCTTAAGGTCCTTTACAAAAATTGTGAATTATATGACCCTGGGGTCTCACGTTTCCCCCTGGGGAAGGGGTCAAGTTTACTATAGTTTATATAGGGAAAACACATTTATGAGCATGTTTTGCTCAATTTTCATTGGAAACGAGTCAAACTTGGTTAGAATTATTAGCCTGAGATAGCATTTTAATATCATATTCACATTGGTCCTGGCCGTCCCCCTGGGGGCAGAGGGGCGGGGCTAAAAAAGGGTCAAATAGGCTAAAACTTCAAAAATCTTCTTCTGAAATTCTGGAAATGATAGAATCAAATACTTTTCATAAATAGAAAGGTTTTAAAACTATTTTCATTATAAAAATATTCTTTTAAAATTCTGGAAATGGTATAATCAAATACACTTTATAGATGAAAAGGTCTTAAAGTTTGTTGATAAAAATTGTAAATTAGGTATATGGCCCTGGGGTCTCCTGTTTCCCCCTGGGGAGGGGTCAAGTTTACTATAGTTTATATAGGAAAAACACATTAATGAGCATTTTTTGCTCAATTTTCATAGGAAATGAGTCAAACTTGGTTAAGCCTGAGATAGCATTTTAATATCATATCCACATTGGTCCTGGCCGACCCCTTGGGGGCAGAGGGGCGGGGCTAAAAAAGGGTCAAATAGGCTAAAACTTCAGAAATCTTCTAAAATTCTGGATATAGTAGAATCAAATAATTATAGATGGAAAGGTCTTAAGGTGTTTTATAAAAATTGTGAGTTATATGACCTTGGGGTCTCACGTTACCCCCTGGGGAGGGGTCAAGTTTACTTTAGTTTATATAGGAAAAACATATTTGTGAACATTATTTGCCCAATTTTCGTAGGAAATTAGTCAAACTTGATTAGAATTATTAGCCTAAGATATAGCATTTTAACATCCATATCCGTTCTCGATGAACCCCTGGGGGACCAGAGGGGCAGGACCAAACAGGGTCAAAATGATTAAAATTTTAAAAAATACCTCTAAGTTCACAGGTTTGATGGAAGCAAATACTCTTCATAGTCTAAAAAGTCAAATTTTAAATCACTTACTAACTTCAAGGCCCAGCATATAGTGTTTATATGTCTTTAATTTGTTTCATTATTTGTTTCATTATATATTCTAACTCAGGTGACTGTTAAGGCCCATGGGCCTCTTGTTGTAAGATACAGCATAAAATCACTAATTTTATTTTGCTATGATCTTTCTAACACCAGATTTAAAGAGAAACAATCTGAAGATAGTTTGAATCTTACTTGTATGTGAGGTACTACTGCTATGTGACGTGAAATCTTTGTAGAACTACTTCTATGTGACGTGAAATCTCTGTAGAACTACTTCTATGTGACATGAAATCTCTGTAGAACTGTTTGTTCTTTTGAGTAGAACTTCGCTGGACCTGAAAGTGTCTGCATGACATGATGTGACCCAACCCAAGCTTGGTTACTAAGCAGATTCTGCCGTGTTAATGCTCACTTAGAGAGCAGCTGATGCAGACGTCAAAAGAAACATGAATATAAATACATTGGGCTATAGGCTGAATATTATACAGTTGTTGACTGGGGTTGAGGGCAACAGATGTTTTGTTGGACCGGAAGACAAACTGAGGCCTCGGGAAACAATTTGTGTGAGGGTCCAACAAATTGTATGTGTGATGTCACTCCGGTCCAACAGCACATTTTAACAGTCAATTTCAAGAGTTCTTTGGACTGCTCGACAGAACAGTTCATTTATTAACATTTTTAGGTCATCTGACCCGAAGGGTCAGGATGACCTATAGTCATCGTGATTTGTCCATCGTCGTCCGCCGTCCGTCGTGCGTAAACTTTTTTCCTTTAAAACGCTACTCCTCCTTAACCGCTTAGCGGATGTCATCCATATTTGGTGTGAAACATTATTGGGGAAGGACAATCATATTTTTAGGTCATCTGACCGAAGGTCAGGATGACCTATTGTCATCGCGTTTAGTCCGTCGTCGTGCGCCGTTCGCCGTGCGTCGTGCGTAAGACTATTTATACCAAAGCCTTCCCCTCCTTCATTCTTTGATGGATTTCATCCATATTTGGTGTGAAACATCATTGGGAACGGACAATCATATTTTAAATAAATGAGCTTGGTCCGACCCCTAGGGGCTGAGGGATGGAGCCCCAAAAGGGCAAATTTTCTTAATTTTAGCTTTAAAAACCTACTCCTCCTTCATCCTTGGATGGATTTCATCCATATTTGGTGTGAAACATCAGTGGAGACGGACAATCATACATTATATAAATGAGCCTGGTCCGACCCCTAGGGGCTGAGGGGTGGGGCCCCAAAAAGTCAAATTTTCTTAATTTTAGCTTTAAAATCCTACTCCTCCTTCATCCTTGGATGGATTTCATCCATATTTCGTATGAAACATCATTGGAAACGGACAATCATATTTTATATAAATGAATGTGGTCCAACCCCTAGGAGCTGAGGGGTGGGGCCCCCAAAGGGCAAATTTTCTTAATTTTAGCTTTAAAATCCTACTCCTCCTTCATCCTTGGATGGAATTCATCTATATTTAGTGTAAAACATTATTCGGGAAGGATAATCATATTTGATGTAAATGAGCATGGTCCAACCCCTAGGGGCTGAGGGGTGGGGCCCCAAATGGGCAAATTTTCTTAATTTTAGCGTTAAAATTCTACTCCTCCTTCATTCTTGGATGGATTTCATCCATATTTGGTGTGAAACATCATTGGGGAAGGACAATCATTTTATAAATGAGCCTGGTCCGACTCCTAGGGGCTGAGGGGTGGGGCCCCAAATGGGGAAATTTTCTTAATTTTAGCTTTAAAATCCTACTCCTCCTTCATCCTTGGATGAATTTTATCCATATTTGGTATGAAACATCATTGGGGAAACACAATTATATTTTATATAAATAAGTCTGGTCTGAACCCTAGGAACTGAGGGGTGGGGCCCCAGAAGGGCAAATTTTCTTAATTTTAGCTGGCCCACTTCCTGTTTTCAGGTTTTAGTCTCCGATCTCAATGAAAATTGGTCTATAGGGGATTTAATTGAGGCCGAACAACATGCAAACATTTTCGTAAAGATTTTGGTATTCCAAGATGGCCGCTGGCCCACGTCTTGTTTTAGGGTTTCAGTCTGCGATCTCAATGAAAATTGGTCTATAGGGGTTTTAATTAATGCCGAACAACATGCAAACATTTTCGTAAAGATTTTGGTATTCCATGATGGCCGCTGGCCCACGTCTTGTTTTAGGGTTTCAGTCTGAGATCTCAATGAAAATTGGTCTATAGGGGTTTTAATTAATGCCGAACAACATGCAAACATTTTCGTAAAGATTTTGGTATTCCATGATGGCCGCTGGCCCACTTCCTGTTTTAAGGTTTCAGTTTCCGATCTCAATGAAAGTTGGTCTATAGGGTTTTTAATTGATGCCGAACAACATGCAAACATTTTCGTAAAGATTTTGGTATTCCAAGATGGCCGCTGGCCCACTTCCTGTTTTAAGGTTTCAGTCTCCGATCTCAATGAAAATTGGTGTATAGGGGTTTTAATTGATGCCGAACAACATGCAAACATTTTCGTAAAGATTTTGGTATTTCAAGATGGCCGTTGGCCCACTTCCTGTTTTAAGGTTTCAGTCTCCGACCTCAATGAAAATTGGTCTGTAGGGGTTTTAATTGATGCCAAACAACATGCAAACATTTTCGTTAAGATTTTGGTATTCCAAGATGGCCGCTGGCCCACTTCTTGTTTTAAGGTTTCAGTCTCCGATCTCAATGAAAATTGGTCTATAGTGGTTTTAATTGATTCAGAAGGGGGAACTTTAGGTAAGGACAATCATATTTTATAAAGGACCGAGGTAAGACCCATGGGGATAGTATGACCAAGGTCCAAAATTGGAGCTTTGGATTTTGACCATATTTGGATGAAGGGCTACCAAGTTTGTTCAACAAATGACATTTACCTTTTTCAGAAACTTACATATTCAACTAAGGAGTTCCTTGTATTGTTTATATTAATCGTTAACCAATACTTTATACTGTGACTTTGTTGTTTTGTGCCATGAATCAGATGACCGTTAAGGCCCATGGGCCTCTTGTTTGTCAATATAGTTTATATAGAAACTGTTGTATAGGGGTATTACAATATCTATTGTGTATTGTGATACTTATTATTTTCAGAATCAAGTGGTCGGATTTGATGCACATCTTGCTGCTGGGAATGTCTTCAAACGTGTTCCTCAGTTCACAGTTTCAATACCAATCGGCAGCCAGAGTCTGATCACAGTCAACAAAGTGGTAGGTATTTCAAGTCATACAAATTCAAAGATTATTCATGTACTCAAGAACTTTGCTGCTTCTGCCTTTTTCATTGTGGAGAAGGTTAAAGGTAGGTTTCGCCCAATGAAATTTATCCTGTACATAGATATAATCTTCAGATCATTTTCAATGCACACGCGAACAATATGTGTGGTCAGTTGCATAGCTTGACCAGGAAAAACTCCTCTAAAAATGGAGCGAAGTCAAACTTTACATAAAACATGACGTTTATTTTTCCTAAACGAGGCCGCATCAACAAACAGAAGCGTGCAACAAAAAGTCAGATAGCAGTGACAGTCTTGCCACGGCATGTTTAGTTAAAAAAACAACAACAAATCAAAGTGCGATGGACTGTTTATACATATCATATAATCTAAAACACTTCATGTTACTTACATACGCTTGCTAGCTTAGTACATCAAACATATATGTAGTTAGTCTGCCGCTGTATGTACGCTGGCATGTGTGTTGGAATTTAATTCACCACGTGGTCACGAGTCCCAACAGATTCCGGCAAGTTCCGCTTGAGATGTGGCTTCTGTTTCTTCTATTGCTACATGCCATCTCTGAATTTAAATCCCTATTGATATCCTAGGCTGCTACCGAATCCATTATTATTTCCTCCACTTTGTTGCCGATTCAGATACTTTTTTTAGCTCACCTGGCCCGAAGGGCCGGTGAGCTTATGTCATTGCACGGCGTCCGTCCGTCCGTCCGTCAGTCAACATTTAATTTAAATCGCTACTAGTCAGAGAGTTCTGCTTGGATTGTGACCAAATTTGGCCACAAACATCCTTGGGGGAAGGCAAACAGAACTTCTATAAATTATGGCTCTGACCCCCCGGGGGCAGGAGGGGCGGGGTCCAATAGGGGAAATAGAGGTAAATCCTATAAATCGCTACTTGTCCTAGAGTTCTGCATTGATTGTAACCAAATTTGGCCACAAACATGCTTGGGGGAAGGGGAACAGAACTTGTATAAATTTTGGCTCTGACCCCCCTGGGGCAGGAGGGGTGGGGCCCAATAGGGGAAATAGAGGTAAATCCTTTAAATCGCTACTAGTCCTAGAGTTCTGCATGGATTGTAACCAAATTTGGCCACAAACATCCTTGGGGGAAGGGGAACAGAACTTGTATAAATTTTGGCTCTGACACCCCGGGGGCAGGAGAGGTGGGGCCCAATAGAGGAAATAGAGGTAAATCCTTTAAATCGCTACTAGTCATAAAGTTCTGCATGGAATGTAACCAAATTTGGCCACAGACATCCTTTTTGAAAGGGGAACAGAACTTGTATAAATTTTGGCTCTGACACCCCAGGGGCAGGACAGATGGGGCCCAATAGGGGATTTAGAGGTTAATATTAAAATTCCTTCAGAAAAGAAACAATGAACCTGTATTCAGAACATTACTTGGCATTACAAACCAGGTGAGCGATACAGGCCCTCTTGGCCTCTTGTTCATCTTTTCTTGCGTTTCTCGGATTTTACAAAAAAAATGAGTATTTGGTTGGGCGAAACCTACCTTTAATGGAATCAGGGTGTGCAGGAGATGCGTACCTCTGACTGAGGGGTGCTTTGGCGACATTGTGGGGAGCTCGAAGCTAGAAAATGACTGACGGTAGTTGTCAACATTTTTTCAATGCAATTATAGATATAGATATTAAGAGGAAAATTAGAAACACAACAATTTTTGCATGTGCAATGATGTCCATTCTATCAATGAGATGTGTTGATTGAAGCCAAAGATGCACGATTAGTTGAAGCTAAGTCAGAGGTATGCACCTCATGCGCAACCCGATTCTGATAACCTTCTCCACAGTGTTTCTGATCCCACACACACAGACATTTGATTAACCTCGTTTTATCTTACACACACACACACACACATTTGATTTACTCTCTAAAATCAAATACATCAATTGTTGCATTTCCACCCTATTTGGAATATTCCTTCTCTGTTATAAAAAAAAATGGACAGAACCTCGATGTAGTGGGAGGATATTTCACTGATGCCTGATATACAGTATTTAACTTTGATAGATTATGATTATACCCCCCACAACGAAGTTAAAGTGGGTAAGGGGGGAGGTATACTGGAATCAGCTTGTCCGTCTATCCGTCCTTCTGTCTGTCTGTAGACACAACCCTGTCTGACGAACTCTTCCTTGACAGTTTTTAAGTCATCTGACCCGAAGGGTCAGGATGACCTATAGTCATCGTGATTTGTCCGTCGTTGTCCGCCGTCCGTCGTGCGTAAACTTTTTCCTTTAAAACGCTACTCCTCCTTAACCGCTAAGCGGATGTCATCCATATTTGGTGTGAAACATTATTGGGGAAGGACAATCATATTTTATATAAATGAGCTTGGTCCAACCCCTAGGGGCTGAGGGGTGGGGCCCTAAAAGGGCGAATTTTCTTATTTTAAGCTTTAAAATCCTACTCCTCCTTCATCCTTGGATGGATTTCATCCATATGTGGTGTGAAACATTATTGGGGAAGGACAATCACATTTTATATAAATGAGCTTGGTCCAACCCCTAGGGGCTGAGGAGTGGGGTCCCAAAAGGGCAAATTTTCTTAATTTTAGCTTTAAAAACCTACTCCTCCTTCATCCTTGGATGGATTTCATCCATATTTGGTGTGAAACATCATTTGGGACGGACAATCATATTTCATGTAAATGAACCTGGTCCGACTCCTAGGGGCTGAGGGGTGGGGCCCAAAAAGGCAAATTTTCTTAATTTTAGCTTTAAAATCCTACTCCTCCTTCATCCTTGGATGGATTTCATCCATATTTTGTGTGAAACATCATTAGGGACGGACAATCATATTTTATATAAATGAGCGTGGTCCAACCCCTAGGGGCTGAGGGGTGGGGCCCCCAAGGGCAAATTTTCCTAATTTTAGCTTTAAAATCCTGCTCCTCCTTCATCCTTGGATGGATTTTCATTTATATTTAGTGTAAAACATTTTTGAGGAACGATAATCATATTTGATAAAAATGAGCATGCTCCAACCCCTAGGGCTGAGGGATGGGGCCCCAGATGGGCAAATTTTCTTAATTTTAGATTTAAAATCCTACTCCTCCTTCATCCTCGGATGGATTTCATCCATATTTGATGTGAAACATCATTGGGGACGGACAATCATATTTAATATAAATGAGCCTGGTCCGACCCTAGGAGCTCGGCAGGTGGGCCCCAAATGGGAAATTTTCTTTATATTAGCTTTAAAAATCCTTCTCCTCCTTCATCCTTGGATGGATTTCATCCATATTTGGTGTGAAACATCATTGGGAAGGACAATCATATTATAAATGAGCCTGGTCCGACCCCTAGGGCTGAGGGGTGGGGCCCCAAATGGGGAAATTTTCTTTATATTAGCTTTAAAATCCTTCTCCTCCTTCATCCTCGGATGGATTTCATCCATATTTGATGTGAAACATCATTGGGGACGGACAATCATATTTAATATAAATGAGCCTGGTCCGACCCCTAGGAGCTGGGAGGTGGGGCCCCAAATGGGGAAATTTTCTTTATATTAGCTTTAAAATCCTTCTCCTCCTTCATCCTTGGATGGATTTCATCCATATTTGGTGTGAAACATCATTGGGGGAAGGACAATCATATTATAAATGAGCCTGGTCCGACCCCTAGGGGCTGAGGGGTGGGGCCCCAAATGGGGAAATTTTTAGGTCATCTGACTGAAGGTCAGGATGACCTATTGTCATCGTGTTTTGTCCGTCGTCGTGCGCCGTGCGCCGTCCGCCGTGCGTCGTGCGTAAGACTATTTATACAAAAGCCTACTCCTCCTTCATCCTTGGATGGATTTCATCCATATTTTGGTGTGAAACATCATTAGGGACGGACAATCATATTTTTATATAAATGAGCGTGGTCCAACCCCTAGGGGCTGAGGGGTGGGGCCCCCAAAGGGCAAATTTTCCTAATTTTAGATTTAAAATCCTGCTCCTCCTTCATCCTTGATGGATTTCATTTATATTTAGTGTAAAACATTTTTAGGTCATCTGACCGAAGGTCAGGATGACCTATTGTCATCGTGTTTCGTCCGTCGTCGTGCGCCGTCCGCCGTCCGCCGTGCGCCGTCCGCCGTGCGCCGTGCGCCGTGCGTCGTGCGTAAGACTATTTATACAAAAGCCTACTCCTCCTTAACCCTTGAGCGGATTACATCCATATTTGGTGTGAAACATCATTGGGGAAGGACAATCATATTTTATATAAATGAGCCTGGTCCGACCCCTTGGGCTGAGGGGTGGGGCCCCAAAAGGGCAAATTTTCTTAATTTTAGCTTTAAAATCCTACTCCTCCTTCATCCTTGGATGGATTTCATCCATATTTGGTGTGAAACATCGTTGGGGAAGAAGGACAATCATATTTTATATAAATGAGCCTGGTCCGAACCCTAGGGGCTGAGGGGTGGGGCCCCAAAAGGGCAAATTTTCTAAATTTTAGCTTTAAAATCCTACTCCTCCTTCATCTTGGATGGATTTCATCCATATTTGGTGTGAAACATCATTGGGGATGGACAATCATATTTTATATAAATGAGCCTTGTCCGACCCCTAGGGGCTGAGGGGTGGGGCCCCAAAAGGGCAAATTTTCTTAATTTAAGCTTTAAAATCCTACTTCTCTTTCATCCTTGGATGGATTTCATCCATATTTGGTGTGAAACATTATTGGGGAAGGACATTCATATTTTATATAAATGAGCATGGTCCGACCCCTAGGGGCTGAGGGATGGGGCCCAAAAAAGGGCAAATTTTCTTAATTTTAGCTTTAAAATCTTACTCCTCCTTCATCCTTGGATGGATTTCATCTATATTTGGTGTAAAACATCGTTGGGGAAGGACAATCATATTTTATATAAATGAGCCTGGTCCGACCCCTAGGGGCAGAGGGGCGGGGCTCCAAAAGAGGAAATTTTCTTAATTTAAGCTTTAAAATCCTACTCCTCCTTCATCCTTGAATGGATTTCATCCATATTTGGTGTGAAACATCATTGGGGAAGGACAATCATATTTTTTATAAATGAGCCTGGTCCGACCCCTTGGGGCTGAGGGGTGGGGCCCCAAAAGGGCAAATTTTCTTAGTTTTAGCTTTAAAATCCTACTCCTCCTTCATCCTTGGATGGATTTCATCCATATTTGGTGTGAAACATCATTGGGGATGGACAATCATATTTTATATAAATGAGCCTTGTCCGACCCCTAGGGGCTGAGGGATGGGGCCCCAAAAGGGCAAATTTTCTTAATTTAAGCTTTAAAATCCTACTCGTCTTTCATCCTTGGATGGATTTCATCCATATTTGGTGTGAAACATCATTGAGGAAGGACATTCATATTTTTTATAAATGAGCCTGGTCCGACCCCTAGGGGCTGAGGGATTAGGCCCAAAAAGGTGCAAATTTTCTTAATTTTAGCTTTAAAATCCTACTCCTCCTTCATCCTTGAATGGATTCCATCTATATTTGGTTGTAAAATATCATTGGGGAAGGACAATCATATTTTATATAAATGAGCCTGGTCCGATCCCTAGGGGCTGAGGGGTGGGGCCCCGAAAGGACAAATTTTCTTAACTTTTAGCTTTAAAAATCCTACTTCTCCTTATCCTTGGATGGATTTCATCCATATTTTGGTGTGAAACATCGTTGGGGAAGAAGGACAATCATATTTTTATATAAATGAGCCTGGTCCTGACCCCTAGGGGCAGAGGGGCGGGGCTCCAAAAGAGGAAATTTTCTTAATTTAAGCTTTAAAATCCTACATCCTCATTCATCCTTGAATGGGATTTCATCCATATTTGGTGTGAAACATCATTGGGGAAGAACAATCATATATTATATAAATGAGCCTGGTCCGACCCCTAGGGGCAGAGGGGCGGGGCTCCAAAAGGGGAAATTTTCTTAATTTAAGCATCAAAATCCTACTCCTCCTTCATCCTTGGATGGATTTCATCCATATTTGGTGTGAAACAGCATTTGGGAAGGACAATCATATTTTATATAAATGAAATAGATCCGACCACTATGGGCAGAGGGGCGGGGCCCCAAAAGGGCAAATTTTCTTAATTTAAGCTTTAAAATCCTACTCCTCTTTCATCCTTGGATGGATTTCATCCATATTTGGTGTGAAACATCATTGGGGAAGGACATTCATATTTTATATAAATGAGCCTGGTCCGACCCCTAGGGCTGAGGGATTGGGCCCAAAAAAAGGCAAATTTTCTTAATTTTAGCTTTAAAATCCTACTCCTCCTTCATCCTTGGATGGATTTCATCCATATTTGGTGTAAAATATCATTGGGGAAGGACAATCATATTTTATATAAATGAGCCTGGTCCGATCCCTAGGGGCTGAGGGGTGGGGCCCCGAAAGGACAAATTTTCTTAACTTTAGCTTTAAAATCCTACTTCTCCTTCATCCTTGGATGGATTTCATCCATATTTGGTGTGAAACATCGTTGGGGAAGAAGGACAATCATATTTTATATAAATGAGCCTGGTCCGAACCCTAGGGGCTGAGGGGTGGGGCCCCGAAAGGGCAAATTTTCTTAATTTTAGCTTTAAAATCCTACTTCTCCTTCATCCTTGGATGGATTTCATCCATATTTGGTGTGAAACATCATTGGGGAAGGACATTCATATTTTATATAAATGAGCCTGGTCCGACCCCTAGGGGCTGAGGGATTGGGCCCAAAAAAAGGGCAAATTTTCTTAATTTTAGCTTTAAAATCCTACTCCTCCTTCATCCTTGGATGGATTTCATCCATATTTGGTGTAAAATATCATTGGGGAAGGACAATCATATTTTATATAAATGAGCCTGGTCCGATCCCTAGGGGCTGAGGGGTGGGGCCCCGAAAGGACAAATTTTCTTAACTTTAGCTTTAAAATCCTACTTCTCCTTCATCCTTGGATGGATTTCATCCATATTTGGTGTGAAACATCGTTGGGGAAGAAGGACAATCATATTTTATATAAATGAGCCTGGTCCGAACCCTAGGGGCTGAGGGGGTGGGGCCCCGAAAGGGCAAATTTTCTTAATTTTAGCTTTAAAATCCTACTTCTCCTTCATCCTTGGATGGATTTTCATCCATATTTGGTGTGAAACATCGTTGGGAAGAAGGACAATCATATTTTATATAAATGAGCCTGGTCCGACCCCTAGGGGCAGAGGGGGGTGGGCTCCAAAAGGTGAAATTTTCTTAATTTAAGCTTTAAAATCCTACTCCTCCTTCATCCTTGAATGGATTTCATCCATATTTGGTGTGAAACATCATTGGGGAAGGACAATCATATTTTATATAAATGAAATAGATCCGATCACTATGGGCAGAGGGGCGGGGCTCCAAAAGGTCAAATTTTTAGCTCACCTGGCCCGAAGGGCCGGTGAGCTTATGTCATGGCGCGGCGTCCGTCGTCCGTCCGTCCGTCCGTCCGTCCGTCCGTCCGTCGTCCGTCCGTCCGTCCGTCCGTCCGTCAACATTTCCTTTAAATCGCTATTAGTCATAGAGTTCTGCATGGATTGTAACCAAATTTGGCCACAAACATCCTTGGGGGAGGGGGAACAGAACTTGTATAAATTTTGGCTCTGTCCCCCCCGGGGCAGGAGGGGCAGGGCCCAATAGGGGAAATAGAGGTAAATCCTATAAATCGCTACTTGTCCTAGAGTTCTGCATGGATTGTAACCAAATTTGACCACAAACATCCTTAGGGGAGGGGAAACAGAACTTGTATAAATTTTGGCTCTGGTCCCCCAGGGGCAGGAGGGGCGGGGCCCAATAGGGGTAATAGAGGTAAATCCTTTAAATCGCTACTTGTCATAGAGCTCTGAATGGAATGTAACCAAATTTGGCCACAAACATTCTTTGGGGAAGGGGAACAGAACTTGTATAAATTTTGGCTTTGGTCCCCCGGGGGCAGGAGGGGCGGGGCCCAATAGGGGAAATAGAGGTAATCCTTTAAATCGCTACTAGTCATAGAGTTCTACATGAATTGTAACCAAATTTGGCCACAAACATCCTTGGGGGAAGGGGAACAGAACTTGTATAAATTTTGACTCTGGTCCCCTGGGGGCAGGAGGGGCAGGGCCCAATTGGGGAAATAGAGGTAAATCCTTTAAATCGCTACTAGTCATAGAGTTCTGAATGGAATGTAGCCAAATTTGGCCACAAACATCCTTGGGGTAAGGGGAACAGAACTTGTAAAAAATTTTGGCTCTGATCCCCCGGGTCAGGAGGGGCGGGTTCCAATAGGGGAAATAGAGGTAAATCCTTTAAATCGCTTCTTGTTGTAGAGTTCCTGAATGAAATGTAACTAAATTTGGCCACAAACATCCTTGGGGGAAGGGGAACAGAACTTGTTTAAATTTTGGCTCTGGTCCCCCGGGGGCAGGAGGGGCTGGGCCCAATAGGGGAAATAGAGGTAAATCCTTTATATCGCTACTTGTAATAGAGTTCTACATGAATTGTAACCAAATTCGGCCACAAACATCCTTGGGGGAAGGGGAACAGAACTTGTGTAAATTTTGACTCTGGTCCCCCGGGGGCAGGAGGGGCGGGGCCCAATAGGGGAAATAGAGGTAAATCCTTTAAATCGCTACTTGTCATAGAGTTCTGAATGGAATGTAACCAAATTTGGCCACAAACATCCTTTGGGGAAGGGGAACAGAACTTGTATAAATTTTGGCTCTGACCCCCCGGGGGCAGGAGGGGCGGGGCCCAATAGGGGAAATAGAGGTAAATCCTTTAAATCTCTACTTGTCCTAGAGCTCTACATGAATTGTAACCAAATTTGGCCACAAACATCCTTGGGGGAAGGGGAACAGAACTTGTATAAATTTTGGCTCTGACCCCCCGGGGGCAGGAGGGGCGGGGCCCAATAGGGGAAATAGAGGTAAATCCTTTAAATCGCTACTAGTCATAGAGTTCTGAATGGAATGTAACCAAATTTGGCCACAAACATCCTTTGGGGAAGGGGAACAGAACTTGTATAAATTTTGGCTCTGGTCCCCCGGGGGCAGGAGGGGTGGGGGCCCAATAGGGGTAATAGAGGTAAATCCTTTAAATCGCTACTAGTCATAGAGTTCTGAATGGAATGTAACCAAATTTGGCCACAAGCATCCTTTGGGGAAGGGGAACAGAACTTGTGTAAATTTTGGCTCTGACCCCCCGGGGGGCAGGAGGGGCGGGGCCCAATAGGGGAAATAGAGGTCAATCCTTTAAAATCGCTACTAGTCATAGAGTTCTGCATGGATTGTAACCAAATTTGGCCACAAACATCCTTGGGGGAAGGGGAACAGAACTTGTATAAATTTTGACTCTGGCCCCCTGAGGGCAGGACGGGTGGGGCCCAATAGGGGAAATAGAGGTAAATCCTATAAATCACTTCTTGTCCTAGAGTTTTGCTTGGATTGTGACCAAATTTGGCCATAAACATCCTTGGGGGAAGGGGAACAGAACTTGTATAAATTTTGGCTCTGACCCCCTGGGGGCGGGAGGGGTGGGGCCCAATAGGGGATTTAGAGGTTAATATTAAAATTCCTTCAGAAAAAAAACAATGAACCTGTATTCAGAACATTACTTGGCATTACAAACCAGGTGAGCGATACAGGCCCTCTGGGCCTCTTGTCTTAATTTAAGCTAGATCCTACTCCTCCTTCATCCTTGGATGGATTTCATCCATATTTAGTGTAAAACATCATTGGGGAAGGACATCATTGGGGAAGGACAATCATATTTTATATAAATGAGCCTGGTCCGACCCCTAGGGACAGAGGGACGGGGCCTAAAAAGGGGAAATTTTCTTAATTGAAGCTTAAAAATCCTACTAGTCCTTCATCCTTGGATGGATTTCATCCATATTTGGTGTGAAACATCATTGGGGAAGGACAATCGCATTTTATATATGAGTCTGGTCCGACCCCTAGGGGCTGAGGTGTGGGGCCCCAAAAGGGCAAATTTTCTTAATGTTAGCTGGCCCACTTCCTGTTTTCAGATTTTGGTCTCCAATCTCAATGAAAATTGGTCTATCGGGGTTTAAATTAATGCCGAACAACATGCAAACATTTTCATTAAGTCTTTGGTTTTCCAAGATGGCCGCTGGCCCACTTCCTGTTTTCAGGTTTCAGTCTCCAATCTCAAGGAAAATTGGTCTATAGGGGTTTTAATTGATTCTGAAGGGGAACTTTAGGTGAGGACAATCATATTTTATAAAGGACCGAGCTAAGACCCATGGGGATAGTATGGCGGATGTCCAAAATGGAAGCTTTGCTGAAATTTGGCTTTAAAATCCGTAAATGGGTTACAACCATATGTGATGAAGGGCTACCAAGTTTGTTCAACGAATGACATTTACCTATTTCAGAAACTTACATATTCAACTAAGGAGTTCCTTGTATTGTTTATATTAATCGTTAACCAATACTTTATACTGTGACTTTGTTGTTTTGTGCAATGAGTCAGATGACCGTTAAGGCCCATGGGCCTCTTGTTGAGGAACGATAATCATATTTGATAAAAATGAGCATGCTCCAACCCCTAGGGGCTGAGGGGTGGGGCCCCAAATGGGGAAATTTTTAGGTCATCTGACCGAAGGTCAGGATGACCTATTGTCATCGTGTTTTGTCTGTCGTCGTGCGCCGTGCGCCGTGCGCCGTGCGCCGTCCCCGCCGTGCGTCGTGCGTAAGACTATTTATACAAAAGCCTACTCCTCCTTCATCCTTGGATGGATTTCATCCATATTTGGTTTGAAACATCATTGGGGAAGGACAATCATATTTTATATAAAAGAGCCTGGTCCGACCCCTAGGGGCTGAGGGGTGGGGCCCCAAAAGGGCAAATTTTCTTAATTTAAGCTTTAAAATCCTACTCCTCCTTCATCCTTGGGTTGATTTCATCCATATTTGGTGTGAAGCTTCATTAGGGAAGGACAATTATATTTTATATAAATGAGCTTGGTCTGACCCCTAGGGTCAGAGGGGCGGGGCCCAAAAAGGGCAAATTTTCTTAATTTTATCTTTAAAATCCTACTCCTTCTTCATCCTTGGATGGATTTCATCTATATTTAGTGTGAAACATTATTTGGGAAAGGCAATCATATTTATATAAATGAGCCTGGTCCGACCCCTAGGGGCTGAGGGGTGGAGCCCCGAAATGGGCAAATTTTCTTAATTTTAGCTTTAAAATCCTACTCCTCCTTCATCCTTGGATGGATTTCATCCATATTTGGTTTGAAACATCATTTGGGAAGGACAATCATATTTTATATAAAAGAGCCTGGTCCGACCCCTAGTGGCTGAGAGGTGGGGCCCCAAAAGGCAAATTTTCTTAATTTAAGATTTAAAATCCTACTCCTCCTTCATCCTTGGGTTGATTTTATCAATATTTGGTGTGAAGCTTCATTAGGGAAGGACAATTATATTTTATATAAATGAGCTTGGTCCGACCCCTAGGGTCAGAGGGGCGGGGCCCCAAAAGGGCAAATTTTCTTAATTTTAGCTCTTAAATCCTACTCCTTCTTCATCCTTGGATGGATTTCACCTATATTTAGTGTGAAACTTCATTAGGGAAGGACAATCATATTTTATATAAATGAGCCTGGTCCGACCCCTAGGGTCAGAGGGGCGGGGCCCCAAAAGGGCAAATTTTCTTAATTTTAGCTCTTAAATCCTACTCCTTCTTCATCCTTGGATGGATTTCACCTATATTTAGTGTGAAACTTCATTAGGGAAGGACAATCATATTTTATATAAATGAGCCTGGTCCGACACCTAGGGGCTGAGGGGTGGGGCCCCAAAAAGGCAAATTTTCTTAATTTTAGCTTTGAAATCCTACTCCTCCTTCATGCTTGGATTGATTTCATCCATATTTGGTGTGAAAGATCATTGGGGACGGACAATCATATTTTATATAAAATGAGCGTGGTCCAACCCTTAGGGGCTGAGGGGCGGGGCCCCAAAAGGGCAAATTTTCTTAATTTTAGCTCTAAAATCCTACTCCTTCTGCATCCTTGGATGGATTTCATCTATATTTAGTGTGAAACATTATTTGGGAAGGGTAATCATATTTTATATAAATGAGCCTGGTCCGACCCTTAGGGGCTGAGGGGCGGGGCCCCAAAAGGGCAAATTTTCTTAATTTTAGCTCTAAAATCCTACTCCTTCTGCATCCTTGGATGGATTTCATCTATATTTAGTGTGAAACATTATTTGGGAAGGGTAATCATATTTTATATAAATGAGCCTGGTCCGACACCTAGGGGCTGAGGGGTGGGGCCCCAAAAAGGCAAATTTTCTTAATTTTAGCTTTGAAATCCTACTCCTCCTTCATGCTTGGATTGATTTCATCCATAT
The DNA here is from genome assembly GCF_041381155.1 of Argopecten irradians. NCBI lineage: Eukaryota > Metazoa > Mollusca > Bivalvia > Pectinida > Pectinidae > Argopecten > Argopecten irradians. The sequence continues at coordinate 42,716,101 of NC_091141.1, read as the reverse complement.
TTGGTGTGAAACATCATTGGGGACGGACAATCATATTTTATATAAATGAGCGTGGTCCAACCCCTAGGGGCTGAGGGGTGGGGCCCCCCAAAGGGCATATTTTCTTAAGTTAGCTTTAAAATCCTACTCCTCCTTCATCCTTGGATGGATTTCATCTATATTTAGTGTAAAACATTATTGCGGAAGGATAATCATATTTGATGTAAATGCATGAGCATGGTCCAACCCCTAGGGGCTGAGGGTGGGGCCCCAAATGGGCAAATTTTCTTAATTTTAGCTTTAAAATCCTACTCCTCCTCCATCCTTGGATGAATTTTATCTATATTTGGTGTGAAACATCATTGGGGAAACACAATTATATTTTATATAAATGAGTCTGGTCTGAACCCTGGGAACTGAGGGGTTGGGCCCCAAAAGGGCAAATTTTCTTAATTTTAGCTGGCCCACTTCCTGTTTTAAGGTTTCAGTCTCCGATCTCAATGAAAATTGGTCTATAGGGGTTTTAATTGATGCCGAACAACATGCAAACATTTTTGTAAAGATTTTGGTATTCCAAGATGGCCGCTGGCCCACTTCCTGTTTTAAGGTTTCAGTCTCCGAACTCAATGAAAATTAGTCTATAGGGGTTTTAATTGATGCCGAATACCATGCAAACATTTTCGTAAAGATTTTGGTATTCCAAGATGGCCACTGGCCCACTTCCTATTTTAAGGTTTCAGTCTCCGATCTCAATGAAAATTGGTCTATAGGGGTTTTAATTGATGCCCGAACAACATGCAAACATAATTGTAAAGATTTTGTTATTCCAAGATGGCCGCTGGCCCACTTCCTATTTTAAAGTTTCAGCCTCCGACCTCAATGAAAATGAAAATTGGTCTATAGGGGTTTTAGTTGATTCAGAAGGGGGAACTTTAGGTAAGGACAATCATATTTTATAAAGGACCAAGGTAAGACCCATGGGGATAGTATGGCCGAGGTCCAAAATGGGAGCTTTGCTGAAATTTGGCTTTTAAATCTGACTCCTCCTTATATTAATCCTTGAATGAGTTTTGACCATATTTGGATGAAGGGCTACCAAGTTTGTTCAACAAATGACATTTACCTTTTTCAGAAACTTACATATTCAACTAAGGAGTTCCTTGTATTGTTTATATTAATCGTTAACCAATACTTTATACTGTGACTTTGTTGTTTTGTGCCATGAGTCAGATGACCGTTAAGGCCCATGGGCCTCTTGTCTTTATATTAGCTTTAAAATCCTTCTCCTCCTTCATCCTTGGATGGATTTCATCCATATTTGATGTGAAACATCATTGGGGACGGACAATCATATTTAATATAAATGAGCCTGGTCCGACCCCTAGGAGCTGGGAGGTGGGGCCCCAAATGGGCAAATTTTCTTAATTTTAGCTTTAAAATCTTACTCCTCCTCCATCCTTGGATGAATTTTATCCATATTTGGTGTGAAACATCATTGGGGAAACTCAATTATATTTTATATAAATGAGTCTGGTCTGAACCCTAGGAACTAAGGGGTGGGGCCCCAAAAGGGCAAATTTTCTTAATTTTAGCTGGCCCACTTCCTGTTTTAAGGAAAAATTTCAATGAAAATTGGTCTGTAGGGGTTTTAATTGATGCCGAACAACATGCAAACATTTTTTAAAGATTTTGGTATTCCAAGATGGCTGCTGGCCCACTTCCTGTTTTAAGGTTTCAGTCTCCGATCTCAATGAAAATTGGTCTATAATGGTTTTAATTGATGTCGAATAACATGCAAACATTTTCGTAAAGATTTTGGTATTCCAAGATGGCCGCTGGCTTACTTCCTGTTTTAAGGTTTCAGTCTCCAATCTCAATGAAAATTGGTCTATAATGGTTTTAATTGATGTCGAATAACATGCAAACATTTTCGTAAAGATTTTGGTATTCCAAGAAGGCCGCTGGCCCACTTCCTGTTTTAAGGTTTCAGTCTCCGATCTCAATGAAAATTGGTCTATAGGGGTTTTAATTGATGCCGAACAACATGCAAACATTTTCGTAAAGATTTTGATATTCTAAGATTGTCGCTTGCCCACTTCCTGCTTAAGGTTTCAGTCTCCGATCTCAATAAAAATTGGTCTATAGGGGTTTTAAAGGTAGGTTTCGCCCAATGAAATATAAAGACTACGAAATTGAAATTTATCCTATACATAGATATAATCTTCAGATCATTTTCAATGCATACAGCGAACAATATGGGTGGTCAGTTGCCTAGCTTGACCAGGAAAATACTCCTCTAAAAATAGAGCGAAGTCAAGCTTTACATAGAACATGACGTATTTTTTCCAAAACGAGGCCCCAGCAACAAACGGAAGCATGCAATAAAATGTCAGATAGAAGTGACAGTCTTGCCATGGCATGTTTAATTAAAAAGCAAAAACAACAAATCAAAGTGCGAGGGACTGTTTATACATATCATATAATCTAAAGTGTTAAAAAATAACAACAACAAATCGAAGTGCGAGGGACTGTTTATACATATATAATCTAAAACACTTCATGTTACTTACATACGCTCGCTAACTTTGTACACCAAATATACATGTAGTAAGTCTGCGGCTGTTTGTGCGCTGGCATATGTGTTGAAATTTAACTCACCACGTGCAATGCCGTTACACGAGTCCCAACAGATTCCGGCAAGTTCCGCTTGAGATGTGGCTTCTGTTTCTTCTATTGCTACATGCCATCTCTGAATTTAAATCCCTATTGATATCCTAGGGTGCTACCGAATCCATTATAATTTCCTCCACTTTGTTGCCGATTCAGATATATTTTTTTCAATTCACACACTTTCGTTCAGCCATTTTGTTTACTTTTAGTGCGTGACAATGCGCATGCGCCAAACTTCGACAACGCAATCCATCGCAGCTTCATTTGCATATTATTTTGTCTGACAGACACCGTAATAAATCAAGGATTTCCTTCAATTTTGTATTCAAGACACATTTGTTCAATCTCAAACACATAAAGAAATTTAATTGAGATATTTTCATATGTTTTTACATCTTTTCTTCTGCTTATCGCATTTCACAAAAAAAATATTTATTTGGTTGGGCGAAACCTACCTTTAATTGATGCCGAACAACATGCAAATATTTTCGTAAAGATTTTGGTATTCCAAGATGGCCGCTGGCTTACTTCCTGTTTTAAGGTTTCAGTCTCCAATCTCAATGAAAATTGGTCTATAATGGTTTTAATTGATGTCGAATAACATGCAAACATTTTCGTAAAGATTTTGGTATTCCAAGAAGGCCGCTGGCCCACTTCCTGTTTTAAGGTTTCAGTCTCCGATCTCAATGAAAATTGGTCTATAGGGGTTTTAATTGATGCCGAACAACATACAAACATTTTTGTAAAGATTTTGGTTTTCCAAGATGGCCGCTGGCCAACTTCCTGTTTTAAGGTTTCAGTCTCCGATCTCGATGAAAATTTGTCTATAGGGGTTTTAATTGATGCCGAACAACATGCAAACATTTTCGTATCTCCGATCTCAATGAAAATTGGTCTATGGTGGTTTTAATTGATTCAGAAGGGGGAACTTTAGGTAAGGACAATCATATTTTATAAAGGACCGAGGTAAGACCCATGGGGATAGTATGACCGAGGTCTAAAATGGGAGCTTTGCTGAAATTTGGCTTTAAAATCTGACTCCTCCTTATATTAATCCTTGAATGGGTTTCGACCATATTTGGATGAAGGGCTACCAAGTTTGTTCAACAAATGACATTTACCTTTTTCAGAAACTTACATATTCAACTAAGGAGTTCCTTGTATTGTTTATATTAATCGTTAACCAATACTTTATACTGTGACTTTGTTGTTTTGTGCCATGAGTCAGATGACCGTTAAGGCCCATGGGCCTCTTGTTGGTACACAGAACCCTGACATAAAGGGGAGTTGAGTAAACTATATAGGATTCTGCAATGTCCCATGTTTTTGGAGTTATTACAGAATTTGGTACACAGAACCCTGACATAAAGGGGAGTTGAGTATATAGGATTCAGCAATGTCTCCTATTATTGGAGTTATTACTTGTGCTGTGGTTGGTATTAGTCGTCCACTCTGGCAACAGTTCTAGTTGGATTTAGGATTCAATTAAATGTTTGTATCAAAATTTCATGTGTATTGAACATAATGCATTAAAAACGTTACTAACAGGATCTGCTCTTCATTTCAGTTCATTCAGAAATCTAAAACTGGGGCTACAAAGCGACCATTCTCGGTTGCAGAAGAGGAAAGATCCCTTTGGGACTTAGGAACCAAGCCTCCAGTGAAAAAGATGAGTAACAAAGTTACTGATAACACTCACTCTGTAGTATCATTCCAGATGAAACCTCTTCAGACTTTTGATTTCCCAACGACCAAAGGCGATTCCTCTAACATGCACACAGAACTGGATACAGGAATGAGGAGCAGTAAACAAGGCCTTAACATTCCAAGGGTGAGCATTTCTTAATAATTCAAAGTGTACAAAGGTATCACAGCCAAATTAGCCATTAGATTTAATATTTCACATTGATGGTTATTGTCACTGTGACTAAGATGGACAGACAAAAGTAGCTCATTATTTATTGATGCTGGGAAACAGCAATCATAGGAACGCTCGGTAAGCCTGAGCACATCAAAACAATAATAACGATCCGCAATGAAAATTAAATGTTGTTTTGTTAATTTCATACCCTTATTGAATGTACAGGATATAAGTTACTATTTTTTCATGAGTATAAGTGGCGACTTTTTCCCCTGAAAATCGGGAGTGCAACCTATACGCCAGTGCGACTTATCCGTGGACGAAAATTTAAAATTTGAGGATGTTGTTGTATTATTACGTTGTGATTCACATGTGAAAATCATAAGTTTTACTCGCCGGTTTTGTAAAGTTATACATCAAAAAAATCACTGTAAAAGTGTTGAAAAGATAAAATATGCAATGAAAATATATAAAAGATGAAAATTATTACGTATCAGATGCATGTTCAATTGCAAAATTGTTTAATTCAAGGAAAATTGGCCGACTGAAACGTGTTTCTTTACACTCACAACACAATGGCGGTTTAGTTAAGTCATACATTAAAAAAATCACTGTAAAAATGTTTTAACGATATAATATGTGATGAAAATATAATAGAGATAAAAAGAATTATGTATTGTTACCAAGGAAATAATAACTAATACGTCAAAAATCATCAAATATCAAACAATAAGTTAATTATATTATTAAGGTATTATGTGTCAGCAGACACCAAGAAAACAATCTTCTGAACGACTGCTAACTTGCACACATGTTACACAGTTACACACTGTCAACATGTGTATTTCCCAGAATCCTGTCCCTGTGATTTCAATGAAATAATCAGCAATCAAGTTTATACCCGTAAATTACATGTAATATAGAACATTATACCGAATATAAACATCACATAGTCATATTAAAATCATTTAATCGATCTCTGCAGCGGCAAACACCTAGAGGTCATAATCCGGAAGTTTACAAAAATAAGGCTTCAGTGAATTGCATCATGGGATGCTGATCACTTACCCATAAACTGTATATATCCTGTATATCCACATTGATACTGAGTCATCTTTTCTTTTATGGTACACTCAGCCGAAGGGACCCAAAAACATGATCTGAATTAGTGTTAAAATCAACAATGTGTGTAAGATAGAGAATTCACCTGTTGGAATCGCCAAGATACTCTACAGGGTGCTCCTACAGGGTGCTCCTACAAAGGACGGAATTTCCAAAGAACAAGAACAATTTGACAAAGAATCCAATTTTAGGTTAATGATGCAAGCCTTGATAATTCAGTAATCCTTCACACAACAATATAATTAATATACGAAATATATCAAAATAGAGATAAAATAAACTTGTATGCATACTGAAGAGAGTTTTTTAACCGGCATCCGTATCTGTCTTATGTTGTTCATGATTTAGAAGAATGGTGAAAAACAAAACCTATTATAAATCATGCAGAGATAGGACTAAATCGAAGCCAAGATGAGTGATAATGATCCGAAAATTTTTGATAAAAATCAAATAAATATTGAGTCCCACTTAGTCAAACAAGCTGAAGTAAGCCGACATTGTAACGTCGTTGCCGAGAACGTTATGTGACTACCGTAACTACGTAATGTCTGTCCGAACTCTTCCGAGATTGGGTCATGAACTTTCTGACTTCGTTGGCAATAATCGTAACTTCTATGGCGACCAGTTTAAAATAAAGGCATGTTTACAAGTATCGACTTTAAACAACTGCTGTACCAAAGTTATTAAGAAATAATTTTGAATATTCTTTGATATAACTTAATTTCAACTACATCTACAAATACAAACGATATTGGGATAGAATCTAACTTGACTTTTTGTTGATAGTTACGTATAGTGTGGCTTTAAAGACCAGTCAAAGACCTCAAATAAAATGCATGATATACCTGATTGAAATTATTATATAAATAGTCCTTTATCAGAAATTTTACTTAAAACATGCCATATCCACTATAAAGGATAAACAAATTTCTTTATTCCTTTGTTTGCATCTTTCATTTACAGCATGTATGAGTGGCTTAGCACTTTAATATTCAGAATGGATAGTTTGGCTGAATTTGGTTTTTATGCCAGGAAACCACAGCTGTCCCATCCTGTCTTGTACAGTCTTTATATGGAGAAGGGAACAGTTATATCTTACATTTTATTTTTTCTAACAAAACCATTTCTGCCTTTACAGTGTACAACGGGAGCCAGTGATGTACATGTTACAGAGGGAGCCAGTGATGTACATGTTACAGTGGGAGCCAGTGATGTACATGTTACAGAGGGAGCCAGTGATGTACATGTTACAGAGGGAGCCAGTGATACAGTGAAGACAGACAGCATTATGCAGTTAGATATGGACGAAATTGACGACAATGTGTCACTTCAAGAACTTTCCAAAACACCAAACCAGGCAGATCCTGCAGACAGTATCCACACTAGTGATCTAGTTTCAGAGAGTGTTAGAAATGACACTGTCAAACCAGTTGTTAATGATTGTTCAGTAGATTCAGGAAAGAGGTTCCCAAGGGATTCTACCATTGCTGATGATTTGCCATGTAGAGGTGTAATGACTGAGGCCAGGTGTGGATCCTCATCATCTGGTGTGATAGAAGACCACCACACAGTGATCACTGAACTAGACACACTCTCTAGTTTACTGGCTCCAACTTTATATACACCAGGTTCTGTTAGAGCTTCTGAAAATATGACAAACCCTGTAAAAAGACAAAACTTGGTTCCAGTCCAGCGAGCTCAGATGGTGACTGGTGCCCCCCTATTGACCACACCCAGAATGATGCAAGGACAGCCCGGGGTAATGTTGTACCCCCAGGGCCCTCCAGTAGAGCCTCATCTCCGTCAGTCTCAACCCAACATACCTCCCTACTGCCAAGTCCAGCCCAGCTTGCTGCCATACCCTCCAGTTGTGGCTGCAGTACCTTCAGTCCCTGTGGTAGCCATGAAAACACCACTACTACCTCAACCCCCTATAACAAGGCCATCCACATCAGCTTATCAGGGCAAGCCACTTTTTCAGTCAACCATGACTGGACAAACTTCCCAACCCCTTGGAGTTGTTTCTTCTAGCAATCCAGCTTTTCAATCAGCCGTGACTGGACACACTTCCCAACCCCTGGGAGTTGTTTCTTCTGGCAATCCAGCTTTTCAATCAGCCGGGACTGAACACACTTCCCAAGCCCTGGGAGTTGTGTCTTCTAGTAATCCAGCTTTTCAATCAGCCGTGACTAGACACACTTCCCAACCCCTGGGAGTTGTGTCTTCTAGTAATCCAGCTTTTCAATCAGCCGTGACTGGACAAACTTCCCAACCCCTGGGAGTTGTGTCTGCATCAATTGGTCAAGCAAAGACAACAACAGTACCTAGTCAAACATTACCCTCAGTGCTACCTGTACAAATGTCAAATCCAAGTGGACAATTGAATCTGTCTAGTCAGATGAATTCCTCAGCAGAGCAGGGAAGTAGAAACCAACCTGTGTCGTCCTTAAATGTTACTTCTTGTGAAGCCGCAAGTATTTCTAACACTGCTACTAAAGGAGACAAGCCATTCATTGACCCGGAGCTACATCAAGCAGTGATAGCACAACTTCGCCAGGCCTATCCTGCCTTAGCGACAGATCCTGTGTGGTTAGAAACAGTGGGCCTACAACAGACTATGGTTTTACAGAACTACATAGACGCCAGTAAAAGTGTAGTTTCTGACAAAGACAGTAACAACACTGTGCAGGAAAGTTTAAACATAGATGTTCAAAAGAGAGAGGAATCTGCCAAAGTGCCAACATCGTCATGCTCTGAAGTGTCAAATGGTGACTCGACCCAAACTGTGATAAATGAGAATTCTGCTGTGATATCCAGCCGTCAACCGCCAGGATTTGAAAGTCTTGCAAGCACAGATGTGTCGCTGAGTGAAAAGTTTGAGGATATTACAGATATCAAGGATATTACAGATATCAAGGATATTACAGATATCAATTTAAAAGAAGGAGCGAAAGGCTTGGTGAAAACTATACGTGATTTAACAAAGACGACCAGACAGGATTCACAGAATGATCAAAAGGAGATTACACAAACTAACCGGAATCCTGTGGAGAATAAAACCGTCCAGCATCCAAAGTCACTCCTGGACAACTTGATGCGTGTTGAGAAACCTGTAGTTCATGAGCCCAAAGTGTCAACAGTGTACAAAGAGTCATTTTGTCAGCAAGATAATCCAGTTTCAAAGGATACAAATCACAATGCTATAGTTTCAAAAAAATCCAAAACTATGTGTTCGAAATTGGTACCTGAAAAAACAAGCAGAGAAGTTGTAAGAATGCCAACACCTACAAGTGGAGAGAACTGGGAAGATGATGTTAATCCAAATCCTATACCATTTCAACACGACTTCCGAAAAGTTCGTCCAGCAGAGAAAACGAAAGCATCTTGGCTGGCGGAAGTGTCCAGGACCAATGTACCTCCAGGGGCACCAGCCAAGAAGTCCACAGTTGTCCCTACAGCAGGTAAGGAAGATTTATATTGATATAATAACTAGAAATTGTCAAATATTTTCTCAAGCACATTGTTGTAGTAACATTTATAGATGTGTTCAAGTCTGGGGTGTATGATTAGAACTATTCTATTGCGCTGTGTTAGACATTTTCTCTAATCAACTGTACATTTTTCTCCATTCATTTTGTACCTGCTGTGGACATAATGAAAACCTATCTATACACTATTGTTATGAGGAAATGTGTTCTATAATATGTACATGAATTTAGTCTTTACATGATTTTTATGCATACATAACCTATAGCTATCTGACTATGGGGCCAAACAGTGTTAACATATCTTTGTGACATTCTGACCATTAATGCCACTATGGCCTCTTATAATTGATAAAAAAAAATAATTGGAGTAATACTTTTCATACTTCAATTGAAAAATCATTGCAGGACATTGTAAATTGATTTGCTCCTAGCAAGTTTAACATGAAATCATTTGATAGATTGTTAATGAGATGGTAAAGTTAACATTTCAGGTGCTGGCAGTACAGAGGCGAATGGCAGGATGGCTGTTATACCTATGAATGCCAAAGTGGTAAAGAAAAATGGTGATGAAGACTGTGTTTCTAGTGGAGAAGACTGGCACCAGGTACAGCAACAAACATATTGTATGCATTGCATAGAAAGTTTTTAGCTCACCTGGCCCAAAGGGCCGGTGAGCTTATGTCATGGCGCGGCGTCCGTCGTCCATCCGTCCGTTGTCCGTCCGTCAACATTTCCTTTAAATCGCTACTATAAATAGAGTTCTAGATGGATTGTAACCAAATTTAGCCAGAAACATCCTTGGGGGAAGGGGAACAGAACTTGTATAAATTTTGGCTCTGACCCCCCAGGGGCAGGAGGGGAGGGGCCCAATAGGGGTAATAGTGGTAAAACATATAAATCGCTACTTGTCCTAGAGTTCTGCTTGGATTGTAACCAAATTTGGCCAGAAACATCCTTGGGGAAAGGGGAACAGAACTTGTATAAATTATGGCTCGGACTCCCCGGGGGCAGGAGGGGCGGGGCCCAATAGGGGTAATAGAGGATAATCCTATAAATTGCTACTTGTCCTAGAATTCTGCATGGATTGTAACCAAATTTGGCCACAAATATCCTTTGGGGAAGGGGAACAGAACTTGTATAAATTATGGCTCTGACCCCCCGGGGGCAGGAGGGGCGGGGCCCAATAGGGGTAATAGAGGTAAATCCTATAAATCGCTACTTGTCCTAGAGTTCTGCATGGATTGTAACCAAATTTGGCCAGAAATATCATTGGGGGAAGGGAAACAGAACTTGTATAAATTTTGGCTCTGACTCCCTGGGGGCAGGAGGGGCGGGGCCCAATAGGGGTAATAGAGGTAAATCCTATAAATCGCTACTTGTCCTAGAGTTCTGCATGGATTGTAACCAAATTTGGCCAGAAATATCATTGGGGGAAGGGAAACAGAACTTGTATAAATTTTGGCTCTGACTCCCTGGGGGCAGGAGGGGCGGGGCCCAGTAGGGGTAAAAGAGGTAAATCCTATAAATCGCTACTTGTCCTAGAGTTCTGCATGGATTGTAACCAAATTTGGCCAGAAAGATTCTTGAGGGAAGGGGAACAGAACTTGTATAAATTATGGTTCGGACTCCCCGGGGGCAGGAGGGGCGGGGCCCAATAGGGGTAATAGAGGTAAATCCTATAAATCGCTACTTGTCCTAGAGTTCTGCATGGATTGTAACCAAATTTGGCCAGAAACATCCTTGTGGGAAGGGGAACAGAACTTGTATACATTTTGGCTCTGATCCCCCGGGGGCAGGAGGGGCGGGGCCCAATAGGGGTAATGGAGGTAAATCCTATAAATCGCTACTTGTCCTAGAGTTTTGCATGGATGGTAACCAAAATTGGCCAAAAACATCCTTGGGGTTCACAGAATTCGTATAAATTTTGGCTTTGACCCCCTGGAGCAGACAGAGTGGGGCGCAATAGGGGAATTAGAAGTAAATATCCAAATTCCTTCTGAAAAGAAACAATGAACTTATATTCAGAACATTACTTGGCATTACAAACCAGGTGAGTGATACAGGCCCTCTAGGCCTCTTGTTTGATAAGATGATCTCTATGATTTCTTAGACAAAAAACTTTGCAAAAAATGGCCACATTTATATAATTTTTGCATATTTTGAGTAGTTACCATGGCAACTGAAGCTGCAAAATCAAAATTTTTTATTACAATTAAATAAGGGATGTACAAAATATGTCAAATTCAACAATTTAAATAGTAATTAACAGTTTTGAACATTTGACAGATTTAGGGGCCAAAAAGGGCCCAAACTATACAAAGTCCTTTGATTTATTATGTATCTTAATGCTTTTATATCCGTAATGCTCTTAAGATAAAAAATAGTTAACTTAATTCCAAGTTTAGCTTTCATTTGGGTGTGCCATATTGGCAAAAATCTGAATGAGTTCATTAGGCGGTGCTGTAAAACTGGAACAAATCTACAAAAGGAACACACAGATTGACTTCAGATGTACAGGATCAAATTTCTAGATCATGTGGAATAGGTGGATAATTTTGCTTTCAAACTAGTGGTGTGATATCATTTGCATGAGCTGTTTGAAACATCCAGATGGCCAGCATGGCCTCTGATTGGTGCATAATATTTCTCATGAAGATGTGGACATATAGGTAACAGACAACAGCCATTAAATAATGAACAACATCCATTTGTAGGTTAGTAAAAAGAAGAAGGAGAAGAAGAAAACAGAAAGTGAGAGGACAAGACGAAAATCTGGCTCTGATGCACCCGGAGCCAAAAGTAACAACTTCGAAAAACTGATCACCAAGTTGTCTGAAGTGTTCACTACTCTTAGCAGGTAGGTTACTATAGAAACAAGAAAACTGACCACAAAGTTGTCTGAAGTTTTCACTACTCTTAGCAGGTAGGTTACTATAGAAACAGGAAAACTGACTACCAAGTTGTCCAAAGTGTTCACAACACTTAGCAGGTAGGTTACTATTGAAACAAGAAAACTGACCACCAAGTTGTCTGAAGTGTTCACTACACTTAACAGGTAGGTTACTATAGAAACAAGAAAACTGACCACCAAGTTGTCTGAAGTGTTTGCTACTCTTAGCAGGTAGGTTATTATAGAAACATGAAAACTGACCACCAAGTTGTCTGAAGTGTTCACTACACTTAACAGGTAGGTTACTATAGAAACAAGAAAACTGACCACCAAGTTGTCTGAAGTGTTCACTACACTTAGCAGGTAGGTTACTATAGAAACAGGAAAACTGACCACCAAGTTGTCCAAAGTGTTCACTACTCTTAGCAGGTAGGTTACTATAGAAACAAGAAAACTGACCACCAAGTTGTCTGAAGTGTTTGCTACTCTTAGCAGGTAGGTTATTATAGAAACATGAAAACTGACCACCAAGTTGTCTGAAGTGTTTACTACACTTATCAGGTAGGTTACTATAGAAACAGGAAAACTGACCACTAAGTTGTCCAAAGTGTTCACTACACTTAGCAGGTAGGTTACTATAGAAACAAGAAAACTGACCACCAAGTTGTCTGAAGTGTTCACTACTCTTAGCAGGTAGGTTACTATAGAAACATGAAAACTGACCACCAAGTTGTCTGAAGTGTTCACTACACTTAGCAGGTAGGTTACTATAGAAACAGGAAAACTGACCACCAAGTTGTCCAAAGTGTTCACTACTCTTAGCAGGTAGGTTACTATAGAAACAAGAAAACTGACCACCAAGTTGTCTGAAGTGTTCACTACACTTAGCAGGTAGGTTACTATAGAAACATGAAAACTGACCACCAAGTTGTCCAAAGTGTTCACTACTCTTAGCAGGTAGGTTATTATAGAAACATGAAAACTGACCACCAAGTTGTCCAAAGTATTTACTACACTTAACAGGTAGGTTACTATAGAAACAGGAAAACTGACCACCAAGTTGTCTGAAGTGTTTACTACACTTATCAGGTAGGTTACTATAGAAACAGGAAAACTGACTACCAAGTTGTCTGAAGTGTTTACTACACTTATCAGGTAGGTTACTATAGAAACATGAAAACTGACCACCAAGTTGTCTGAAGTGTTTACTACACTTATCAGGTAGGTTACTATAGAAACAGGAAAACTGACCACTAAGTTGTCCAAAGTGTTCACTACTCTTAGCAGGTAGGTTACTATAGAAACAAGAAAACTGACCACCAAGTTGTCTGAAGTGTTCACTACACTTAGCAGGTAGGTTACTATAGAAACAGAAAAACTGACCACCAAGTTGTCCAAAGTGTTCACTACACTTAGCAGGTAGGTTACTATAGAAACAAGAAAACTGACCACCAAGTTGTCCAAAGTGTTCACTACACTTAGCAGGTAGGTTACTATAGAAACATGACAACTGACCACCAAGTTGTCCAAAGTGTTCACTACTCTTAGCAGGTAGGTTACTATAAAAACAGGAAAACTGACCACCAAGTTGTCCAAAGTATTTACTACACTTTCTATAGCAAGTAGGATACTATAGAAACATGAAAACTGACCACCAAGTTGTCCAAAGTGTTCACTACACTTAGCAGGTAGGTTACTATAGAAACAGGAAAACTGACCACCAAGTTGTCCAAAGTGTTCACTACACATAGCAGGTAGGTTACTATAGAAACAGGAAAACTGACCACCAAGTTGTCCAAAGTGTTCACTACACTTAGCAGGTAGGTTACTATAGAAACAAGAAAACTGACCACCAAGTTGTCCGAAGTGTTCACAACACTTAGCAGGTAGGTTACTATAGAATTATCTGTTTATCAATTGAGAGTATTCCGGATGTCACATCTTATACAGTTTAATAATTAGTCCGCTAAACCTGCCTATATCATTAGGCTTTTTTTTTTTTTTTTTCCCCGGCATTGCATGGACGATATATTAAAAATATGCCACTGACGTAGCGTAGGCCAAATCTGGCCTACGATTTCACATTTTTAAGAGGTACCGCGAGCTGACTATATATTAGGCAAAAAAAAAAAAGAAATTAAAAAAGCCTAATAATATAGGCAGGTTTAGCGGACTATTTAATAATATGATCAAACTTTATAATATAATCAAACTTTTTCTGAAATTGGGTAGTATTATATGGCCGGCTGATTCTTAAACCTTGTATATCATATATACACACACATATATATATATATCATATATGTATATATTATTTATAGAGAGAAAAAATATCTATAGAGCCAGATGCCTGTGGTATTACTGAATTTGGTATTAGAAATGATGTGTTTGCTAGATTGCTTATGTGAAGCAATGACTTTGACAATGTTATTTGTCCGTTATCAGGGACCGTATTATAGAGCTTATCACAGAGGTTAGAAACACAACCAAGGGACTCAGTGGTTTGAACATGAAACAGATCATCACCCTGGCACGCCAAGTCTTCATAGCAAATCGTCACTACTACCAGTCGGACCTCAAACAGGTATGTAGTCTAACATTGCTCCAACATACCGGGTAAACATTCTGCCGTGTTCCGTATAGTTTTTATGTTCAATACATGTATGTAATATGGCACAAAGAAATGTACTTATTTCATAACTAAGCATGTTTCACAAAGGAAAAACCATGTGATAAATTCCAAAGCAGTTTGTTATCATTTATGTTTACACACTCCAGTGCGTAAACACCTATAACTATGAAAGAGTCTTACAGTACTAAACCTAAGGAGATGAAAGGCCCAGATATATTTATTCATTACATTTTTAGGTCATCTGACCGAAGGTCAGGATGACCTATTGTCATCGTGTTTCGTCCGTCGTCGTGCACCGTCCGCCATCCGCCATGCGTCGTGCGTAAAACTATTTATATAAAAGCCTACTCCTTCTAAACCCTTGAGTGAATTACATCCATATTTAGTGTGAAACATCCTTGGGGAAGGACAATCATATTTTATATAAATGAGATAGGTCCGACCCCTAGGGGCAGAGGGGCGGGGCCCCAAAAGGGGAAATTTTCTTAATTTAAGCTTTTAAATCCTACTCCTCCTTCATCCATTAATGGATTTCATCCATATTTGGTGTGAAACAACATTGGGGAAGGACAATCATATTTTATATAAATGATTCAACTAAGGAGTTCCTTGTATTGTTTATATTAACCGTTAACCAATACTTTATACTGTGACTTTGTTGTTTTGTGCCATGAGTCAGATGACCGTTAAGGCCCATGGGCCTCTTGTTACTGTATGATATAAGGTTTTACATAACAGTGATATACATATATTTACATTTTCAATGCAGTCCCACTATGTAACCTTACCAAACGCAGTTAGCAGTCATATAGACAGTGGAACTTTTGCCCTTTTTATAGTGCTATATCACTGAAGCATGCCGCCGAAGACAACACCGCATACATGGGAGGCCGTCCTTACATGACCATAGCTGTTAATAGGACGTTAATTAATCAAACAAACAAACAATCATATAGACAATGAACTTCCAAGTGCTTATTATGACGTCATTATCATTGTGCCAGAGATCGCAGAAGACGGTGATTCAAATGGCTGTTCTATCCATGACGATAACGAATGATTATTTCATTATAGATGCAAAATTCATTGGGATTTCATCATGAAATTGTAACCAAATGTAAATATAAGCATTGAATGTCTTTCAGTTGCCTAGCGCGCTTCATGGAATTTGCCTCTGTCCAGTTTGCATTCATATTGGCTATGAATGCCAACTGAAAGACGTTCAATGCTTAAATGTACTTTACTCCAGTGAAAATATCAATTTTTAGCCCACCATCATCAGATGGTGGGCTATTCAAATCGCCCTGCGTCCGTGGTCCGTCGTTCGTCGTCCGTCGTCCGTCCGTAAACAATGCTTGTTATCACTATTTCTTAAAAACAGCTGCAAGGATTTTGTTCAAACTTCACATGGAGGGTCCCCTTGGTCCATATTTGTGCCATACATATTTTGAGGCTGATCGGAAAAACAAGATGGCCGCCAGGCAGCCATCTTTGATTTTGGCAGTTGAAGTTTGTTATCGATATTTCTTGAGAACTACTGAAGGGATTTTGTTCAAACTTCACATGGAGGTTACCCTTGGTCCCTAGTTGTGCCATACAGATTTTGAGGCTGATAGGAAAAACAAGATGGCCGCCAGGCAGCCATCTTTGATTTTGGCAGTTGAAGTTTGTTATCGATATTTCTTGAGAACTACTGAAGGGATTTTGTTCAAACTTCACATGGAGGGTACCCTTGGTCCCTAGTTGTGCCATACAGATTTTGCGGCTGATCGGAAAAACAAGATGGCCGCCAGGCAGCCATCTTTGATTTTGGCAGTTGAAGATTGTTATCGATATTTCTTGAGAACTACTGAAGGAATTTTGTTCAAACTTCACATGGAGGTTACCCTTGGTCCCTATTTGTGCCATACAGATTTTGAGGCTGATAGGAAAAACAAGATGGCCACCAGGCGGCTATCTTGGATTTTGATAGTTAAGGTTTGATATCCCCATTTCTCAAAAAGTGCTGAAGGGATAAGGTTTGATATCCCCATTTCTCAAAAAGTGCTGAAGGGATATTTCTCAAATTTAATATGTAGGTTCCCCTAGGGCCCTTGTTGTGCATATTGCATTCTTGGACCAATCGGTGAACAAGATGGCCGCCAGGCCGCCATCTTGGATTTCGATAGTTAAAGTTTGTTATAGCTATTTCTCTGATAGTACTGAAGGGATCTGTCTCAAATTTCATATGTAGGTTCCCCTAGGGACCTAGTTGTGCATATTGCATTTTGGGACCGATCGGTTAACAAGATGGCCGCCAGGCAGCCATCTTGGATTTTGTTATTCAAAGTTTGTTATCGCTATTTCTCAGAAAGTACTGAAGGGATCTGTCTCAAAATTCATATGTAGGTTCCCCTAATGCCATAGCTGTACATATTGTGATTTGGGACCGATCGGTCAACAAAATTGCTGCCAGGCAGCCATCTTGGATTTTTATATTCAAAGTTTGTTATCGCTATTTCTCAGAAATTATTGAATGGATCTTTCTCAAATTTCACATGTAGGTTCCCCTAGGGCCCTAGTTGTGCATATTGTGATTTGGGACCGATTGATCAACAAGATGGCCGCCAAGGAGTCATCTTGGATTTTGATAGTTGAAGTTTGTTACCGCTATTTCTCAAAAGGTACTGAAGCGATCTGTCTCAAATTTTATATGTAGTATGTTTGAAAAAGTTTAAAAAGTAGAGAAAAGATCCATCTTTCCTTTGTCAGATATAGATCATTCTTTTAAAGGGGGCCAAGATCCCTCTGGGATCTCTTGTTATATTTTATCACTCGCTTTTGACCAATCGTAATGCAGCATGACAGTTTTACCTTATTACCTAGTAGATTGTGCGCAAAAATGTCTTCATGTTTTTTGTACAGAAATATGATGCTGTGATCACAAAAATACAACGTAATAATGACATGGGTATATAGAAAATAGTAAGAAATAGAAGATTTTTGTTTCTTGATGAATACTAGTAATATTGTATTTTACACTAGTAACACACTAGTAAAAAATATCAAAATTTTAACCTCATTCGGTGAAGAATCACTATGTTCAATACACTGAAATCTATATATTGAAACATGTCTATTATTTACTGGAATGCTTGCTGTAAGGTATTCTCTTCCTTGTTTGACAGAAGAAATCCCCCAGTCCTTACTCCCAGAAAAGCCAGAGGTTGTCTCCCCTCCCTATCGTGGGTATGACTGCTGTGCCGGGACCAGGAAAGACATATAACTTCAAGCCATTGTCTATGAGTGTCATCCAGGTAGGTTTGCTGGTAAATCAGTACAGAACTGGTCATCTAGTGAGATGATAATTCTGTAGTGGACAGGACTGGTCATAGAGTGAGATGATTGTTCTGTAGTGGACAGGACTGGTCATCTAGTGAGATAATTGTTCTGTAGTGGACAGGACTGGTCATAGAGTGAGATGATTGTTCTGTAGTGGACAGGACTGGTCATCTAGTGAAATGATTGTTCTGTAGTGGACAGGACTGGTCATCTTGTGAGATGATCGTTCTGTAGTGGACAGGACTGGTCATCTAATGAGATGATCGTTCAGGAGTGGACAGGACTGGTCATCTAGTGAGATGATCGTTCTGTGGTGGACAGGACTTGTCATAGAGTGAGACTATCATTTGATGATTGAAGTTTGATAGTGCTATATATCTCAGAAAGTACTGAAAGGATCTTTCTCAAATTTCATATGTAGTAAAATGTAGTAAAAGTTTGAAAAGCAGAGAAAAGATTCTCTTTCCATTGTCAGACATAGATCATTCTTTGTTGGGTGCCAAGATTCCTCAGGGATCTCTAGTTAAAAGATCTTTAAGGTAAATTTTTACTGTATTTGACATCTTTACTGTATTTGACAGTTATGAAAAGTTGATTGACATGAATCTTTACTGTATTTGACAGTTATTAAAAGTTGACAAATGTGAATCTTTACGGTATTTCACAATTATCAAAAGTTGATTAACGTGAATCTGTTTTTGACAGACCAAGGAGATTCCGTCGATGGATGATGAAGAGGATATCTGTGTGATTTGTCATGATGCCCTTCTCATGGAAGAGACTAAGACGCTCGAGTGTGGCCATGTCTTCCACTCCGCTGTAAGTATCGGGTCACCTGAGTCAGGATCACCTATAGGGCCAAAAAAAAAATGTTTGTTTATCACATGAGCCCAAAATAATAGGGTAGGTAGGTCGGATATTTTTTTTATTTTTTTTTTTTAAATATTTCATATAATTTTCATGTCATAGATTTATTGCCTATGTATGTACTTGCATGATATTTTCAAATGTGCTTTAAAAAGAAAGTCTATATTGTTCACCATGCTTTAACATAATGCTATATATTGTCTCTTTCTCTTTTACAAATAATTGTCTTTTAATTTTTCTTTTTTTTCTTGTGTCAATTTTGCAATACTATCTTTAATAATGGAAAATCTTCCCTTTTCATTGTAAATATACAGAATAATCTACATGCAGAAGAAATTTTGTCAAATACATTCTGCATATTGTCAAAGAAGTTTGAAATTTAATAAATATGGACACTAACTTTGGATTGAAACAAAATATTTAATTTACAAGCGATATTTAACCCAAAACAAAACATCAATACTTAGCGCTGTCACTCACCGGCACCGCAGTACTGACACAACACGCTAGTCATACCATGCTGAAAGTGGGCCACATGCCAAAAATACCCACTGACAGGACCTAGAATATTGTGCCTGAGGTGTTCATTAATTGGTGATTGCCATTCATAATCCAATTGTAATGTCTTGTTGAGGTTTTGCGTCTGTACCATGGTTAGTTTGCCTGCAGCCGGCTCACCTGTCATGGCCGCCATGTTTCGGGTGGTTCGATTGCAATGTCCCAAAAGTTGAGGGACTTAGGTTGGAGGACCTTAAACAGACATTTTTTTTGGCCTAGTCATCATGCTTTGTCCGTCCACATGCGTTTGGCTCTATAGACATTTTTCTCTTTATATATGTAATACTGTGTGAAGGTCTATAACAATAGAATTGGGTAGTGTTATATGACCAGCAGAGTTATAGACCTTCACACAGTATTACATATACACATATAAAGAGAAAAATGTCTATAGAGCCAAACGCCTGTGGTCCATCGTCATGCGTTGTGCACCGTCCATCATGCACTGTGCACCTATCATTCAAATAACTTCTGATATTGGGCCTCTTTCATGTTGGGATGGAGGCCTTAAATTTGACTTTCATTCAAGGTCTCGGGTAAAAATGGCTTAAATCGTTAAACAACTTCTTGCCAATAACTAAGAGTCCTGGAGACCTGATAGTAGACTTTTAGCACGCTGGGATGGGATGAAGGACTACAAAGATTGTTCAAATGAATAACTTTGACTTTCATTCAAGGTCACAGGGACTATGCTAAAATCTTATAAATAAATGACTTCTTACCAATGACTAAGAGGCTTAGAGATCTGATATTGGATCTGTAGCATATCAGGATGAAGGGCTACAAAGTTTGTGCTTATGAATTACCTTGACCTTCATTTAAGGTCACAAGGGTCCAATAGGTTAAAATCTTGTAACAAATTCTCAGTACAGAGGACTCCACATAATCGAATAATGGTTATTTGAATATTTCGGTTATTTGCATAAAATTCTGCAGTCCCGATTTTTTCCTTCTTTATCTTTGTTTTTCAACTCCGTGTATTTGAATAGACTTTTACATGACCTGGTTATTTGAATAAAATATTTGGGAAATTCTAAAAATAAAATCAAATATTTTTCAATTTTGCAATATATTTTCAGCGAAATTCGCCGATATATGTTTCAAGATACTTCACTTTTACTAGAAATCATCATAGTGACAGATTAACGTTACCGTATGGCTTGTTATTTTATGCATAAATCTGCAAAGGTATTCGACGCTGTTATGATTTACATCAGCAGCTGTAGATCATTACTTTAGTATAATCACTGACTCAAACATCTAATTAAAGCATTTGTACTTTCAAATATGTTTATTTATTAATGTAACGTACCTTAGTTCGCGATCGGTTGGAGAAAGTCGGCATAAAATGACTACCGCAAGTTTCGTATGTAGGATACAAAAGATACTTGCTACGTTGTTTCATTGCTATATGCATTAATTTATGAAATGTTATCAAGCTATTCGCCGTATCGATCAACAATACAGGAAGAATTCTCAAAACACATTTAGGTCCAGTGAACGCATGGCTTCATCACCTGCCACCATTTTCGAATTCATACACGTGTCAAAACAACACTGCTAGTTGATCAGCACTTTGAAGTTTAATCACGATCGTAAGTTCATTTTGCCAGACAAATGTACGTAAATTATTTTATTATTCAGGTTCAGAATTGCAGACACAAATTCAATCCTGTTTAGTTATTGCATTTGATATCGATCGTTTAGCTGTTTCTCAAAGATTCACGTGTCGATCTAACGTACATAAACAAGAATCTAATATTGGAATATTTTTAGCCCACCATCATCAGATGGTGGGCTATTCAAATCGCCTTTCGTCCGTCGTCCGTCCGTCCGTCCGTCCGTCCGTTTCTGTCCGTCTGTCCGTCCGTCCGTCCGTCCGTCCGTCCGTTAACAATTCTTGTTACCGCTAATTCTCAAAAAGTGCTGAAGGGATCTTTCTCAAATTTCATATACAGGTTCCCCTAGGACCCTAGTTGTGCATATTGCATTTTCGGACCGATCGGATAACAAGATGGCCGACATGCGGCCATCTTGGATTTTGATAGTTAAAGTTTGTTACCACTATTTCTCAAAAAGTGCTGAAGGAATCTTTCTCAAATTTCATATACAGGTTCCCCTAGGACTCTAGTTGTGCATATTGCATTTTGGGACCGATCGGTCAACAAGATGGCCGACAGGCGGCCATCTTGGATTTTGATAGTTTAAGTTTGTTACCGCTATTTCTCAAAAAGTACTGAAGGGATCTCTCTCAAATTTCATATATAGGTTCCCCTAGGGCCCTAGTTGTGCATGTTGCATTTTGGGACCGATCGGTCAACAAGATGGCTGACAGGCGGCCATCTTGGATTTTAATAGTTAAAGTTTTTACCGCTATTTCTAAAAAAGTACTGAAGGTATCTTTCTCAAATTTTATATATAGGTTCCCCTAGGGCCACTTGTTGTGTATGTTGCATTTTGGGACCGATCGGTAAATAAGATGGCTGACAGGCGGCCATCTTGGATTTTGATAGTTAAAGTTTGTTACCACTATTTCTCAAAAGTACTGAAGGGATCTTTCTCAAATTTCATATGTAGGTTTCCCTAGGACCCTACTTGTGCATATTGTATTTTGGGACCGATCGATAAAGAAGATGACCGACCGACCGCTATCTTACAAGATGACCGACCGACAGCCATCTTGGATTTTGATAGTTAAAGTTTGTTATCGCTATTTCTCAGAAAGTACTGAAGGGATTTTTAATTCCATGCATAGTTTCCCCTTGTATCCTAGTTGTGCATAGTACCTTTAAGGACTGATCCATAATGCCTTTCGGGACAGATCGGTAAACAAGATGGCCAACCGGTCTCCATCTTAGATTTCATTGTTGAAGTTTGTTACCACTATTTCTGAGAAAGAACTATAGCGATCTGTCTCAAATTTTATACCTAGTGTGTTTGAAAAAGTTTGAAAAGCAGGGAATAGATCCCTCTTTCCATTGTCAGACATAGATCAGATCATTCTTTGGTGGGCGCCAAGATCCCTCTGGGATCTCTTGTTGTTATTAAACAATTAAAATTGATTTACAACTTCGAAAATAATTACTTGTTGTTTGTTTTAAGTGTAAATAATTTACGTATTTATCAAGTAAACGAAACAATATCTGTTTGCCTGTTCACATACATATGTGTGGGGTCAAACGGAGATGCAAAATGCCATCTCCGCCTATTCAAATACTCCGGTTATTTGAATATTTTCTTCTGGAAAATGACTTATTCAAATAAGCGGAATCCTCTGTATTAAGTTAAGGGCCTAAAGTAAGATAATCAAAAATTACACCTGTAGCATGCTGGATGAAATTTCAATAATCACAAATACTCCTATTATACAATTTAAGATACACTGAACTTGAAACAAAGACAACATTTGAGATACACTGAACTTGAAACAAAGACAACATTTGAGAAATGAAATTCAACTGCTGAACTTGGGGCAAAACATGCAGATTTGTGGAATTGCACTTTAACTCCTAAATGTAACATTTTTTCTTATTCAGTATTCCAACTATGTTCAGATGACATTAGATATTGAATACATAGGTATCAATAGGACGTCCCATAACATATTTGCATGATATAATCTACAACCGCCATTTGCAAGACAACGTCAAAAAGGACTCAATGTTTATGTTTTTGTTATGTCGAATTCGATCAAAGAAGCTCTCCGTGTACCTACTATATATACTAGTGAGCTGAGTGACATGGTTATTTGGTGACAGAAATATGTACTGAACCCTGTGGACTTATTCAATAGAAATGTACATTTTGTTTTGCACGTTTTGCTAAAATTTACTAGCAACACAATTTAAGACTCAACAGTAATGTTGGTCTGATGCATACATACTTTTTATCCACTTTTACGTTCCAGGACGACAGCTGAGTTTCATCTGTCAATTATGACAGTCAGTGCGCCCCTTTTAACAGATATGTCCCTAATGTTTCAGTATGCTCAGTCAGTACGCCCCTTTTAACAGATATATCCCTAATGCTTCAGTATGCTCAGTCAGTGCGCCCCTTTTAACAGATATATCCCTAATGTTTCAGTATGCTCAGTCAGTACGCCCCTTTTAACAGATATATCCCTAATGTTTCAGTATGCTCAGTCAGTACGCCCCTTTTAACAGATATATCCCTAATGCTTCAGTATGCTCAGTCAGTACGCCCCTTTTAACAGATATGTCCCTAATGTTTCAGTATGCTCAGTCAGTACGCCCCTTTTAACAGATATGTCCCTAATGCTTCAGTATGCTCAGTCAGTACGCCCCTTTTAACAGATATATCCCTAATGCTTCAGTATGCTCAGTCAGTGCGCCCCTTTAACAGATATGTCCCTAATGTTTCAGTATGCTGAGTCAGTGCGCCCCTTTTAAGATATATATCCCTAATGCTTCAGTATGCTCAGTCAGTGCGCCCCTTTTAACAGATATATCCCTAATGTTTCAGTATGCTCAGTCAGTGCGCCCCTTTTAACAGATATGTCCCTAATGTTTCAGTATGCCACATCCCTAATATGTTTCAGTATGCTCAGTCAGTACGCCCCTTTTAACAGATATATCCCTAATGCTTCAGTATGCTCAGTCAGTGCGCCCCATTTAACAGAAATGTCCCTAATGTTTCAGTATGCTCAGTCAGTACGCCCCTTCAACAGATATATCCCTAATGTTTCAGTATGCTCAGTCAGTACGCTCCGTTAGTACGCCCCTTTTAACAGATATGTCCCTAATGTTTCAGTATGCTCAGTCAGTACGCCCTTTAACAGATATGTCCCTAATATTTCAGTATGCTCAGTCAGTACGCCCCGTTTCACAGATATATTCCTAATGTTTCAGTATCCTCAGTCAGTACGCCCCGTTTAACAGATATGTCCCTAATGTTTCAGTATCCTCAGTCAGTACGCCCCTTTTAACAGATATGTCCCTAATGTTTCAGTATGCTCAGTCAGTGCGCCCCTTTTAACAGATATATCCCTAAGGTTTCAGTATGCTCAGTCAGTACACCCCTTTTAACAGATATGTCCCTAATGTTTCAGTATGCTCAGTCAGTACGCCCCTTTAAACAGATATGTCCCTAATGTTTCAGTATGCTCAGTCAAAACGCCCCGTTTAACAGATATGTCCCTAATGTTTCAGTATGCTCAGTCAGTACGCCCCTTTTAACAGATATGTCCTTAATGTTTCAGTATGCTCAGTCAGTACGCCCCTTTTAACAGATATGTCCCTAATGTTTCAGTATGCTCAGTCAGAACGCCCCATTTAACAGAAATGTCCCTAATGTTTCAGTATGCTCAGTCAGTACGCCCTTTTAACATATATATCCCTAATGCTTCAGTATGCTCAGTCAGTACGCCCCTTTTAACATATATATCCCTAATGCTTCAGTATGCTCAGTCAGTACGCCCCTTTTAACAGATATATCCCTAATGTTTCAGTATGCTCAGTCAGTACGCCCCTTTTAACAGATATATCCCTAATGTTTCAGTATGCTCAGTCAGTGCGCCCCTTTTAACAGATATGTCCCTAATGTTTCAGTATGCTCAGTCAGTACGCCCCTTCAAACAGATATATCCCTAATGTTTCAGTATGCTCAGTTTGTACGCTCCATCAGTACGCCCCCTTTTAACAGATATGTCCCTAATGTTTCAGTATGCTCAGTCAGTACGCCCCTTTTAACAGATATATCCCTAATGTTTCAGTATGCTCAGTCAGTACGCCCCGTTTCACAGATATATCCCTAATGTTTCAGTATGCTCAGTCAGTACGCCCCTTTAACAGATATGTCCCTAATATTTCAGTATGCTCAGTCAGTACGCCCCGTTTCACAGATATATCCCTAATGTTTCAGTATGCTCAGTCAGTACACCCCTTTTAACAGATATGTCCCTAATGTTTCAGTATGCTCAGTCAGTACGCTCCTTTTAACAGATATGTCCCTAATGTTTCAGTATGCTCAGTCAGAACGTCCCGTTTAACAGATATGTCCCTAATGTTTCAGTATGCTCAGTCAGTACGCCCCTTTTAACAGATATGTCCCTAATGTTCAGTATGCTCAGTCAGAACGCCCCGTTTAACAGATATATCCCTAATGTTTCAGTATGTTCAGTCAGTACGCCCCTTTTAACAGATATATCCCTAATGTTTCAGTATGCTCAGTCAGTACGCCCCTTTTAACAGATATGTCCCTAATGCTTCAGTATGCTCAGTCAGTACGCCCCGTTTAACAGATATATCCCTAATGTTTCAGTATGCTCAGTCAGTGCGCCCCTTTTAACAGATATGTCCCTAATGTTTCAGTATGCTCAGTCAGTACGCCCCTTTTAACAGATATATTCCTAATGTTTTAGTATGCTCAGTCAGTACGCTCCTTTTAACAGATATGTCCCTAATGTTTTAGTATGCTCAGTCAGTACGCCCCTTTTAACAGATATGTCCCTAATGTTTCAGTATGCTTTCTTTTGTGTGTGAAGTAATTCTTTGTTTCCTTTCCTTCAGTGTATCAAACAGTGGGTGTTTGGCCAGGAGAGGACCTGTCCAAACTGTCGACGCCTGGCTCTATTTCCGGAGGAGTTTCCGCGCCTCGGCAAGTGACCAAATCTTTGGTGATATTTTACAACACCGGAACTCCAAGTGTTTTCTGAAGGTTCTCCCAGTCGGAGGAAGACTATAAAAATGATTGTATCCTAATTGCAGTCAGACTTCGTGCAATTAAAACAAATATTGTGTGGGTGATGGAAGTTTAACTTAAACTTCACCTCTTTTGGTACATTGGTATTTGTTGTACAGAATCTCTATTGTTTTTGTGTCAAAAGAAGAACTTATGTCTCCTTTAATGATATTTTATTTTTGTATTTTGCATTGGCCTGAGAAGATAAAGTATGGAACATTCATTAATACTATGAGGAAATGCTTGATATTTTGTAATTTTATTTTTGTGTTTTAGACAAGTGTAAAGGTGTCTTTGTGCAGAAAAAGTGACAAAGTTCAGTAATTGTTAGCTACAACAGAATTCCATTTATGCCTGAACCTCAGTATTTTGAACTCTGAGAATATGTATGGGAAGTATTTTGTGCTCCTATACTTATTTGTGGTGCTGCTGATATCAGGGTTATGATGGGGGGATACTATATAAATAAGTTGATGCACCTAAATATTGTATATTTGAATATTTTGGTACAGCAGACTTTAACAATGGGGCCAAATACAATAGGATTGTGATCTGATACCTGATCCAATATCAGTAACTTAACTGTTTTCATTCCATTATAACGGATTATTATCTGAAACAACTTGTGATGCTGAAACAACTTGTGATGCTTCTACACAAGTATGGTGGATTAGTTTTCACCGTTCAAAGAGGTACACCGTACAGTCTAACGGTATTCCACATTACGTAAAGAAGATTTAAAAATATTTATTTCAGGAGAATCCAGTCAGTTATAAATCATCAGAATTGTGATAGAAAAGGAGGAGATGTTTAATCTAAAATTTAGCTGAATACAATATTTAATTTAGGTTCAGAGATGAAAACAAACTTTAATCCCAGAAACTGGGGTGTGTGAGGGGCTACTAACAATTCTAAGTATTGTTCAGAATGGTGTACTTGATATACAGTGAAACCTGCCTTAGTGACCACCTCTGTAGAAAGACCATCTGCTTAATAAGACCGTTTTTCTAGGGTACAAATGACCAATTTTAACACAATTCAACCTGTGTATAAAGTCCACCTGGCTATAAAGTTCCTTTGTCCGTAGCTCCGCCTTAGACAGGTTTGACTGTAACACTAAATTAATAAATACTCTCTATAAAATTCATTAAATAATAACAAGAGATATTAAATCTTTTCATTATAATATCGGGACAAAAACGCAATAAAATATTTCCAGTCGCGAGAGTTTTCTTCGGTCGGTCGAAAAGGGGAAACAAACAATATTTTATTCCTGATGTTTTATGTGTACAAGTTGTATTATATCTGTCAATTCTGTCAGTAAGTTCCACAATCTGTTTAAGACTAAATCATGTCATGATAATCAATTTACAATCATGTTGATAATCGACGAGGTGTTCTGTAAATTATAGTTACAAAGCGTGGCGTTAAAAACTTGGGCGTTCTAATTTTGTTGCAATTTCACTGTCTCAAAAATGGTTTAATTATGTTCTTGTACATGTATCTGAATTTATAAGCCTATGTTTAATACATGTTCCTAATATCAGATGTGTTTTTACCTACAATTGTGTTTTGATATAAAAACCTAGCATATACTTCCACAAACTTGAGATTTATACCAAATGTTGTGTCAGAACTTTTAATGTTGTGTCAGAACTGTACTTCCACAAACTTGAGATTTATACCAAATGTTGTGTTTAGTCTCAGAACTGTACTTCCACCAACTTCGCTAGCCAAGGGTATTAAGTCCAATTCTCTTCCTACTACTCTTAGCATATCTCGCTTCAGAACAGGTGTTTTTGCTTTCAGATACTGATTGGATGCGGCTAGATTTAGGCGACCAATGAAAACAGAGCTTTGATATGTCAACAAAACTGAACTGAAGCGATAGTATAGTGACCTACATTTGTATAATGAGGCATCAGGCATGTCATGCCTGTCAACATCAACTCCTAGCGAAGTTATATTACTATCTATTTAATCAATTAGATGTTTTATACCAGCTGAATGAACATCTGAGAGGTTGCTCTCCAAACAGATCGGAAAGTACGTGTGTGGTTTATGTTTCACAAATTAAACAATTAAAAGATATACTTCGATCTCGTTACAAAATTGGACATTGCAGAACTTCTGCATGAAACACAAAAACTGGTGTCCAAATTTACTAATAAACAAATGACTCAAACACATATTCATCTTTGGTATTTTGAATCTGTCGCAAACAACACACGTGTTTCATAGGGCACTGCAATTTTTTCAACCATGCAACAATGATACAAGCTTTTTGATTGGTTGCTTATTACGTAAATGGAAGAGGCGCAACTGCGGTGATCCAGCAGGTGGTGCGGTGCGGGACCACCCGTTCTGAAGTGAGATATGCCAAGTGTAGTAGAAAGAGAATCAGTCTAATACCCTTAGCTAGCGAAGTTGTACTTCCACAAACTTGAGATTTATACCAAATGTTGTGTTCAGTCAGAACTGTAATTCCACAAACTTGAGATTTATACCGAATGTTGTGTTCAGTCAGAACTGTAATTCCACAAACTTGAGATTTATACCGAATGTTGTGTTCAGTCAGAACTGTAATTCCACAAATTTGAGAATAATACCAAATGTTGTGTTCAGTCAGAACTGTACTTCCACAAACTTGAGATTTATACCAAATGTTGTGTTCAGTCAGAACTGTACTTCCACAAACTTGAGATTTATACCAAATGTTGTGTTCAGTCAGAACTGTACTTCCACAAACTTAAAATTTATACCAAATGTTGTGTTTAGTTAGAACTGTACTTCCACAAAAACTGTACTTCCACAAACTTCAGATTTATAACAAATGTTGTGTTCAGTCAGAACTGTACTTCCACAAAGGAGTTATATCATAAATGTTGTTTCCAGTCAGTATTGTTTTATAATCCAAATTTTGAGTAATGGTAAAGTAAGATGTTGCTTAATTAGGGCACTGCATCAAGATGGCCTATATATGTATACAGGGTACACTATATGTATAATGGCCTATATATATGTATACAGGGTACACTATATGTATAATGGCCTATATATATGTATACAGGGTACACTATATGTATAATGGCCTATATATATGTATACAGGGTACACTATATGTATAATGGCCTATATATGTATACAGGGTACACTATATGTATAATGGCCTATATATGTATACAGGGTACACTATATGTATAATGGCCTATATATGTATACAGGGTACACTATATGTATAATGGCCTATATATGTGTACAGGGTACACTATATGTATAATGGCCTATATATGTGTACAGGGTACACTATATGTATAAATGGCCTATATATGTATACAGGGTACACTATATGTATAATGGCCTATATATGTGTACAGGGTACACTATATGTATAATGGCCTATATATGTGTACAGGAGGGTACACGATATGTATAATGGCCTATATATGTGTACAGGGTACGCTATATGTATAATGGCCTATATATGTATACAGGGTACGCTATATGTATAATGGCCTATATATGTATACAGGGTACACTATATGTAGAATGGCCTATATATGTATACAGGGTACACTATATGTAGAATGGCCTATATATATGTATACAGGGTACACTATATGTATAATGGCCTATATATATGTATACAGGGTACACTATATGTAGAATGGCCTATATATGTATACAGGGTACACTATATGTATAATGGCCTATATATGTATACAGGGTACACTATATGTATAATGGCCTATATATGTATACAGGGTACACTATATGTATAATGGCCTATATATGTATACAGGGTACACTATATGTATAATGGCCTATATATGTATACAGGGTACACTATATGTAGAATGGCCTATATATGTATACAGGGTACACTATATGTATAATGGCCTATATATGTATACAGGGTACACTATATGTATAATGGCCTATATATGTAATACAGGGTACACTATATGTAGAATGGCCTATATATATGTATATACAGGGTACACTATATGTATAATGGCCTATATATATGTATTACAGGGTACACTATATGTATAATGGCCTATATATGTATACAGGGTACACTATATGTATAATGGCCTATATATGTGTACAGGGTACACTATATGTATAATGGCCTATATATGTGTACAGGAGGGTACACTATATGTATAATGGCCTATATAATGTATACAGGGTACACTATATGTATAATGGCCTATATATATGTATACAGGGTACACTATATGTATAATGGCCTATATATGTATACAGGGTACACTATATGTATAATGGCCTATATATGTGTACAGGGGGTACACTATATGTATAATGGCCTATATATGTATACAGGGTACACTATATGTATAATGGCCTATATATATGTATACAGGGGTACACTATATGTAGAATGGCCTATATATATGTATACAGGGTACACTATATGTATAATGGCCTATATATGTATACAGGGTACACTATATGTATAATGGCCTATATATGTGTACAGGGTACACTATATGTATAATGGCCTATATATGTATACAGGGTACACTATATGTAGAATGGCCTATATATATGTATACAGGGTACACTATATGTATAATGGCCTATATATATGTATACAGGGTACACTATATGTATAATGGCCTATATATGTATACAGGGTACACTATATGTATAATGGCCTATATATGTATACAGGGTACACTATATGTATAATGGCCTATATATGTATACAGGGTACACTATATGTATAATGGCCTATATATATGTATACAGGGTACACTATATGTATAATGGCCTATATATGTATACAGGGTACACTATATGTATAATGGCCTATATATGTATACAGGGTACACTATATGTATAATGGCCTATATATGTATACAGGGTACACTATATGTATAATGGCCTATATATGTATACAGGGTACACTATATGTATAATGGCCTATATATGTATACAGGGTACACTATATGTATAATGGCCTATATATGTATACAGGGTACACTATAATGTATAATGGCCTATTATATGTATACAGGGTACACTATATGTATAATG
This sequence comes from Argopecten irradians, assembly GCF_041381155.1. Classification (NCBI taxonomy): domain Eukaryota; kingdom Metazoa; phylum Mollusca; class Bivalvia; order Pectinida; family Pectinidae; genus Argopecten; species Argopecten irradians. The sequence goes on along the minus strand of NC_091141.1, from coordinate 42,684,947 downwards.
GCCATATATATGTATACAGGGTACACTATATGTATAATGGCCTATATATGTATACAGGGTACACTATATGTATAATGGCCTATATATGTATACAGGGTACACTATATGTATAATGGCCTATATATGTATACAGGGTACACTATATGTATAATGGCCTATATATGTATACAGGGTACACTATATGTATAGAATGGCCTATATATGTATACAGGGTACACTATATGTATAATGGCCTATATATGTATACAGGGTACACTATATGTATAATGGCCTATATATGTATAACAGGGTACACTATATGTATAATGGCCTATATATGTATACAGGGTACACTATATATGTATAATGGCCTATATATGTATACAGGGTACACTATATGTATAATGGCCTATATATGTATACAGGGTACACTATATGTATAATGGCCTATATATGTATACAGGGTACACTATATGTATAATGGCCTATATATGTATACAGGGTACACTATATGTATAATGGCCTATATATGTATACAGGGTACACTATATGTATAATGGCCTATATATGTATACAGGGTACACTATATGTAGAATATATGGCCTATATATGTATACAGGGTACACTATATGTATAATGGCCTATATATGTATACAGGAGGGTACACTATATGTATAATGGCCTATATATGTATACAGGGTACACTATATGTAATAATGGCCTATATATGTATACAGGGTACACTATATGTATAATGGCCTATATATGTATACAGGGTACACTATATGTATAATGGCCTATATATGTATACAGGGTACACTATATGTATAATGGCCTATAATGTATACAGGGGGTACACTATATGTAAAATGGCCTATATATATGTATACAGGGTACACTATATGTATAATGGCCTATATATGTATACAGGGGTACACTATATGTATAATGGCCTATATATGTATACAGGGTACACTATATGTATTAATGGCCTATATATATGTGTACAGGAGGGTACACTATATGTAGAATGGCCTATATATATGTATACAGGGTACACTATATGTATAATGGCCTATATATATGTATACAGGGTACACTATATGTATAATGGCCTATATATGTATACAGGGTACACTATATGTATAATGGCCTATATATATGTATACAGGGTACACTATATGTATAATGGCCTATATATATATGTATACAGGGTACACTATATGTATAATGGCCTATATATGTATACAGGGTACACTATATGTATAATGGCCTATATATATGTATACAGGGGTACACTATATGTATAATGGCCTATATATGTATACAGGGTACACTATATGTATAATGGCCTATATATATGTATACAGGGTACACTATATGTATAATGGCCTATATATGTATACAGGGTACACTATATGTAGAATGGCCTATATATATGTATACAGGGTACACTATATGTATAATGGCCTATATATGTATACAGGGTACACTATATGTATAATGGCCTATATATGTATACAGGGTACACTATATGTATAATGGCCTATATATGTATACAGGGTACACTATATGTATAATGGCCTATATATGTATACAGGGTACACTATATGTATAATGGCCTATATATGTATACAGGGTACACTATATGTATAATGGCCTATATATGTATACAGGGTACACTATATGTATAATGGCCTATATATGTATACAGGGTACACTATATGTATAATGGCCTATATATATGTATACAGGGTACACTATATGTATAATGGCCTATATATGTATACAGGGTACACTATATGTATAATGGCCTATATATGTATACAGGGTACACATTTTATGTATAATGGCCTATATATGTATACAGGGTACTCACTAATATAGTATAATGGCCTATAATGTATACAGGGTACACTATATGTATAATGGTGCCCCTATATATGTATACAGGGTACACTATATGTATAATGCCTATATATATGTATACAGGGGGTACACTATATGTATAATGGCCTATATATGTATACAGGGTACACCATATGTATAATGGCCTATATATGTATACAGGGTACACTATATGTATAATGGCCTATATATGTATACAGGGTACACTATATGTATAATGGCCTATATATGTATACAGGGTACACTATATGTATAATGGCCTATATATGTATACAGGGTACACTATATGTATAATGGCCTATATATGTATACAGGGTACACTATATGTATAATGGCCTATATATGTATACAGGGTACACTATATGTATAATGGCCTATATATGTATACAGGGTACACTATATGTATAATGGCCTATATATGTATACAGGGTACACTATATGTATAATGGCCTATATATGTATACAGGGTACACTATATGTATAATGGCCTATATTATGTATACAGGGTACACTATATGTATAATGGCCTATATATGTATACAGGGTACACTATATGTATAATGGCCTATATATGTATACAGGGGTACACTATATGTATAATGGCCTATATATGTATACAGGGTACACTATATGTATAATGGCCTATATATGTATACAGGGTACACTATATGTATAATGGCCTATATATGTATACAGGGTACACTATATGTTATAATGGCCTATATATATGTATACAGGAGGGTACACTATATGTATAATGGCCTATATATGTATACAGGGTACACTATATGTATAATGGCCTATATATGTATACAGGGTACACTATATGTATAATGGCCTATATATATGTATACAGGAGGGTTTCACTATATGTATAATGGCCTATATATGTATACAGGGTACACTATATGTATAATGGCCTATATATGTATACAGGGTACACTATATGTAGAATGGCCTATATATATGTATACAGGGTACACTATATGTATAATGGCCTATATATGTATACAGGGTACACTATATGTAGAATGGCCTATATATGTATACAGGGTACACTATATGTATAATGGCCTATATATGTATACAGGGTACACTATATGTATAATGGCCTATATATGTATACAGGGTACACTATATGTATAATGGCCTATATATGTATACAGGGTACACTATTTGTATAATGGCCTATATATGTATACAGGGTACACCATATGTAGAAATGGCCTATATATGTATACAGGGGGTACACTAATATGTATAATGGCCTATATATGTATACAGGTACACTATATGTATAATGGCCTATATATGTATACAGGGTACACCTATATGTAGAATGGCCTATATATGTATACAGGGTACACCCTATATGTATAAGGGCCTATATATGTATAATGTATACAGGGTACACTATATGTATAATGGCCTATATATGTATACAGGGTACACTATATGTATAATGGCCTATATATGTGTACAGGGTACACTATATGTATAATGGCCTATATATGTATACAGGGTACACTATATGTATAATGGGCCTATATATGTATACAGGTACACTATATGTATAATGGCCTATATATTTATACAGGGTGTGTACACTATATGTATGACCTATGTATACAGGGTATAAATGGCCCTATATATTATATACAGGAGGGTACACTATATGTATAATGGCCTATATATGTATACAGGGTACACTATATGTATAATGGCCTATATATGTGTACAGGGTACACTATATGTATAATGGCCTATATATGTATTACAGGGTACACTATATGTATAATGGGCCTATATATGTATACAGGGTACACTATATGTATAATGGCCTATATATGTATACAGGGTACCACTATATGTATAAATGGCCTATATATGTATAACAGGGTACATGTATAATAGGCCTTAATGAAACACCTACATGTATGTAACAGGGTACAGGCCTTAATGAAACACCTACATGTATGTAACAGGGTACAGGCCTTAATGAAACACCCTACATGTATGTAACAGGGTACAGGCCTTAATGAAACACCTACATGTATGTAACAGGGTACAGGCCTTAATGAAACACCTACATGTATGTAACAGGGTACAGGCCTTAATGAAACACCTACATGTATGTAACAGGGTACAGGCCTTAATGAAACACCTACATGTATGTAACAGGGTACAGGCCTTAATGAAACACCTACATGTATGTAACAGGTACAGGCCTTAATGAAACACCTACATGTATGTAACAGGGTACAGGCCTTAATGAAACACCTACATGTATGTAACAGGGTACAGGCCTTAATGAAACACCTACATGTATGTAACAGGGTACAGGCCTTAATGAAACACCTACATGTATGTAACAGGGTACAGGCCTTAATGAAACACCTACATGTATGTAACAGGGTACAGGCTTTAATGAAACACCTACATGTATGTAACAGGGTACAGGCTTTAATGAAACACCTACATGTATGTAACAGGGTACAGGCCTTAATGAAACACCTACATGTATGTAACAGGGTACAGGCCTTAATGAAACACCTACATGTATGTAACAGGGTACAGGCCTTAATGAAACACCTACATGTATGTAACAGGGTACAGGCCTTAATGAAACACCTACATGTATGTAACAGGGTACAGGCCTTAATGAAACACCTACATGTATGTAACAGGGTACAGGCCTTAATGAAACAATGAAACACCTACATGTATGTAACAGGGTACAGGCCTTAATGAAACACCTACATGTATGTAACAGGGTACAGGCCTTAATGAAACACCTACATGTATGTAACAGGGTACAGGCCTTAATGAAACACCTACATGTATGTAACAGGGTACAGGCCTTAATGAAACACCTACATGTATGTAACAGGGTACAGGCCTTAATGAAACACCTACATGTATGTAACAGGGTACAGGCCTTAATGAAACACCTACATGTATGTAACAGGGTACAGGCCTTAATGAAACACCTACATGTATGTAACAGGGTACAGGCCTTAATGAAACACCTACATGTATGTAACAGGGTACAGGCCTTAATGAAACACCTACATGTATGTAACAGGGTACAGGCCTTAATGAAACACCTACATGTATGTAACAGGGTACAGGCCTTAATGAAACACCTACATGTATGTAACAGGGTACAGGCCTTAATGAAACACCTACATGTATGTAACAGGGTACAGGCTTTAATGAAACACCTACATGTATGTAACAGGGTACAGGCCTTAATGAAACACCTACATGTATGTAACAGGGTACAGGCCTTAATGAAACACCTACATGTATGTAACAGGGTACAGGCCTTAATGAAACACCTACATGTATGTAACAGGGTACAGGCCTTAATGAAACACCTACATGTATGTAACAGGGTACAGGCCTTAATGAAACACCTACATGTATGTAACAGGGTACAGGCCTTAATGAAACACCTACATGTATGTAACAGGGTACAGGCCTTAATGAAACACCTACATGTATGTAACAGGGTACAGGCCTTTAATGAAACACCTACATGTATGTAACAGGGTACAGGCCTTAATGAAACACCTACATGTATGTAACAGGGTACAGGCCTTAATGAAACACCTACATGTATGTAACAGGGTACAGGCCTTAATGAAACACCTACATGTATGTAACAGGGTACAGGCCTTAATGAAACACCTACATGTATGTAACAGGGTACAGGCCTTAATGAAACACCTACATGTATGTAACAGGGTACAGGCCTTAATGAAACACCTACATGTATGTAACAGGGTACAGGCCTTAATGAAACACCTACATGTATGTAACAGGGTACAGGCTTTAATGAAACACCTACATGTATGTAACAGGGTACAGGCCTTAATGAAACACCTACATGTATGTAACAGGGTACAGGCCTTAATGAAACACCTACATGTAATGTAACAGGGTACAGGCCTTAATGAAACACCTACATGTATGTAACAGGGTACAGGCCTTAATGAAACACCTACATGTATGTAACAACAGGGTACAGGCCTTAATGAAACACCTACATGTATGTAACAGGGTACAGGCCTTAATGAAACACCTACATGTATGTAACAGGGTACAGGCCTTAATGAAACACCTACATGTATGTAACAGGGTACAGGCCTTAATGAAAACACCTACATGTATGTAACAGGGTACAGGCCTTAATGAAACACCTACATGTATGTAACAGGGTACAGGCCTTAATGAAACACCTACATGTATGTAACAGGGTACAGGCCTTAATGAAACACCTACATGTATGTAACAGGGTACAGGCCTTAATGAAACACCTACATGTATGTAACAGGGTACAGGCCTTAATGAAACACCTACATGTATGTAACAGGGTACAGGCCTTAATGAAACACCTACATGTATGTAACAGGGTACAGGCCTTAATGAAACACCTACATGTATGTAACAGGGTACAGGCCTTAATGAAACACCTACATGTATGTAACAGGGTACAGGCCTTAATGAAACACCTACATGTATGTAACAGGGTACAGGCCTTAATGAAACACCTACATGTATGTAACAGGGTACAGGCCTTAATGAAACACCTACATGTATGTAACAGGGTACAGGCCTTAATGAAACACCTACATGTATGTAACAGGGTACAGGCCTTAATGAAACACACCTACATGTATGTAAACAGGGTACAGGCCTTAATGAAACAATGAAACACCTACATGTATGTAACAGGGTACAGGCCTTAATGAAACACCTACATGTATGTAACAGGGTACAGGCCTTAATGAAACACCTACATGTATGTAACAGGGTACAGGCCTTAATGAAACACCTACATGTATGTAACAGGGTACAGGCCTTAATGAAACACCTACATGTATGTAACAGGGTACAGGCCTTAATGAAACACCTACATGTATGTAACAGGGTACAGGCCTTAATGAAACACCTACATGTATGTAACAGGGTACAGGCCTTAATGAAACACCTACATGTATGTAACAGGGTACTGGCCTTAATGAAACAATGAAACACCTACATGTATGTAACAGGGTACAGGCCTTAATGAAACACCTACATGTATGTAACAGGGTACAGGCCTTAATGAAACACCTACATGTATGTAACAGGGTACAGGCCTTAATGAAACACCTACATGTATGTAACAGGGTACAGGCCTTAATGAAACACCTACATGTATGTAACAGGGTACTGGCCTTAATGAAACACCTACATGTATGTAACAGGGTACAGGCCTTAATGAAACACCTACATGTATGTAACAGGGTACAGGCCTTAATGAAACAACCTACATGTATGTAACAGGGTACAGGCCTTAATGAAACACCTACATGTATGTAACAGGGTACAGGCTTTAATGAAACACCTACATGTATGTAACAGGGTACAGGCCTTAATGAAACACCTACATGTATGTAACAGGGTACAGGCCTTAATGAAACAATGAAACACCTACATGTATGTAACAGGGTACAGGCCTTAATGAAAACACCTACATGTATGTAACAGGGTACAGGCCTTAATGAAACACCTACATGTATGTAACAGGGTACAGGCCTTAATGAAACACCTACATGTATGTAACAGGGTACAGGCCTTAATGAAACACCTACATGTATGTAACAGGGTACAGGCCTTAATGAAACACCTACATGTATGTAACAGGGTACAGGCCTTAATGAAACACCTACATGTATGTAACAGGGTACAGGCCTTAATGAAACACCTACATGTATGTAACAGGGTACAGGCCTTAATGAAACACCTACATGTATGTAACAGGGTACAGGCCTTAATGAAACACCTACATGTATGTAACAGGGTACAGGCCTTAATGAAACACCTACATGTATGTAACAGGGTACAGGCCTTAATGAAACACCTACATGTATGTAACAGGGTACAGGCCTTAATGAAACACCTACATGTATGTAACAGGGTACAGGCCTTAATGAAACACCTACATGTATGTAACAGGGTACAGGCCTTAATGAAACACCTACATGTATGTAACAGGGTACAGGCCTTAATGAAAACACCTACATGTATGTAACAGGGTACAGGCCTTAATGAAACACCTACATGTATGTAACAGGGTACAGGCCTTAATGAAACACCTACATGTATGTAACAGGGTACAGGCTTAATGAAACACCTACATGTATGTAACAGGGTACAGGCCTTAATGAAACACCTACATGTATGTAACAGGGTACAGGCCTTAATGAAACACCTACATGTATGTAACAGGGTACAGGCCTTAATGAAACACCTACATGTATGTAACAGGGTACAGGCCTTAATGAAACACCTACATGTATGTAACAGGGTACAGGCCTTAATGAAACACCTACATGTATGTAACAGGGTACAGGCCTTAATGAAACACCTACATGTATGTAACAGGGTACAGGCCTTAATGAAACACCTACATGTATGTAACAGGGTACAGGCCTTAATGAAACACCTACATGTATGTAACAGGGTACAGGCCTTAATGAAACACCTACATGTATGTAACAGGGTACAGGCCTTAATGAAACACCTACATGTATGTAACAGGGTACAGGCCTTAATGAAACACCTACATGTATGTAACAGGGTACAGGCCTTAATGAAACACCTACATGTATGTAACAGGGTACAGGCCTTAATGAAACACCTACATGTATGTAACAGGGTACAGGCTTAATGAAACACCTACATGTATGTAACAGGGTACAGGCCTTAATGAAACACCTACATGTATGTAACAGGGTACAGGCCTTAATGAAACACCTACATGTATGTAACAGGGTACAGGCCTTAATGAAACACCTACATGTATGTAACAGGGTACAGGCCTTAATGAAACACCTACATGTATGTAACAGGGTACAGGCCTTAATGAAACACCTACATGTATGTAACAGGGTACAGGCCTTAATGAAACACCTACATGTATGTAACAGGGTACAGGCCTTAATGAAACACCTACATGTATGTAACAGGGTACAGGCCTTAATGAAACACCTACATGTATGTAACAGGGTACAGGCCTTAATGAAACACCTACATGTATGTAACAGGGTACAGGCCTTAATGAAACACCTACATGTATGTAACAGGGTACAGGCCTTAATGAAACACCTACATGTATGTAACAGGGTACAGGCCTTAATGAAACACACTACATGTATGTAACAGGGTACAGGCCTTAATGAAACACCTACATGTATGTAACAGGGTACAGGCCTTAATGAAACACCTACATGTATGTAACAGGGTACAGGCCTTAATGAAACACCTACATGTATGTAACAGGGTACAGGCCTTAATGAAACACCTACATGTATGTAACAGGGTACAGGCCTTAATGAAACACCTACATGTATGTAACAGGGTACAGGCCTTAATGAAACACCTACATGTATGTAACAGGGTACAGGCCTTAATGAAACACCTACATGTATGTAACAGGGTACAGGCCTTAATGAAACACCTACATGTATGTAACAGGGTACAGGCCTTAATGAAACACCTACATGTATGTAACAGGGTACAGGCCTTAATGAAACACCTACATGTATGTAACAGGGTACAGGCCTTAATGAAACAATGAAACACCTACATGTATGTAACAGGGTACAGGCCTTAATGAAACACCTACATGTATGTAACAGGGTACAGGCCTTAATGAAACACCTACATGTATGTAACAGGGTACAGGCCTTAATGAAACACCTACATGTATGTAACAGGGTACAGGCCTTAATGAAACACCTACATGTATGTAACAGGGTACAGGCCTTAATGAAACACCTACATGTATGTAACAGGGTACAGGCCTTAATGAAACACCTACATGTATATGTAACAGGGTACAGGCCTTAATGAAAACACCTACATGTATGTAACAGGGTACAGGCCTTAATGAAACACCTACATGTATGTAACAGGGTACAGGCCTTAATGAAACACCTACATGTATGTAACAGGGTACAGGCCTTAATGAAACACCTACATGTATGTAACAGGGTACAGGCCTTAATGAAACACCTACATGTATGTAACAGGGTACAGGCCTTAATGAAACACTACATGTATGTACAGGGTACAGGCCTTAATGAAACACCTACATGTATGTAACAGGGTACAGGCCTTAATGAAACACCTACATGTATGTAACAGGGTACAGGCCTTAATGAAACACCTACATGTATGTAACAGGGTACAGGCCTTAATGAAACACCTACATGTATGTAACAGGGTACAGGCCTTAATGAAACACCTACATGTATGTAACAGGGTACAGGCCTTAATGAAACAATGAAACACCTACATGTATGTAACAGGGTACAGGCCTTAATGAAACAATGAAACACCTACATGTATGTAACAGGGTACAGGCCTTAATGAAACACCTACATGTATGTAACAGGGTACAGGCCTTAATGAAACACCTACATGTATGTAACAGGGTACAGGCCTTAATGAAACACCTACATGTATGTAACAGGGTACAGGCCTTAATGAAACACCTACATGTATGTAACAGGGTACAGGCCTTAATGAAACACACCTACATGTATGTAACAGGGTACATGGCCTTTAATGAAACACCTACATGTATGTAACAGGGTACAGGCTTTAATGAAACACCTACATGTATGTAACAGGGTACAGGCCTTAATGAAACACCTACATGTATGTAACAGGGTACAGGCCTTAATGAAACACCTACATGTATGTAACAGGGTACAGGCTTTAATGAAACACCTACATGTATGTAACAGGGTACAGGCCTTAATGAAACACCTACATGTATGTAACAGGGTACAGGCTTTAATGAAACACCTACATGTATGTAACAGGGTACAGGCCTTAATGAAACACCTACATGTATGTAACAGGGTACAGGCCTTAATGAAACACCTACATGTATGTAACAGGGTACAGGCTTAATGAAACACCTACATGTATGTAACAGGGTACAGGCCTTAATGAAACAATGAAACACCTACATGTATGTAACAGGGTACAGGCCTTAATGAAACACCTACATGTATGTAACAGGGTACAGGCCTTAATGAAACACCTACATGTATGTAACAGGGTACAGGCCTTAATGAAACACCTACATGTATGTAACAGGGTACAGGCCTTAATGAAACACCTACATGTATGTAACAGGGTACAGGCCTTAATGAAACACCTACATGTATGTAACAGGGTACAGGCCTTAATGAAACACCTACATGTATGTAACAGGGTACAGGCTTTAATGAAACACCTACATGTATGTAACAGGGTACAGGCCTTAATGAAACACCTACATGTATGTAACAGGGTACAGGCCTTAATGAAACACCCTACATGTATGTAACAGGGTACAGGCCTTAATGAAACACCTACATGTATGTAACAGGGTACAGGCCTTAATGAAACACCTACATGTATGTAACAGGGTACAGGCCTTAATGAAACACCTACATGTATGTAACAGGGTACAGGCCTTAATGAAACACCTACATGTATGTAACAGGGTACAGGCCTTAATGAAACACCTACATGTATGTAACAGGGTACAGGCCTTAATGAAACACCTACATGTATGTAACAGGGTACAGGCCTTAATGAAACACCTACATGTATGTAACAGGGTACAGGCCTTAATGAAACACCTACATGTATGTAACAGGGTACAGGCCTTAATGAAACACTACATGTATGTAACAGGGTACAGGCCTTAATGAAACACCTACATGTATGTAACAGGGTACAGGCCTTAATGAAACACCTACATGTATGTAACAGGGTACAGGCCTTAATGAAACACCTACATGTATGTAACAGGGTACAGGCCTTAATGAAACACCTACATGTATGTAACAGGGTACAGGCCTTAATGAAACACCTACATGTATGTAACAGGGTACAGGCCTTAATGAAAACACCTACATGTATGTAACAGGGTACAGGCCTTAATGAAACACCTACATGTATGTAACAGGGTACAGGCCTTAATGAAACACCTACATGTATGTAACAGGGTACAGGCCTTAATGAAACACCTACATGTATGTAACAGGGTACAGGCCTTAATGAAACACCTACATGTATGTAACAGGGTACAGGCCTTAATGAAACACCTACATGTATGTAACAGGGTACAGGCCTTAATGAAACACCTACATGTATGTAACAGGGTACAGGCTTTAATGAAACACCTACATGTATGTAACAGGGTACAGGCCTTTAATGAAACACCTACATGTATGTAACAGGGTACAGGCTTAATGAAACACCTACATGTATGTAACAGGGTACAGGCCTTAATGAAACACCTACATGTATGTAACAGGGTACAGGCTTTAATGAAACACCTACATGTATGTAACAGGGTACAGGCCTTAATGAAACACCTACATGTATGTAACAGGGTACAGGCCTTAATGAAACACCTACATGTATGTAACAGGGTACAGGCCTTAATGAAACAACCCTACATGTATGTAACAGGGTACAGGCCTTAATGAAACACCTACATGTATGTAACAGGGTACAGGCCTTAATGAAACACCTACATGTATGTAACAGGGTACAGGCCTTAATGAAACACCTACATGTATGTAACAGGGTACAGGCCTTAATGAAACACCTACATGTATGTAACAGGGTACAGGCCTTAATGAAACACCTACATGTATGTAACAGGGTACAGGCCTTAATGAAACACCTACATGTATGTAACAGGGTACAGGCCTTAATGAAACACCTACATGTATGTAACAGGGTACAGGCCTTAATGAAACACCTACATGTATGTAACAGGGTACAGGCCTTAATGAAACACCTACATGTATGTAACAGGGTACAGGCTTTAATGAAACACCTACATGTATGTAACAGGGTACAGGCTTTAATGAAACACCTACATGTATGTAACAGGGTACAGGCCTTAATGAAACACCTACATGTATGTAACAGGGTACAGGCCTTAATGAAACACCTACATGTATGTAACAGGGTACAGGCCTTAATGAAACACCTACATGTATGTAACAGGGTACAGGCCTTAATGAAACACCTACATGTATGTAACAGGGTACAGGCCTTAATGAAACACCTACATGTATGTAACAGGGTACAGGCCTTAATGAAACACCTACATGTATGTAACAGGGTACAGGCCTTAATGAAACACCTACATGTATGTAACAGGGTACAGGCCTTAATGAAACACCTACATGTATGTAACAGGGTACAGGCCTTAATGAAACACCTACATGTATGTAACAGGGTACAGGCCTTAATGAAACACCTACATGTATGTAACAGGGTACAGGCCTTAATGAAACACCTACATGTATGTAACAGGGTACAGGCCTTAATGAAACACCTACATGTATGTAACAGGGTACAGGCTTTAATGAAACACCTACATGTATGTAACAGGGTACAGGCCTTAATGAAACAATGAAACACCTACATGTATGTAACAGGGTACAGGCCTTAATGAAACAATGAAACACCTACATGTATGTAACAGGGTACAGGCCTTAATGAAACACCTACATGTATGTAACAGGGTACAGGCCTTAATGAAACACCTACATGTATGTAACAGGGTACAGGCCTTAATGAAACACCTACATGTATGTAACAGGGTACAGGCCTTAATGAAACACCTACATGTATGTAACAGGGTACAGGCCTTAATGAAACACCTACATGTATGTAACGGGGTACAGGCCTTAATGAAACACCTACATGTATGTAACAGGGTACAGGCCTTAATGAAACACCTACATGTATGTAACAGGGTACAGGCCTTAATGAAACACCTACATGTATGTAACAGGGTACAGGCCTTAATGAAACACCTACATGTATGTAACAGGGTACAGGCCTTAATGAAACACCTACATGTATGTAACAGGGTACAGGCCTTAATGAAACACCTACATGTATGTAACAGGGTACAGGCCTTAATGAAACACCTACATGTATGTAACAGGGTACTGGCCTTAATGAAATAATGAAACACCTACATGTATATAACAGGGTACAGGCCTTAATGAAACACCTACATGTATGTAACAGGGTACAGGCCTTAATGAAACACCTACATGTATGTAACAGGGTACAGGCCTTTAATGAAACACCTACATGTATGTAACAGGGTACAGGCCTTAATGAAACACCTACATGTATGTAACAGGGTACAGGCCTTAATGAAACACCTACATGTACATGTATGTAACAGGGTACAGGCCTTAATGAAACACCTACATGTATGTAACAGGGTACAGGCCTTAATGAAACACCTACATGTATGTAACAGGGTACAGGCCTTAATGAAACACCTACATGTATGTAACAGGGTACAGGCTTTAATGAAACACCTACATGTATGTAACAGGGTACAGGCCTTAATGAAACACCTACATGTATGTAACAGGGTACAGGCTTTAATGAAACACCTACATGTATGTAACAGGGTACAGGCCTTAATGAAACACCTACATGTATGTAACAGGGTACAGGCTTTAATGAAACACCTACATGTATGTAACAGGGTACAGGCTTTAATGAAACACCTACATGTATGTAACAGGGTACAGGCCTTAATGAAACACCTACATGTATGTAACAGGGTACAGGCCTTAATGAAACACCTACATGTATGTAACAGGGTACAGGCCTTAATGAAACACCTACATGTATGTAACAGGGTACAGGCCTTAATGAAACACCTACATGTATGTAACAGGGTACAGGCCTTAATGAAACACCTACATGTATGTAACAGGGTACAGGCCTTAATGAAACACCTACATGTATGTAACAGGGTACAGGCCTTAATGAAACACCTACATGTATGTAACAGGGGTACAGGCTTTAATGAAACACCTACATGTATGTAACGGGGTACAGGCCTTAATGAAACAATGAAACACCTACATGTATGTAACAGGGTACAGGCCTTAATGAAACAATGAAACACCTACATGTATGTAACAGGGTACAGGCCTTAATGAAACACCTACATGTATGTAACAGGGTACAGGCCTTAATGAAACACCTACATGTATGTAACAGGGTACAGGCCTTAATGAAACACCTACATGTATGTAACAGGGTACAGGCCTTAATGAAACAATGAAACACCTACATGTATGTAACAGGGTACAGGCCTTAATGAAACACCTACATGTATGTAACAGGGTACTGGCCTTAATGAAACAATGAAACACCTACATGTATGTAACAGGGTACAGGCCTTAATGAAACACCTACATGTATGTAACAGGGTACAGGCTTTAATGAAACACCTACATGTATGTAACAGGGTACAGGCCTTAATGAAACACCTACATGTATGTAACAGGGTACAGGCCTTAATGAAACACCTACATGTATGTAACAGGGTACAGGCCTTAATGAAACACCTACATGTATGTAACAGGGTACAGGCCTTAATGAAACACCTACATGTATGTAACAGGGTACAGGCCTTAATGAAACACCTACATGTATGTAACAGGGTACAGGCCTTAATGAAACACCTACATGTATGTAACAGGGTACAGGCCTTAATGAAACACCTACATGTATGTAACAGGGTACAGGCCTTAGATAATGAAACACCTACATGTATGTAACAGGGTACAGGCCTTAATGAAACAATGAAACACCTACATGTATGTAACAGGGTACAGGCCTTAATGAAACACCTACATGTATGTAACAGGGTACAGGCCTTAATGAAACACCTACATGTATGTAACAGGGTACAGGCCTTAATGAAACACCTACATGTATGTAACAGGGTACAGGCCTTAATGAAACACCTACATGTATGTAACAGGGTACAGGCCTTAATGAAACAGGCCATAATGAAACACCTACATGTATGTAACAGGGTACAGGCCTTAATGAAACACCTACATGTATGTAACAGGGTACAGGCCTTAATGAAACACCTACATGTATGTAACAGGGTACAGGCCTTAATGAAACACCTACATGTATGTAACAGGGTACAGGCCTTAATGAAACACCTACATGTATGTAACAGGGTACAGGCCTTAATGAAACACCTACATGTATGTAACAGGGTACAGGCCTTAATGAAACACCTACATGTATGTAACAGGGTACAGGCCTTAATGAAACACCTACATGTATGTAACAGGGTACAGGCCTTAATGAAACACCTACATGTATGTAACAGGGTACAGGCCTTAATGAAACACCTACATGTATGTAACAGGGTACAGGCCTTAATGAAACACCTACATGTATGTAACAGGGTACAGGCCTTAATGAAACACCTACATGTATGTAACAGGGTACAGGCCTTAATGAAACACCTACATGTATGTAACAGGGTACAGGCCTTAATGAAACACCTACATGTATGTAACAGGGTACAGGCTTTAATGAAACACCTACATGTATGTAACAGGGTACAGGCCTTAATGAAACACCTACATGTATGTAACAGGGTACAGGCTTTAATGAAACACCTACATGTATGTAACAGGGTACAGGCCTTAATGAAACACCTACATGTATGTAACAGGGTACAGGCCTTAATGAAACACCTACATGTATGTAACAGGGTACAGGCCTTAATGAAACACCTACATGTATGTAACAGGGTACAGGCCTTAATGAAACACCTACATGTATGTAACAGGGTACAGGCCTTAATGAAACACCTACATGTATGTAACAGGGTACAGGCCTTAATGAAACACCTACATGTATGTAACAGGGTACAGGCCTTAATGAAACACCTACATGTATGTAACAGGGTACAGGCCTTAATGAAACACCTACATGTATGTAACAGGGTACAGGCCTTAATGAAACACCTACATGTATGTAACAGGGTACAGGCCTTAATGAAACACCTACATGTATGTAACAGGGTACAGGCCTTAATGAAACACCTACATGTATGTAACAGGGTACAGGCCTTAATGAAACACCTACATGTATGTAACAGGGTACAGGCCTTAATGAAACACCTACATGTATGTAACAGGGTACAGGCCTTAATGAAACACCTACATGTATGTAACAGGGTACAGGCCTTAATGAAACACCTACATGTATGTAACAGGGTACAGGCCTTAATGAAACACCTACATGTATGTAACAGGGTACAGGCCTTAATGAAACACCTACATGTATGTAACAGGGTACAGGCCTTAATGAAACAATGAAACACCTACATGTATGTAACAGGGTACAGGCCTTAATGAAACACCTACATGTATGTAACAGGGTACAGGCCTTAATGAAACACCTACATGTATGTAACAGGGTACAGGCCTTAATGAAACACCTACATGTATGTAACAGGGTACAGGCCTTTAATGAAAACAACCTACATGTATGTAACAGGGTACAGGCCTTAATGAAACACCTACATGTATGTAACAGGGTACAGGCTTTAATGAAACACCTACATGTATGTAACAGGGTACAGGCCTTAATGAAACAATGAAATACCTACATGTATGTAACAGGGTACAGGCTTTAATGAAACACCTACATGTATGTAACAGGGTACAGGCCTTAATGAAACACCTACATGTATGTAACAGGGTACAGGCCTTAATGAAACACCTACATGTATGTAACAGGGTACAGGCCTTAATGAAACACCTACATGTATGTAACAGGGTACAGGCTTTAATGAAACACCTACAAGTATGTAACGGGGTACAGGCCTTAATGAAACAATGAAACACCTACATGTATGTAACAGGGTACAGGCCTTAATGAAACAATGAAACACCTACATGTATGTAACAGGGTACAGGCCTTAATGAAACACCTACATGTATGTAACAGGGTACAGGCCTTAATGAAACACCTACATGTATGTAACAGGGTACAGGCCTTAATGAAACACCTACATGTATGTAACAGGGTACAGGCCTTAATGAAACACCTACATGTATGTAACAGGGTACAGGCCTTAATGAAACACCTACATGTATGTAACAGGGTACAGGCCTTAATGAAACACACTACATGTATGTAACAGGGTACAGGCCTTAATGAAACACCTACATGTATGTAACAGGGTACAGGCCTTAATGAAACACCTACATGTATGTAACAGGGTACAGGCCTTAATGAAACACCTACATGTATGTAACAGGGTACAGGCCTTAATGAAACACCTACATGTATGTAACAGGGTACAGGCCTTAATGAAACACCTACATGTATGTAACAGGGTACAGGCCTTAATGAAACACCTACATGTATGTAACAGGGTACAGGCCTTAATGAAACACCTACATGTATGTAACAGGGTACAGGCCTTAATGAAACACCTACATGTATGTAACAGGGTACAGGCCTTAATGAAACACCTACATGTATGTAACAGGGTACAGGCCTTAATGAAACACCTACATGTATGTAACAGGGTACAGGCCTTAATGAAACACCTACATGTATGTAACAGGGTACAGGCCTTAATGAAACAATGAAACACCTACATGTATGTAACAGGGTACAGGCCTTAAATGAAACACCTACATGTATGTAACAGGGTACAGGCCTTAATGAAACAATGAAACACCTACATGTATGTAACAGGGTACAGGCCTTAATGAAACAATGAAACACCTACATGTATGTAACAGGGTACAGGCCTTAATGAAACAATGAAACACCTACATGTATGTAACAGGGTACAGGCCTTAATGAAACACCTACATGTATGTAACAGGGTACAGGCCTTAATGAAACAATGAAACACCTACATGTATGTAACAGGGTACAGGCCTTAATGAAACACCTACATGTATGTAACAGGGTACAGGCCTTAATGAAACACCTACATGTATGTAACAGGGTACAGGCCTTAATGAAACACCTACATGTATGTAACAGGGTACAGGCCTTAATGAAACACCTACATGTATGTAACAGGGTACAGGCCTTAATGAAACACCTACATGTATGTAACAGGGTACAGGCCTTAATGAAACACCTACATGTATGTAACAGGGTACAGGCCTTAATGAAACACCTACATGTATGTAACAGGGTACTTTGTACATGTATAACAGGGTATGTATTTTTTTAGCCCACCATCATCAGATGGTGGGCTATGATTCAAATCGCCTGCGTCAGTGGTCCGTCGTCCGTCCGTAAACAATGCTTGTTATCACTATTTCTTAAAAACTACAGAAGGGATATTGTTCAAACTTCACATGGAGGGTCCCCTTGGTCCATATTTGTGCCATACAGATTTTGTGGCTGATCGGAAAAACAAGATGGCCGCAAGGAGTCATCTTGGATTTTGATAGTTGAAGTTTGCTACCGCTATTTCTCAAAAGGTACTGAAGCGATCTGTCTCAAATTTTATATGTAGTATTTTTGAAAAAGTTTAAAAAGTAGAGAAAAGATCCCTCTCAGATATAGATCATTCTTTGGTGGGCGCCAAGATCCCTCTGGGATCTCTTGTTTTTAAAAATTTATTATACTTAAGTCAAATAGAATGAGCATTAAAATATCTATATAAATTTTAACATAAAATATATATATAATTTTTTTATATACGTATCAAAGTGAATAGTCGGGCAAAGAAAACCAGTTTTATGCGTTCATTGGCCTCCCGACCATCCTCACATATCAAAACAATGGTCAAGTTCTGCTTACGTTGTCCAATTTTGACCATTGAAATTATTATTAAGCCTTTGTAAATTTAGCACAAATAAATTTTATTTTTCTATTTCATAAGAAATTATACTGGATATCTGAACAAAGTTGCCTTCTTTTGCCCGACTATTCACTTTAACAACTAATTAATCTAATGTCCATTACTGTTATTTAGGGCTGGATCAATATATCGATATACTGAAATGTATCGGTTTTCACCAGTGTATCGAATATCGATACGCAAACATGTTGTATATTGCTGTATCGTTTTACATCTCACCCTACTGCTGTTTTTTTTTATATTAAATAGGAAATTCTAAACAAAATTTATTCTAAAACATCATTCAAGTAAGAGCATTTCAATCAATCAATAGGAAGTGTTTAAGGCATCTGTGTCACCTAGATGGATTAGAAATGCCTTTTTGGAGGTTTTTCATAACTAAGAATATACAAATTGACATAAATTAATTAACACTGATGATAAACCGAATGAAATGTTTGGTAGATTTTTTTCCTGGTTATTAAAATGTTTTATCTAAATTGTCTTTTATTGTCACAATATTCAAAACACATTGGTCAACTGAATTTGAAAAAAAAGAGGTCCACTGTATCGTCAATACGTATCGTGTATTGTTTCAGTGTATTGTCAATATACATATCGTTATCGTTTTTAGACTTCCAATACCCAGCCCTACTGTTATTAGTTAGAATTAGAAAGGTGGGTTTCTCTGTTGAATTTGATATTTGGTTTGCCATACTGATATTTTATTCATTACTCCATATGAAAAAATTAAGTTCTCAAAAATAATGATGTCCTTTGCACATACAAAATTAAGCAATATTAAATAAAACATCTGGACCCAAATGTTCAAAGCATAGTTAGCTTAATCATATAAGTGATATTTCGATGTCTCATTTGCTGCAAAATTTGTGATTATATCTTTACTTAAATCAGCAAGTCAGTTAAAAAATGGAGTTTCTAAGAATCTTCTCAAAATTCTTACTACCAAAAATTATTTTATCTTAATTTGAAAATTGTAATTAAACTGTGATTAGCAAGATGTACGACACATGGATATTAGGCTTCTTGTAAGATAGGATTGTAAGATAAATGTTTCCCATATGAATTAATACAGACTTGGTTGTGCACTTTATTTGAGCTAGTATACAGGATGTATCTGATTTTATATAACTACAGGATGTATGTACATGTATATATTTCCTTGTTTTATACTTGTTTACAATAAACTCCATATTGTTAAAGTTTATACAATTTGTTCGAATTTTCATTTATTTTATAAGTACTTGTGTGAAAACTAAAACTTGTGAATAATGACAGAACTTGAAGGTGTTTTCAAGATAAATTCAGCATCATTAGTTTGTGAATTGAGCTCTTAGCTTTTGTCCTTGGTGCAACCATGGTGAATACCTCTCGGGTAGAGATGTTTAATCTTTAGATTGCTCGGTCAGCATCAGACTAGTAAGCTAAAGGTTTCTAACGCAGGCACTTCTACACTTCAGTAAACCACTCGTGTATATTACAATATTTTGTCTTCCTTATTTTTTATACCATTTGCGAATACTGTGAACTAACTTTCTTTCGCGGTTACTTAATTTAACAATTTTCATTTCAAAACACAGTTTGTGAGGTATTAATCATTCGTGGATTTTATTAACTTGTTCTGGTTCACATTCCTACCTAGTGATTCTTGCAAGCTTGTAATCTCACAACTCACTAAAATAACACGAAAGTGTGTCACACGTGTTGAACTTATTGATTTACATGTACATTGTGTATATTTGACACACATAAGTATTATTTTAGACAATTGCCACTGTTTCCAGTATCGATAAACTTTGTTGGGGCAGATCCTGTTTTTTTCCCGATAATATTGATGGTGCTGATATGTGATTCAATGCGAGTATAAATACTATGGGGTAAAACATTTAGCAGACTTCTTTTGACAATCCTCAAAATCATGAATGTTCATTAGTTTATCAAACTAACACATGTTTGAGACAATGTGCAGAATTCTATAGTCAATAAAAGATTAAAAATTTTTTTGTTCATCTGGACTGTAGGTCATGCGTGGACCTATTGTGATATCTTCTGTCTGTCGTCTTGCGTTTGTATGTACACTAACATTGGAAAAAATCTCGGATGAGTTCAAAAATCAGCTGGATTCGATGGTAATTTACAGAGTTATTTCCCTTTGCACTAATAATTATTATTGGACTTTGTAATCATGATAACTTGAGTAAATATAAACCAAGCTTAATGAAATTTTGTATGTAGAGTAACATTGGAAAGAGCTCGAACGAATTCGAAAATCAGCGTGATTTGACGGTACTTTACGGAGTTATTGCCCCTTGAACTAATGATATCATTGGACCTTGTGAACATGGTCATGTTAGTAAATGTGTACCAAGCTTAATGAAACTTTGTATGTAGACGTTTTAGATGTATGTTCCTATTTCCTGAACAGAAGATGTGAGTTGGCTAGTAAATGACATAACTAATTTGTATCAAATATCAGAAGACCCTTAAAGGATTTGTGCAGTTAAAAATGATAATTTCAGTTTATGCTGGAAATGGCTTTAATAGACCATGTAGAAACCTCTCCGTGCCGCGCGCGACCGGAATAACCTGTAAACCGCCGATATCGAGGTCAAATTTTCTGACCACCCGATTATGCATATTTTCTAGCTTTAAACCGTGTGACGTCACAATAGTCCGTGGCTTATAGCTGTACTACAACTGATCATGATGTGCTATCACGCTCGTGCCCCGAAACGTTGTATTTAGCGTCACGGTACGTAAAACTCTTCATTCTTCTTCTTCTGTGCAATCACTTACATCGACGGTCACAGGAAAAGCCGATCAAAGATTTTTAGCTCACCTGGCCCGAAGGGCCGGTGAGCTTATGTCATGGCGCGGCGTCTGTCGTCCGTCGTCCGTCCGTCCGTCGTCCGTCCGTCAACATTTCCTTTAAATCGCTACTAGTCATAGAGTTCTGCATGGATTGTAATTAAATTTGGCCACAAACATCCTTAGGGGAAGGGGAACAGAACTTGTATAAAGTTTGGCTCTGACCCCCCGGGGGCAGGAGGGGCAGGGCCCAATAGGGGAAATAGAGGTAAATCCTATAAATCACTACTTGTCCTAGAGTTCTACATGGATTTTAACCAAATTTGGCCACAAACATCCTTGGGGGAAGGGGAACAGAACTTGTATAAAGTTTGGCTCTTACCCCCGGGAGCAGGAGGGGCGGGTCCCAATAGGGGAAATAGAGGTAAATCCTATAAATCGCTACTTGTCCTAGAGTTCTACATGGATTTTAACCAAATTTGGCCACAAACATTCCTTGGGGGAAGGGGAACAGAACTTGTATAAAGTTTGGCTCTGACCTCCCGGGGGCAGGAGGGGCGGGGGCCTAATAGGGGAAATAGAGGTAAATCCTATAAATCGCTACTTGTCCTAGAGTTCTGCATGGATTGTAACCAAATTTGGCCACAAACATCCTTGGGGGAAGGGGAACAGAACTTGTATAAAGTTTGGCTCTGACCCCCGGGGGCAGGAGGGGCAGGGCCCAATAGGGGAAATAGAGGTAAATCCTATAAATCGCTACTTGTCCTAGAGTTCTACATGGATTTTAACCAAATTTGGCCACAAACATCCTTGGGGGAAGGGGAACAGAACTTGTATAAAGTTTGGCTCTGACCCCCGGGAGCAGGAGGGGCGGGTCCCAATAGGGGAAATAGAGGTAAATCCTATAAATCGCTACTTGTCCTAGAGTTCTGCATGGAATGTAACCAAATTTGGCTACAAACATCCTTGGGGGAAGGGGAACAGAACTTGTATAAAGTTTGGCTCTGACCCCCAGGGGGCAGGAGGGGCGGGGCCTAATAGGGGAAATAGAGGTAAATCCTATAAATCGCTACTTGTCCTAGAGTTCTGCATAGATTGTGGCCAAATTTGGCCACAAATATCCTTGGGGGAAGGGGAACAGAACTTGTATAAAGTTTGGCTCTGACCCCCCTGGGGGCAGGAGGGGCGGGGCCTAATAGGGGAAATAGAGGTAAATCCTATAAAATCGCTACTTGTCCTAGAGTTCTGCATGGATTGTAACCAAATTTGGCCACAAACATCCTTGGGGGAAGGGGAACAGAACTTGTATAAAGTTTGGCTCTGACCCCCCAGGGGCAGGAGGGGCGGGGCCCAATAGGGGAAATAGAGGTAAATCCTATAAATCGCTACTTGTCCTAGAGTTCTGCATGGATTGTAACCAAATTTGGCCACAAACATCCTTGGGGGAAGGGGAACAGAACTTGTATAAAGTTTGGCTCTGACCCCCCAGGGGCAGGAGGGGCGGAGCCTAATAGGGAAAATAGAGGTAAATCTTATAAATCGCTACTTGTCCTAGAGTTCTGCATAGATTGTGGCCAAATTTGGCCACAAATATCCTTGGGGGAAGGGGAACAGAACTTCTATAAATGTTGGCTCTGACCCCCCGGGGGCAGGAGGGAATGGGCCCAATAGGGGAAATAGAGGTAAATCTTATAAATCGCTACTTGTCCTAGAGTTCTGCATAGATTGTGGCCAAATTTGGCCACAAACATCCATGGAGGAAGGGGAACAGAACTTCTATAAATGTTGGCTCTGACCCCACGGGGGCAAGATGGGTAGGGCCCAGTAGGGGAATTTGAGGTAAATATTCAAATTCCTTCAGAAAAGAAGCAATGAACCTGTATTTAGAACATTACTTGGCATTACAAACCAGGTGAGTGATACAGGCCCTCTTGGCCTCTTGTTTAATGATTACTTTTGAGTGAAGTTAATCGTACAATAACTTTGGCTCGAATTTTATAACTAAATAAGTAAAATTCGATGTTTCAAATACTCTAATTTATGCTCTAATAGCAAGTATCTTCGTGTAATTATGAAAGAAAATCCACACAGAAATAAAAGTTTCAGATTTTTTTGTCGAAGAGTTCAGCAACGAATAGGCTTTATTTAGATAATATTTTCCTGTAGTCTGTATCTTTGATTCATTGTGAATTGCAAAGTTTGTGACAGTAAAATGAAATTTTACGTAACAATTTAAGAAATCCTTGATTAAAGCATCAAGGATATGATGCTTGACATACGTACACACCGATGATTGATCATTACAAAACATTGTATTGTGTGTTGTGAACCGAATCGAGATACATTTATTTCAATACCGTGAAACGTTTCAACATGTGGTAGAAAGTATTTACTTTTGATATAACAAAAGATCAAATAATCGAGAAATTAAGCAAAACTAACTATTTTTTCAGACCGTGCGGTCGCTATCAATTTTAATCGATATACGAGTAGAATCACCGATATTATAGATATATAATTAGCCATGCCTTTGGTTTGATGGTTATGTAATACCTTGACCAGGATGTTGTTTACCTGTACACAACGCCATTCATCGAACTCACCTGTAATTATCTGGCCGCGGGCAATTTGCTATTCGGTGGACTATATCGGGTATTTGCTATTGTCTTACTGTCAATCAGGTTAGGACATCCGTTAATTGGATTGTGATTTGAATTATGGAAACCCCGTACATCTATGCTCTAGGTTTTTTATTGTCACCTCCATTTTTAAAATGAAGATGTAAAAGCAAATGGAAATAAAATATACCTGATCATACCTAGGAGTATATATTACATACACATATATATATATATATGTCGTACACAGGTAAAACAAAAATGAAAGGTGACTTATTCAAAAATAAAAAATGGTTCTAAGAACTATTTCAACTAAAGATTTAACCTTAAAAATCATTCCAGTCTAGAACTGTAATTACGGAATCGTGGCATATAGCAATCTTCCGTAATTTCTAAGGTATTAGTAAAAATTCTAAGCATGTATTTTCACCGTTTCGAATCTAAATGTACATGTATAGTCATACAAGAAAGGTTACAACATTATCACACTAAATATGCTTATTTAAATATCACTTAGTATATTTTTTAAAAAGGTACAAGATATTATATCTATTTATAATGCCTGTATACAAGTAATTTCAATTTCCATTTGAACACTTTATGTGGTTACTTTTTGGATTATACGATAAATGTTCAAATATTACTATTAAATCTCGGTATGATACAAAACGGTCGACAATGAATATACTATATTAAGGATTTAGTTTAATTTTGAAATAATGAATTTAAATCTACAATTAAACTGTGATTTAGGAACATATATCAGAAATACCATTGATATATTTCTGCTTTTTAGTAAGCGTTATGGATAAAGTTTCAAAGGCAACAATATAGATATACATATTATTTTTGGTATAAGTTCGGTACTGTTACTCCAATATATCACATAATTATAACCGTCCACATTTTATTTTTACTCAAAAACTGTGCCGTGTTTGCATCGTTATAGAAGAAGTTTGAAATAAAAACACGGATTCTAGATATATTCATGCTAAATTTTGTCTCAGTCCAAACTGATCCGAACATCATTTTGATATCGCTATCAAACTGGACTGATTATCTAATCTAAAGTTAGATATATGCTTGTCTGAATTTTTTAAGTGGTGTAAATGGAATGTTTTGAAACTGTAAATATCTACATCATAAAGCTAGAATAACCATTTACTCGAAAAACTCAAATTGTAGATCTAACGTATACATATGTATGCTGTATACATGTATAGTACTAGGCTTACTTTGTGTAGCCGCGGACTACTCTGACATCACAAGACCACGTGACCACCTAGCTCATTATCTCTGAACCGTAGTCGACACTACCCGTAAATCACGACCAAAACCAACTGATAGCGCTAAAAGATAGGCGATTCGTTGGGTGGGACTTAATTTTTCATTCATCCAAAGCAATATCCTGACGTATTACAAAAAAAAAATTTTGGCTGCACAAATCCTTTAAGGCCCATGGGCCTCTTATTTAATGTGTTATTGCTATTTGACCTGAATAAAATAATGGAAATATAGGAACTATTTTTGTGTTGTCATGAAGAAAAGGGGCGGGAGGGATTAAGCTGTCAGTCAACGACGCAGTACTTTTTCTGCATAGCTGTTGTACATGGAAAAACATGACGGCAGTATAATTTTGTCGGTGAATAACACACAGCAAATGATTGTATCTGACCTTTTGGTTGATTTTATTGTTTAAAGCAAATATTGTAAATATAAGGATTTACCTTTCACTTTGTAGTTTTTGAGATGATAAACCCAATGAAGCAGTCAGTAAATTGTGTGTAACCGCGACTTGTGATCCATTGGATTTTTCCTCTCATTAACTAAACAAAGTAAGAGGGGTAATCCTTAAGTAACATGCAAATGTAGTATTAGACATTGAAATAATGAAAATAAAACCTCTTGATAAATAAAAATTTTACTTGATCACTATGTAATCTCTGACCCATACACTAATGATTGTCCATTTCCACACCCCAGGAGTTGGATCCTGAGCTTTGACAGTGCCGCTACCTTCTGAGGTTTATAGACATTTTCTTCATCACCTGTTCCACAAATACCATGTTCGTTCCATCCCCAGGAGAAGACTGAAGCGTCCTCTGAAGTAAAACATCGTTATCTGACAAAGTATGCTACACCAACAGTTTCGTTTTTGTTATCGTTAAGAGATGTTTCGGACACTGTGACAACACTTCAGTTGATAGGTAAATTTTTGCAGCGGGAAATTAAGGCGCTTTCACATTAAAATAGTCCTTTATTTTCTTCAATGAATCATTATTTAAAACCAAAGAAAACTTTAAAAAAAACCAGAGTTTTTTCCAGACTTACCAGTGACAGCTAAGTTATGCTCAGACCCACAGGATACATCTAACACACGAGGTATGTTAGGTATCTGGGTCGGAACGTGATCACATGACCTGTCACATGACCTGCCCAGCTGACCGTAGTCTCCTCGACCCCAGCTGTATAATTTCCCCTCGTCTACAACAGAGAAACAAAGGGAGGTTATTAGGTATCTTCTTTTGATGTCTGAATTCTGTGTTAGGAGTTCACCACCAAATGTTTTGTTCTACTTCGACAATATTATCTCTGATAAAACTCTTGGAAAACGGTTATGAAGTTCAAGGTAAACTATCTTACTGAAACGACTTTTAATTTTTAAAATGGGAATGTAAAACGAGATCGATAATTCTGTAGAGTCGCAAAAGTTATTATTTACTTACCGTTAATACTACACTTATCATCATCTTCTGAACAATTTAATTAACATAAATGAAATGTTAATTTTCATAACGCAGGTCACTTATGTTTCTAGCCGTCGTCCTAAATAACGCCCAGTAGTTGACTATCACTGGCCTGACGGCAAAATTACGCAGGAAATCTTGCATACATTTGGTGTTGTTACCTCATCTTAGGCCATCAATATGTATTTTCTTATGGTATCAATAGTTTTAAGAAACCTTTAAATTTTGCTCCTGAAAGGCATTGGGCCTTTACATAAACTAACATGCATACATCATTAGTTTGTAATCATAGAACTCCGTGTTTAGTTTGAAGTGTTTTGTTAATCTCGACAATTGTTGTCTGTACTTACTTGAGTATAAATATGGTAACAATATATACCTGTCCTAGCTAGATGTGTCCATCCACTACTGATGGAGGAGTGGGGAGGGGGGGACTTATTTGAGTATAAATATGGTAACTATATACAATCATGTATACCTGTCCTTGCTAGGAGATGTGTCCATCCACTGCAAAGTTACTGAGGGAGGAGTGGGGAGGGGGGGACTTATTTGAGTATAAATATGGTAACTATATATTTACCTGTCCTTGCTAGAAGATGTGTCCATCCACTGCTAAGTTACTGAGGGAGGAGTGGGGTGGGGGGACTTATTTGAGTATAAATATGGTAACTATATACAATTATGTATACCTGTCCTTGCTAGGAGATGTGTCCATCCACTGCTAAGTTACTGAGGGAGGAGTGGGGAGGGGGGGGACTTATTTGAGTATAAATATGGTAACTATATACAATCATGTATACCTGTCCTTGCTAGGAGATGTGTCCATCCACTGCAAAGTTACTGAGGGAGGAGTGGGGAGGGGGGGGACTTATTTGAGTATAAATATGGTAACTATATACAATTTACCTGTCCTTGCTAGAAGATGTGTCCATCCACTGCTAAGTTACTGAGGGAGGAGTGGGGTGGGAGGGGGAGTTATTTCAGTATAAATATGGTAACTATATACAATCATGTATACCTGTCCTTGCTAGGAGATGTGTCCATCCACTGCTAAGTTACTGAGGGAGGAGTGGGGAGGGGGGACTTATTTGAGTATAAATATGGTAACTATATATACCTGTCCTTGCTAGGAGATGTGTCCATCCACTGCTAAGGTTGCTGAGAGTCCAGTCCCTGGGTGGGGCAGGGGACGGGGTCGTAACAGAACTACAGTGACTTGGATCTTTTAGACATTGACCATATTTGTTACAGCCCCAAAAGTACATTTGATTACGATCTGTAATTAAGGACAAATACCTGGTCACTATCTGTAATTAAGAACAAATACCTGGTCACTATCTGTAATTAAGGACAAATACCTGGTCTCTATCTGTAATTAAGGACAAATACCTGGACACATTTTGAAATAAAGGACAATTACCTGGTCAAGGTCTGTTATTAAGGACAAATACCTGGTCACAGTTTGTAATTAAGGACAAATACCTGGTCACAAATTGTAATTAAGGACAAATACCTGGTCACAGTTTGTAATTAAGGACAAATACCTGGTCATGGTCTGAAATTAAGGACAAATTCCTGGTCATGTTCTGTAATTAAGAACAAATACCTGGTCACGGTGTGTCATTAAGAACAAATATCTGGTCAAAGTCTGTAATTAAGGACAAATATCAGGTCATGGTCTGTAATTAAGGACAAATACCTGGTCACTGTCTGTAATTAAGGTATCTGGTCACCGTCTGTAATTAAGGACAAATACCTTGTCATGGTCTGTCATTAAGGACAAATACCTGGTCATTAAGGACAAATACCTGGTCACGGTCTGTCATTAAGGACAAATACCTGGTCACAGTCTGTAATTAAGGACAAATACCTGGTCACAGTGTGTCATAAAGGACAAATACCTGGTCATGGTCAGAAATTAAGGACAAATACCTGGTCACGGTCTGTAATTAAGGACAAATACCTGGTCACAGTTTGTCATTACTGACACATCATTACCTGTTCATGGTGTGTCATTAAGGACAAATACCTGGTCATGGTCTGTAATTAAGAACAAATACCTGGTCACAGTCTGTTATTAAGGACAAATACCTAGTTACAGTCTGTAATTAAGGACAAATACCTGGTCATGGTCTGTTATTAAGGACAAATACCTGGTCATGGTCTGTCATTAAGGACAAATACCTGGTCACGGTCTTTAATTAAGGACAAATACCTACTTACAGTCTGTAATTAAGGACAAATACCTGGTCACAGTGTGTCATTAAGGACAAATACCTGGTCACGGTCTGTAATTAAGGACAAATACCTGGTCACAGTGTGTCATTACGGACAAATATCTGGTCACGGTCTGTAATTAAGGACAAATACCTGGTCACGGTCTGTAATTAAGGACAAATACCTGGTCACGGTCTGTAATTCAGGATAAATACCTGGTCACGGTCTGTAATTAAGGACAAATACCTGGTCACGGTGTGTCATTAAGGACAAATACCTGGTCATGGTCTGTAATTAAGGACAAATACCTGGTCACGGTCTGTAATTAAGGACAAATACCTGGTCACTATCTGTAAATAAGGACAAATACCTGGTCACTATATGTAATTAAGGACAAATACATGGTCACTATCTGTAATTAAAGACAAATACCTGGACACAGTCTGAAATAAAGGACAATTACCTGGTCATGGTCTGTCATTAAGGACAAATACCTGGTCATGGTCTGTAATTAAGGACAAATACCTACTTACAGTCTGTAATTAAGGACAAATACCTGGTCACGGTCTGTAATTAAGGACAAATACCTGGTCACGGTCTGTAATTAAGGACAAATACCTGGTCACGGTCTGTCATTAAGGACAAATACCTGGTCACGATTTGTAATTAAGGACAAATACCTGGTCACGGTGTGTCATTAAGGACAAATACCTGGTCACGGTCTGTAATTAAGGACAAATACCTGGTCACAGTCTGTAATTAAGGACAAATACCTGGTCACGGTGTGTCATTAAGGACAAATACCTGGTCACGGTCTGTAATTAAGGACAAATACCTGGTCACGGTCTGTAATTAAGGACAAATACCTGGTCACACTGTGTCATTAAGGACAAATACCTAGTTACAGTCTGAAATTAAGGTCAAATACCTGGTCACAGTCTGTAATTAAGGACAAATACCTGGTCATGGTATGTCATTAAGGACAAATACCTGGTGGTCACAGTCTGTAATTAAGGACAAATACCTGGTCACGGTGTGTCATTAAGGACAAATACCTGGTCACGGTCTGTAATTAAGGACAAATACCTGGTCACGGTCTTTAATTAAGGACAAATACCTGGTCACACTGTGTCATTAAGGACAAATACCTAGTTACAGTCTGTAATTAAGGACAAATACCTGGTCACAGTCTGTAATTAAGGACAAATACCTGGTCACAGTCTGTAATTAAGGACAAATACCTGGTCATGGTATGTCATTTAGGACAAATACCTGGTCATGGTCTGTAATGAAGGACAAAAACCTGGTCACGGTCTGTAATTAAGGACAAATACCTAGTCATGGTGTGTCATTAAGGACAAATACCTGGTCACGGTCTGTAATTAAGGACAAATACCTGGTCACGGTGTGTCATTAAGGACAAATACCTGGTCACGGTCTGTAATTAAGGAAAAATACCTGGTCACGGTCTGTAATTAAGGACAAATACCCAGAAAGGCAAAATGACATAATTTTTTCTTCAGTTTAGAAATAAGACATTGTAGACAAAAAATTTCTTCAGTAGATTACTTTCCAATACATATCATTTTTGTGAATAGGTCAAGGTCATTTAGGTCAACCAGCTTGCTACTGGTCCAATACCTGGGTACTCATTGAGAAGTTGTGTGAAGATTTAAACCCTGTGACAATCAACAAAAGGTTAAATTTATTCAATTCTGGTAGCCCTTTATCCTGTACCAGCATGCTATAGGCCCAATATCAATAGCATGGCTATTTGTGTTTTGGGGAGAATTGGTTTGAATGAAAAGACAGAGCATCTTGACTACAGTTAACCAACTGTCTTATGTGGCTACTAAATTTCACGGTCATCATTTCAAAAGAATCACTACGGGGGAATTTCCTATCAAAATGTATCATGTAGATACTAATTTGTGGATAAAAACTTTCACAAAATTTGGATCGAGAAATTCGCTAAAGTTAAACGCACGGGAAAGAAAGTTGCATTACAGTATAGATCATCTTGACAATTTGTAAATAATTCATCAAACAAATACCTTAATTAGGTATTTAACTTCCTTAGATTTTTGTTTAGTTGTTAAATGACAAATTTTGATTCTTTCATTCTTTCATTTCGGAAGAGAAATTACAAAATTTCAAAACCAAGAACAAGTTTATAGTATATTGATAGTCATCTGAAGGGAGACAATATTTCCTAAAAAATGTACTCTGTGAACCATTAATAAGGGCGCATGCCCGAAGGGCTGCGCCAGAAGAGCACGAAGTGCAAAGCACTTCTAAGATAACACATACACGAAAATATAACAAACAAGAGGCCCAAAGGGCCTTAACGGTCATCTGACTACCTTGGCAATAGTAAAATTAATTACATTTATATATGGTGTCACTTTGTAAGGACCTTGTCAGGATCATTTTCAATTTATTTCAACAAATTTTTATTTCAAACAAGAGGCTCAAGGGCCTTAACATATAGAAAATTAATTAGATATAGTGTCGTGGTAGCCATCTTCGATTTAGGATCAACCAAAGATGTAATAATACTTTGTCGGGACCATGTCAGGATCATTTCATGCAACTTTTAGCCAAATCGCACCAGTAGAACTTGAGAAGAAGTTCAAAATGTGTTTTCAAGATGGCGGCTGTGGCGGCCATCTTGGATTTCGGATTGACCCATAAAATAACAACACTTTGTCGGGACCATGTCAGGATCATTTCATGCAACTTTTAGCCAAATCGCACCAGTAGAACTTGAGAAGAAGTTCAAAATGTGTTTTCAAGATGGCGGCTGTGGCCATCTTGGATTTCGGATTGACCTGAAAAATAACAACACTTTGTCGGGACCATGTCAGGATCATTTCATGCAAGTTTCAGCCAAATCGCACCAGTAAAACTTGAGAAGAAGTTCAAAATGTGTTTTCAAGATGGCGGCTGTGGCGGCCATCTTGGATTTCGGATCGACCCAAAAAATAACAACACTTTGTCGGAACCATGTCAGGATCATTTCATGCAAGTTTCTGCCAATTTGCACCAGTAGAACTTGAGAAGAAGTTCAAAATGTGTTTTCAAGATGGCGGCTAGGCGGCCATCTTTGATTTCGGATCGACCCGAAAAATAACAACACTTTGTCGGGACCATGTCAGGATCATTTCATGCAAGTTTGAGTCAAATCGCACCGGTAATGTGTTTTCAAGATGGCGGCTGTGGCGGCCATCTTGGATTTCGGATCGGCCCGAAAAATAACAACACTTTGTCGGGACCATGTCAGGATCATTCAGGCAAGTTTCAGACAAATCACACTGGTAGAACTTGAAAAGAAGTTCAAAATGTGAAAAGTTAACGCATGACGCACGATGCATGGCGCACGGCAGACGGCGGGTGACAACGGACGACGGACTAAACATGACGACTGTATGTGTAAAAATATCCCATCAGCGTGATGCGATGCTTTGAAGTCATCTCACTATATAATCAAACGGTTCAAACGCTTTAATGATCCAACGAACATAATAATCTTCATCTGGTAGAAGTTTATAATCAGTGCTATTTGCTCTTTATTTGCAAGCGTTCAAGTGACCACTTTCAATATAATCAGCTAACAAAAAACGGAATATCTGTTACGGAAATAAAATGTGGATTTCGTTCTCAAATGGGGGTTTGGGGACAAACTTTGTCGGGACCCATGTCAGGATCATTTCATGCAAGTTTCAGCCAAATCGCACCAGTAGAAACTTGAGAAGAAGTTTCAAAATGTGTTTTCAAGATGGCTGCTATGGTGGCCATCTTGGATTTCGGATCGACCGTAAAAAATAACAACACTTTGTCGGGACCATGTCAGGATCATTTCATGCAAGTTTCTCTCAAATCGCACCCGTTAGAACTTGAGAAGAAGTTCAAAATGTGTTTTCAAGATGGCGGCTGTGGCGGCCATCTTGGATTTCGGATTGACCGTTTCAAATAACAACACGTTGTCGGGACCATGTCAGGATCATTTCATGCAAGTTTCAGCCAAATCGCACCAGTAGAACTTGAGAAGAAGTTCAAAATGTGTTTTCAAGATGGCGGCTGTGGCGGCCATCTTGGATTTTGGATCGACCCGAAAAAACAACAACTCTTTGTCGGGACCATGTCAGGATCATTTCATGGCAACTTTTTAGCCAAAAATCGCACCAGTAGAAACTTAAGAAGAATTTCAAAATGTGTTTTCAAGATGGCGGCTGTGGCCATCTTGGATTTCGGATTGACCTGAAAAATAACAACACTTTGTCGGGACCATGTCAGGATCATTTCATGCAAGTTTCAGCCAAATCGCACCAGTAAAACTTGAGAAGAAGTTCAAAATGTGTTTTTCAAGATGGCGGCTGTGGCGGCCATCTTGGATTTCGGATCGACCCCAAAAATAACAACACTTTGTCGGAACCATGTCAGGATCATTTCATGCAAGTTTCTGCCAATTTGCACCAGTAGAACTTGAGAAGAAGTTCAAAATGTGTTTTCAAGATGGCGGCTAGGCGGCCATCTTGGATTTCGGATCGACCCGAAAAAATAACAACACTTTGTCGGGACCATGTCAGGATCATTTCATGCAAGTTTGAGTCAAATCGCACCGGTAATGTGTTTTCAAGATGGCGGCTGTGTTGCGGCCATCTTGGATTTTCGGATTGGCCCGAAAAATAAACAACACTTTGTCGGGACCATGCCAGGATAATTTCAGGAAAGTTTCAGCCAAATCACACTGGTAGAACTTGAGAAGAAGTTCAAAAATGTGAAAAGTTAACGCATGACGCACGATGCATGGCGCCGCACGGCAGACGGCGGGTGACGACGGACGAAACATGACGACTGTATGTGTAAAAATATCCCATCAGCGTGATGCGATGCTTTGAAGTCATCTCACTATATAATCAAACGGTTCAAACGCTTTAATGATCCAACGAACATAATAATCTTCATCTGGTAGAAGTTTATGTTTTTGGTTTGCTCTTTATTTGCAAGCGTTCAAGTGACCACTTTCAATATAATCAGCTAACAAAAAACGGAATATCTGTTACGGAAATAAAATGTGGATTTCGTTCTCAAATGGGGGTTTGGGGACAAGGACTGTGAATATATGAATAAAAAATAACCAGAAAATTCGGTCGGCTCCGTTATTTCCATAAATTGAACTTCTTAACATTGTATAAATTAATGTTTACTGAAACATCTGGCTGCGCGCTTTAAGGCCTTGCCTTCAGTCAAATTACTGTTTATAAAACCTACCTGTGAACCGCTACAGAATGGTGAGAACCTGCCACAACACTACAAACCCTTTTCTTGGCTTTCCGGAATCCTCACTGAATAGAAGGCCAAATTCATGTGAGTGTTACAGTCATGTATAACATCTTGGTGACTGGACTGTTGTAGGAGATGTTTTCTAATTCTAACATAATGTGCTCAAATGATCTTTTTAAAATTATCATACTGCAGTTTTACTCTTTAATAAAGTCTACACAAATTAATGATTTATACCAGATTGTGAGAAAATGTCGATAACAAAAATGTTTTTTTTTTTTTTTTTTTTTTTTTTTTCCCAAAAAGTATACCGACATTCCGATGTGATTTGAGATTTATACAGTAAAGTATGTGAACATGCCTACAACACATGGTCATAATGTACCCAATGCTGATCAAGGCTCCTCTAAGATATCTGCAATATGTCCATGTATACAACAAAGTATGCTTATAATGACTTCATTTTAAAGGTTTGTAATAACTGTGTTTTCTGTACTAGTTTTTTTTATTATTAATCAATAAGGCTTAATTTTAAAAATAATTAAATTACCTTATCTGTAAATATGAATATATAATTTTATTTCCTTAGAAATAGTGATGAATGAATGAACTAAAATAATGGAAAAATGTTTTTAACCTTTAAAATAATCATCAAGTGTAGCAAGTCTATTAGATGGCTTGTTGTCCACTAACACTCAACCTCCCCTTACCTAGAACATGGCTAGTTATCTCCCCTTACCTAGAACAGGTCAAGATATCTCTCCTTTCCTAGAACAGGTGTACAGAAATGTAGTGGGTCTATTAGATGGCTTGTTGTCCACTAACACTCTACCTCCCCTTACCTAGAACATGGCTAGTTATCTCCCCTTACCTAGAATAGGTCTAGTTACATCCCCTTACCTAGAACAGGTCAAGTTATCTCCCCTTTCCTAGAATAGGTGTACATAAATGTAGTGGGTCTATTAGATGGCTTGTTGTTCACTATCACTCTACCTCCCCTTACCTAAAACATAGCTAGTTATCTCCCCTTACCTAAAACATAGCTAAGTTACCTCCCCTTACCTAGAACAGGTCAAGTTATCTCCCCTTATCTAGAACAGGTCAAGTTATCTCCCCTTATCTAGAACTGGTGTAGTGAGTAGATTAGATGGTTAGTTTTCCACTAACACTC
Source organism: Argopecten irradians (assembly GCF_041381155.1). Classification (NCBI taxonomy): domain Eukaryota; kingdom Metazoa; phylum Mollusca; class Bivalvia; order Pectinida; family Pectinidae; genus Argopecten; species Argopecten irradians. The sequence goes on along the minus strand of NC_091141.1, from coordinate 42,648,443 downwards.
TAGTTACCTCCCCTTACCTAGAACAGGTCTAGTTACCTCCCCTTACCTAGAACAGGTCTAGTTACCTCCCCTTACCTAGAACAGGTCAAGTTACCTCCCCTTACCTAGAACAGGTGTAGTGAGTCGATTAGGTGGTTTGTTGTCCACTAATATCCCACACTGGCCTTTCCTCCCAGCTCCCCAGCAATAGATATTACCACTGACTAAAACACAACATAGTGAGGAGAAAATTACCTCATGTCCAGCTTACAATGTGATTATAACGAGTAATTAAAAAGTAGATGGATTGTCTCTTTTACATCATGCATGTTGCAAGAAATGATGATATTTTAATAAACAAATTCATATGTTGATAATTTCCAGGACCAACCTAAGCTTGGTCAGCAGGATGCAGACTAAATGCTGATCAGCCATTTTAACATGTTGATATGTTCATGTTATAGAAGCAAAGACTTTACACAAAAATATTTCTATTTTCAATATCCAATTTGTTAAAATTTCACAATTGTTTTACCTGTAACCATGACAACATGTCGTAGCCCTGCAGCAACATCCCGCACTTTTTCCTCATTTGGAACATTTACTTTGACCTTCAAAAAGAAAAATTACACCCACATAACCATTAATGGCTTTGGCAGGACAGACAAAAAGTGATTATGTTGTTCCATTGTAATGTTTGCTCTCTTTAATTCATTATTCAGATAAATCTCCGTAATTAAGTCATGTTAATGAAGAACTAAAATTGTAGGTAATGAAATTACTTTACCGGTAGCAAGACTTGGTTCGCACCGGGTGACCCTAGTTGTCCGAAAGTGTTTGACCCCATCACAAAAAGCTCTCCCGCTGCTGTTGGTCAAAATCAACATACATGTTCATTATTTCTCCAAAATTTTTTTCTTTGTAAAATAACATTCACAGAATGTATGCATACTTACACATTATAACCAACATAAAAAAGGTCATTATATAATTTCAGCTGAGGGGAGGTAATATGAGAAATATTTGGGTTGTGTCGTCCTCAGACAAGGATTTTTCTAAGACCTTTCCTGGAACAGAACATATAACACATCTACTCGAAATATGCATACTAAGACAAAATATACCAGGTACATCTATACGGGAACCATAAGGCAGTGTTTATAAATGTATGCACGAAAGACATTAACAAAATATAAATACAATCAAACAACAAAGTATTCATATGTACTGGTACTTCAAGGGGTGAATACCACAACTCGCCCTCCACGTCAAATACCTGGGTTTGACATGCACTAGGTAAGAACACTAGGCAACAGGTATTCCTTCCATGTCCTAATTAATACCTTACCGTATATGGTTCGTAGGACTTAAGACAACACGTGTTTGCAAGTATACCTGGCCCCGATTTCTCGAAACAAGCTTAAGTCAAAAACTGACTTAAGTCATAAATTTTCATATAACTTACAGAAGGAGAAAACTTAAGTTTTAACTTAAGTCTGCACTTTTGTTTCGAGAAATCGGGGCCAGAACCCTTGTAAACACAATCCTGACCTTGAATACATCTACCTGTTATAATCAAAGTGAAATCCCATCCACCTGTCGCCTTGGTGACGACACTGCCTTCTGGTAACTGGACCTTGGTCAGTGTGGAAACGTCCCGAGTGTGACCGAGACCTAGCTGACCCTTGTTATTTGACCCACAAACAAATAAATTTCCTTCATCTACAATAAAAGATGGAAAAAAACAGATGCTACTGTACATATGACTATTTCTATCTAGGAGATTGCATTATATTCAACAGAACCAATATATATGTATGGAGTTTATTTCCAAACTAGATCTCAAAACGTATAAGGAAATCCCCTCTGTATGAAATCTAGTACAACGTGATGAGAAGCAACACAGCTACACATATATAACACTAATAATTGTTGTCTTCTTCATGACAGGTACACAAAAATGTTCAAATCACACACATGAAATTTATCATCCGATATCAGTATGTTAAAAGAAGTTCACTGTGATACAATTATTTGTATATTCAATAATTTATATTACTTCGATTCAATAATTTGTATTACCATCAATAACCAGGGTATGACCACCTCCTCCTGAAATACTTTGGATGCTGATATCGACAGGAGTTACCTCCCCTGGTAGAAGTTTATCTTCTGCATGACCTTGACCCAACTGGCCATAGCTGTTAGCGCCCTGAAAAAACAAGTATTATCAATTTCAATTTATTTTGTTTTGATTTATTTTTTGGGAAGCCAAGGGTGGAGAACATACAAGGTCATATGTGGATGGGGGACAGAAGACATAAGGTCATATGAAGATGGGGGACTGAACACACAAGGTCATATGAGGATGGGGGACAGAACACACAAGGTCATATGAGGATTGGGGACAGAACACACAAGGTCATATGAGGATGGGGGACAGAACAGATAAGGTCATATGAGGATGGGGGACAGAACACACAAGGTCATATCAGGATGGGGGACAGAAGACATCAGGTCATATCAGGATGGGGGACAGAACACACAAGGTCATGTCAGGATGGGGGACAGAAGACATAAGGTCATATGAAGATTGGGGACAGAACACACAAGGTCATATAAGGATGGGGACAGTACACACAAGGTCATATCAGGATTGGGACAGAAGACATAAGGTCATATGAGGATTGGGGACAGAACACACAAGGTCATATGAGGATGGTGACAGTACACACAAGGTCATATCAGGATGGGGGACAGAACACACAAGGTCATATCAGGATTGGGACAGAAGACATAAGGTCATATGAGGATTGGGGACAGAACACACAAGGTAATATGAGGATGGTGACAGAACACACAAGGTCATATGAGGATGGGGGACAGAACACACAAGGTCATATGAGGATGGGGGACAGAACAGATAAGGTCATATGAGGATGGGGGACAGAACACACAAGGTCATATGAGGATGGGGGACAGAACACACAGGGTCATATGATGATGGGGGACAGAACACACAAGGTCATATGAGGATTGGGGACAGTTCAGGATGGGGGACAGTTCACACAAGGTCATATGAGGATGGGGGACAGAACACACCAGGTCATATGATGATGGGGGACAGAACACACAAGGTCATATGAGGATGGGGGACAGTACACACAAGGTCATATGAGGATGGGGGACAGAACAGATAAGGTCATATGAGGATGGGGGACAGAAGACATAATGTCATATGAGGATTGGGGGACAGTACAGATAAGGTCATATGAGGATTGGGGACAGTACACACAATGTCATATGAAGATGGGGACAGAACAGATAAGGTCATATGAGGATGGGGGACAGAACACACAAGGTCATATGAGGACTGGGGACAGTACAGATAAGGTCATATGAGGATGGGGGACAGAACACACAAGGTCATATGAGGATGGGGGACAGAACACACAAGGTCATATGAGGATGGGGGACAGTACACACAAGGTCATATGAGGATGGGGGACAGAACACACAAGGGTCATATGAGGATGGGGGACAGAAACACACAAGTCATATGGAGGATGGGGGACAGTACACACAAGGTCATATGAGGATGGGGGACAGAACACATAAGGTCATATGAGGATGGGGGACAGAACACACAAGGTCATATGAGGATGGGGACAGAACACACAAGGTCATATGAGGATGGGGGACAGTACACACAAGGTCATATGAGGATGGGGACAGTACACACAAGGTCATATGAGGATGGGGACAGAACACACAAGGTCATATGAGGATGGGGGACAGTACACACAAGGTCATATGAGGATGGGGGACAGTACACACAAGGTCATATGAGGATGGGGGACAGTACACACAAGGTCATATGAGGATGGGGGACAGAACACACAAGGTCATATGAGGATGGGGGACAGTACACACAAGGTCATATGAGGATGGGGGACAGAACACACAAGGTCATATGAGGATGGGGGACAGAAACACACAAGGTCATATGGGATGGGGGACAGAAGACATAAGGTCATATCAGGATGGGGGACAGAAACACAAGGTCATATGAGATTGGGGACAGAAGACACAAGGTCATATCAGGATGGGGGACAGAAGACATAAGGTCATATCAGGATGGGGGACAGAACACACAAGGTCATATCAGGATGGGGGACAGAAGACATAAGGTCATATGAAGATTGGGGACAGAACACACAAGGTCATATAGGATGGGGGACAGAACACACAAGGTCATATGAGGATGGGGACAGAAGACACAAGGTCATATGAGGATGGGGGACAGAACACACAAGGTCATATGAGGATGGGGACAGAACACACAAGGTCATATGAGGATGGGGGACAGAACACACAAGGTCATATGAGGATGGGGAAGACAGCATGGGGACACACAAGGTCATATGAGGATGGGGACAGAACACACAAGGTCATATGAGGATGGGGACAGAACACACAAGGTCATATGAGGATGGGGGACAGAACACACAAGGTCATATGAGGATGGGGACAGAACACACAAGGTCATATGAGGATGGGGGACAGAACACACAAGGTCATATGAGGATGGGGGACAGAACACACAAGGTCATATGAGGATGGGGGACAGAACAGATAAGGTCATATGAGGATGGGGGACAGAACACACAAGGTCATATCAGGATGGGGACAGAACACATAAGGTCATATGAGGATGGGGGACAGAACACACAAGGTCATATGAGGATGGGGGACAGAACAGATAAGGTCATATTGAGGATGGGGGACAGAACACACAAGGTCATATGAGGATGGGGGACAGTACACACAAGGTCATATGAGGATGGGGGACAGAACACACAAGGTCATATCAGGATGGGGACAGAACACACAAGGTCATATGAGGATGGGGGACAGTACACACAAGGTCATATGAGGATGGGGGACAGAACACACAAGGTCATATGAGGATGGGGACAGAACACACAAGGTCATATGAGGATGGGGGACAGTACACACAAGGTCATATGAGGATGGGGGACAGTAAATAAGGTCATATGAGGATGGGGGACAGACACACAAGTCATATGAGGGACAGGGGACAGAACACACAAGGTCATATGAGGATGGGGGACAGAACACACAAGGTCATATGAGGATGGGGGACAGAACACACAAGGTCATATGAGGATGGGGGACAGAACACATAAGGTCATATCAGGATGGGGACAGAACACACAAGGTCATATCAGGATGGGGACAGTACACACAAGGTCATATGAGGATGTGGGACAGAACAGATAAGGTCATATCAGGATGGGGGACAGAACACACAAGGTCATATGAGGATGGGGACAGTACACACAAGGTCATATGAGGATGGGGGACAGAACACACAAGGTCATATGAGGATGGGGGACAGAACACACAAGGTCATATGAGGATGGGGGACAGAACACACAAGGTCATATCAGGATGGGGACAGAACACACAAGGTCATATGAGGATGGGGGACAGTAACACACAAGGTCATATGAGGATGGGGGACAGAGTACACACAAGGTCATATGAGGATGGGGGACAGAACACACAAGGTCATATGAGGATGGGGGACAGAACACACAAGGTCATATGAGGATGGGGGACAGTAACACACAGGTCATATGAGGATGGGGACAGAACACACAAGGTCATATGAGGATGGGGGACAGAACACACAAGGTCATATGAGGATGGGGGACAGAACACACAAGGTCATATGAGGATGGGGGACAGAACACACAAGGTCATATGAGGATGGGGGACAGAAGACATAAGGTCATATGAGGATGGGGGACAGAACACACAAGGTCATATGAGGATGGGGGACAGTACACACAAGGTCATATGAGGATGGGGGACAGTACACACAAGGTCATATGAGGATGGGGGACAGAACACACAAGGTCATATGAGGATGGGGGACAGAACACACAAGGTCATATCAGGATGGGGGACAGTACACACAAGGTCATATGAGGATGGGGGACAGTACACACAAGGTCATATGAGGATGGGGGACAGAACACACAAGGTCATATGAGGATGGGGGACAGAACACACAAGGTCATATGAGGATGGGGGACAGAACACACAAGGTCATATTGAGGATGGGGACAGAACAGACAAGGTCATATGAGGATGGGGGACAGAACACACAAGGTCATATGAGGATGGGGACAGAACACACAAGGTCATATGAGGATGGGGGACAGAAACACACAAGGTCATATGAGGATGGGGGACAGAACACACAAGGTCATATGAGGATGGGGGACAGAACACACAAGGTCATATGAGGATGGGGGACAGTACACACAAGGTCATATGAGGATGGGGGACAGAACACACAAGGTCATATGAGGATGGGGGACAGAACACACAAGGTCATATGAGGATGGGGGACAGAACACACAAGGTCATATGAGGATGGGGGACAGAACACACAAGGTCATATGAGGATTGGGGACAGTACACACAAGGTCATATGAGGATGGGGACAGAACACACAAGGTCATATGAGGATTGGGGACAGAACACACAAGGTCATATGAGGATGGGGGACAGAACACACAAGGTCATATGAGGATGGGGGACAGAACACACAAGGTCATATGAGGATGGGGGACAGAACACACAAGGTCATATGAGGATGGGGGACAGTACACACAAGGTCATATGAGGATGGGGGACAGAACACACAAGGTCATATGAGGATGGGGGACAGAACACACAAGGTCATATGAGGATGGGGACAGAACACACAAGGTCATATGAGATGGGGACATACAACAAGGTCATATAGGATGGGGACAGAACACAACAAGGTCATATGAGGATGGGGACAGTACACACAAGGTCATATCAGGATGGGGGACAGAACAGATAAGGTCATATGAGGATGGGGACAGAACACAAGCAAGGTCATATGAGGATGGGGACAGTACACACAAGGTCATATGAGGATGGGGGACAGAACACACAAGGTCATATGAGGATGGGGGACAGAACACACAAGGTCATATGAGGATGGGGGACAGAACACATAAGGTCATATGAGGATGGGGGACAGAACACACAAGGTCATATGAGGATGGGGGACAGAACACACAAGGTCATATGAGGATTGGGGACAGTACACACAAGGTCATATGAGGATGGGGGACAGAACAGATAAGGTCATATGAGGATGGGGGACAGAACACACAAGGTCATATGAGGATTGGGGACAGTACAGATAAGGTCATATGAGGATTGGGGACAGTACACACAAGGTCATATTAGGATGGGGGACAGAACACACAAGGTCATATGAGGATGGGGGACAGAACACACAAGGTCATATGAGGATGGGGGACAGAACACACAAGGTCATATGAGGATGGGGACAGAACACACAAGGTCATATGAGGATGGGGGACAGAACACACAAGGTCATATGAGGATGGGGGACAGAACACACAAGGTCATATGAGGATGGGGGACAGAACACACAAGGTCATATGAGGATGGGGACAGAACACACAAGGTCATATGAGGATGGGGGACAGTACACACAAGGTCATATGAGGATGGGGACAGAACACACAAGGTCATATGAGGATGGGGGACAGAACACACAAGGTCATATGAGGATGGGGGACAGAACACACAAGGTCATATGAGGATGGGGGACAGAACACACAAGGTCATATGAGGATGGGGGACAGAACAGACAAGGTCATATGAGGATGGGGACAGAACACACAAGGTCATATGAGGATGGGGGGATGACAGTAACACACAAGGTCATATGGGATGGGGACAGAACACACAAGGTCATATGAGGATGGGGGACAGAACACACAAGGTCATATGAGGATGGGGGACAGAACACACAAGGTCATATGAGGATGGGGGACAGAACACACAAGGTCATATAGGGATGGGGACAGAACACACAAGGTCATATCAGGATGGGGACAGAACAGACAAGGTCATATAGGGATGGGGGACAGGACAAGGTCATATCAGGATGGGGGACAGAACACACAAGGTCATATCAGGATGAGGGGACAGAACACACAAGGTCATATCAGGATGGGGGACAGAACACACAAGGTCATATGAGGATGGGGGACAGAACACACAAGGTCATATCAGGATGGGGGACAGAACACACAAGGTCATATGAGGATGGGGGACAGAACACACAAGGTCATATGAGGATGGGGGACAGAACACACAAGGTCATATGAGGATGGGGGACAGAACAGACAAGGTCATATGAGGATGGGGGACAGAACAGACAAGGTCATATGAGGATGGGGGACAGTACACACAAGGTCATATGAGGATGGGGGACAGTACACACAAGGTCATATGAGGATGGGGGACAGAAACACAAGGTCATATGAGGATGGGGGACAGAACACACAAGGTCATATGAGGATGGGGGACAGTACACACAAGGTCATATGAGGATGGGGACAGTACACACAAGGTCATATGAGGATGGGGGACAGAACACACAAGGTCATATGAGGATGGGGGACAGAACACATAAGGTCATATGAGGATGGGGGACAGAACACACAAGGTCATATCAGGATGGGGGACAGAACACACAAGGTCATATCAGGATGGGGGACAGAACACACAAGGTCATATGAGGATGGGGGACAGAACACACAAGGTCATATCAGGATGGGGGACAGAACACACAAGGTCATATCAGAGATGGGGGACAGAACACACAAGGTCATATGAGGATGGGGGACAGAAGACAAGGTCATAAGGATGGGGACAGACACACAAGGTCATATGAGGATGGGGGACAGTACACACAAGGTCATATGAGGATGGGGACAGTACACACAAGGTCATATGAGGATGGGGGACAGAACACACAAGGTCATATGAGGATGGGGGACAGAACAGACAAGGTCATATGAGGATGGGGACAGTACACAAAGTCATATGAGGATTGGGGACAGTACACACAAGGTCATATGAGGATGGGGGACAGAACACACAAGGTCATATGAGGATGGGGGACAGAACACACAAGGTCATATGAGGATGGGGACAGAACACACAAGGTCATATGAGGATGGGGGACAGAACACACAAGGTCATATGAGGATGGGGGACAGTACACACAAGGTCATATGAGGATGGGGGACAGAACACACAAGGTCATATGAGGATGGGGGACAGAACACACAAGGTCATATGAGGATGGGGGACAGAACAGACAAGGTCATATGAGGATGGGGGACAGACACACACATATAGGTCATATGAGGATGGGGGACAGAACACACACAAGGTCATATGAGGATGGGGGACAGAACACACAAGGTCATATGAGGATGGGGACAGAACAGACAAGGTCATATGAGGATGGGGGACAGAACACACAAGGTCATATGAGGATGGGGGACAGTACACACAAGGTCATATGAGGATGGGGACAGAACACACAAGGTCATATGAGGATGGGGACAGTACACACAAGGTCATATGAGGATGGGGGACAGAACAGACAAGGTCATATGAGGATGGGGGACAGAACACACAAGGTCATATAGGGATGAGGGACAGAACAGACAAGGTCATATCAGGATGGGGAACAGAACGCACAAGGTCATATGAGGATGGGGACAGAACACACAAGGTCATATGAGGATGGGGGACAGTACACACAAGGTCATATCAGGATGGGGGACAGAACAGATAAGGTCATATGAGGATGGGGGACAGAACACACAAGGTCATATGAGGATTGGGACAGTACAGATAAGGTCATATGAGGATTGGGGACAGTACAGATAAGTCATATGAGGATCATAACACAATGTCATATGAAGATGGGGACAGAACAGATAAGGGGGATGGGGGACAGAACACACACATAGAGGTATACAATAAGGTCATATGGATGGGGAAACAGAACACACAAGGTATTATCAGGATGGGGGACAGAGCACCCAAGGTCATATCAGGATGGGGGACAGAACACACAAGGTCATATGAGGATGGGGAACAGAACACACAAGGTCATATGAGGATGGGAGACAGTACACACAAGGTCATATCAGGATGGGGGACAGTACACACAAGGTCATATCAGGATGGGGGACAGAACACACAAGGTCATATAGGGATGAGGGACAGAACAGACAAGGTCATATCAGGATGGGGAACAGAACGCACAAGGTCATATGAGGATGGGGGACAGTACACACAAGGTCATATGAGGATGGGGGACAGTACACACAAGGTCATATGAGGATGGGGGACAGAACACACAAGGTCATATGAGGATGGGGGACAGAACACACAAGGTCATATCAGGATGGGGGACAGTACAGATAAGGTCATATGAGGATTGGGGACAGTACAGATAAGGTCATATGAGGATTGGGGACAGTACACACAATGTCATATGAAGATGGGGGACAGAACAGATAAGGTCATATGAGGATGGGGGACAGAACACACAAGGTCATATGAGGATTGGGGACAGTACAGATAAGGTCATATGAGGATTGGGGACAGTACACACAAGGTCATATTAGGATGGGGAACAGAACACACAAGGTATTATGAGGATGGGGGACAGAGCACCCAAGGTCATATCAGGATGGGGGACAGAACACACAAGGTCATATGAGGATGGGGAACAGAACACACAAGGTCATATGAGGATGGGAGACAGTACACACAAGGTCATATCAGGATGGGGGACAGTACACACAAGGTCATATCAGGATGGGGGACAGAACACACAAGGTCATATAGGGATGAGGGACAGAACAGACAAGGTCATATCAGGATGGGGGACAGAACACACAAGGTCATATTAGGATGGGGACAGAACAGACAAGGTCATATGAGGATCGGGGAGTGAACACACAAGGTCATATGAGGATCGGGGACAGTACACACAAGGTCATATGAGGATCGGGGACAGAAAACACAAGGTCATATGAGGATGGGGGACAGAACATACAGGGTCATATGAGGATGGGGACAGTACACACAAGGTCATATGAGGATGGGAGACAGTACACACAAGGTCATAAGAGGATGGGGACAGAACAGACAAGGTCATATGAGGATGGGAGACAGTACACACAAGGTCATAAGAGGATGGGGACAGAACACACAAGGTCATATCAGGATGGGGGACAGTACACACAAGGTCATATCAGGATGGGGGACAGAACACACAAGGTCATATAGGGATGAGGGACAGAACAGACAAGGTCATATCAGGATGGGGGACAGAACAGACAAGGTCATATAGGGATGAGGGACAGAACAGACAAGGTCATATCAGGATGGGGGACAGAACAGACAAGGTCATATAGGGATGAGGGACAGAACAGACAAGGTCATATCAGGATGGAGGACAGAACAGACAAGGTCATATAGGGATGAGGGACAGAACAGACAAGGTCATATCAGGATGGGGGACAGAACAGACAAGGTCATATAGGGATGAGGGACAGAACAGACAAGGTCATATCAGGATGGAGGACAGAACAGACAAGGTCATATAGGGATGAGGGACAGAACAGACAAGGTCATATCAGGATGGGGGACAGAACAGACAAGATCATATGAGGATCGGGGACAGAGCAGATAAGGTCATATGAGGATGGTATCTATGGGGTCATATGGTGTCATACTGTGTCTTAAAATAATTATGGCATGACTCAGGGCAAAATAAATGACTACCAGTAGATCACAGGGACGATAGTTTTGTTCCTATAGTTCTTTAAGGGCTATTTTATTATTTATGTTATTTGATTTGCTAGGGTTTTTTTGTTCTCGAAAATTCAACACTTTTCTGTTCACACTGTATGATTTATTTCTGTGTCCCATATTAATTACGAGGAATATGTTTGTAAGAATCCAGTGTAAACAACCATTGATATTAAATATATAACATATATCTTATTTGTTGATAGTTATATTATATTTTATGTTGAAAATTATACATTATATACAATATCTATATTATATGTTTTACTTTGTATATAATTATACATTATATACAGTATCTATATTACATGCTTTATTTTGTATATAATTATTTATTACATAATTTATATACACCAATCTATATATGAGGAAATATAATATTTTCAACTATCCTGGACCGTTCAATGAAACCTTGTCATATTGCACAGTTCGAAGTTATATTGCAGGCTTCCATGGAAACGTTATATTGCACGGTTCGAGATGTTATATTGCACGTCTTTAGGAACACCTCGGTGTTGTTGTAAAGTTTTGTAGAAAACTTCCGAGGAATCGCGCGTAACAGTGTGTTACGTTATTGTGACGTCACAAAGGTTCACGCTCAATTTCGCGCTAGCTTTATAGATCTCGAATCAAGCACGTCATGTAGATGTTTATCGTGTAGAGGACGGACACGGCCAATGTATTAGATTAAAAGGCTGCATAGAGGTCTAATAATGTTAAAGAAGACAATAAGACATCCAAACCGGAGTTACAACGTGACGTATGTGGGCTATACGTCAAACTTAACATGATTTGAAGCTTTTCCGTACGGTACGGTGCTGATGATTTTGTTAAGTGATTGTCGTATTAGTTTTATAAAAATATTCAACTGAAAAATTGGTGATTATGTAATAAAACAAATATTTCCTTGGTTACTGTGCTCTATTTCATAATATTTACCCCTCGGTGGTGGTAATCAACAAATATTATATTTCACTCGGCCTTCGGCCTCGTGCAATATAACATTTGTTGATTACCGCCACCCCGTGTAAAAGATATTTTGAACTAGAGCACAGTAACCCATGAAATATTTGTATAATATTATATACAGTATCTATATTCTATGTTTTACTTTGTGTATAATTATACATTATATACAGTATCTATATTATATGTTTTACTTTGTATATAATTATGTATGATATACAGTATCTATATTATATGTTTTACTTTGTATATAATTATATATTATATACAGTATCTATATTCTATGTTTTACTTTGTATATAATTATATATTATATACAGTATCTATATTATATGTTTTACTTTGTATATAATTATGTATTATATACAGTATCTATATTATATGTTTTACTTTGTATATAATTATATATTATATACAGTATCTATATTATATGTTTTACTTTGTATATAATTATGTATTATATACAGTATCTATATTATATGTTTTACTTTGTATACAATTATACATTATATACAGTATCTATATTATATGTTTTACTTTGTATATTATAATCATTATATACAGTAATAAATGTTTTATTTCATATTTACCTGAAGCTCATGATAAATATTTATGTAGCTGTTATTGTTTTTGAAACATGTATACCCTGATTCAAATCAATATTAATTTTGCTATTAATAAGTGATATGCCAATTGAACCCATCCAGTCAGCCAAATATGATGTATATTTTTCTTTTCTCTCTCTTTCCGTAGTTTTGTACATACTACCGGTATTTCATGATATTGCCATATTATATCATTAATGTGTACTCTTCATTTTCGAGGAAAATAATCGAATCCATCCAGTAGGCCTAATAGTAGTGCCCCTTGAAAATTCTATAAATCGAATGAAGATTTGAGGAAAGTGACCAAAATCAATCGTGATGACAAACGTACACAATTAATTAACCATGATGTAACCGGGAATTTTCCCCGAGACCTAGATTCTAACTGTATCCGTCGTTACAGTACGAGATCGATGTGGGTTGTCTGTCAGAGCCGAGACTAGGTCAGCCACACACGTGCTTACACAAAGTTTACACATGCCCCTTGAATGGCCCCCACATAGTAAACAATAAACAAACACAGCTTCGTTTGTCAATCGGTTTAAAGCGTAGATCTATTTCCTACTAAACCTATGACAATTCACTGTATCTGTGTATGTTTCGTCTACAAATTCGTCCAATCAATGACATTCTGTATGCTTCGTTTCCGCGTTCCAACGACCTTACCCAGGATGAAAGCTGGCATCCATATCTGGCCCAACCCACCGCTAACGTACAATCAGTGGCCATGCTATCACTCGCCGACTGTGTGAAATTGACACTAGTCACGTGATTATTCATTAATTGATAGGACGAATCCACTGGTTGACCTCAGGTCCCGCTGTTCCATCTGCAATCAACACCCCCGCGAAACACGTACTATCCCATCATAAACACTATGAACGTGTCGACTGATCGTCTAAATTATATATATAATATTAAAAATGTTGTCTTCTCCATTATATGACATGGTCATTTTGATAAAAAGAAACTTAGAAATAGGGTTTATGGAAATCTTCTAGTGGAGTTCCGCTGTGGGTTGTACCTTCAGAAACCAGCACCAATGGCGTCGACCAACAAGACTGGATTAGGCCATGATTCGTTGTCCACAGCAAGTTGATTTCCATAGCCAATCATCAAGAAAAGGGTACCTATTGGACCCAAGTAAGTCGCTCAGTTATCTTACGATTCGCTTCTCTCATAGCTCCGACTATTTACATGCTTTTAGTTTGTAATGTGTGATTTGACGACACAAAATCAAACATAGAGGTTTTTTGTGGCTTTTTGCCAAACACAATCGCTTGATAAAATGGCCATTGCGTCTCGGCTATTGTTTCGGTTCGCACACATGTGTTTTCGTTGATTTTGTTCCGGGATTCATGGTAAAATATTCATATTACGATTTAGCACACGGTCATATCAAAGAATATATTTTAAACATTCAGACAGAATATTTTGTTTATGAATCCTGAAGTCCTAATTCGCCTAAAGAACCTCATTTGTATTCGCATCGCTAACAAGTTATCTATTATATCTTCTTGGTAAGTATTAAAGTAGGCCAATTTTCCAGTTTCAGTATCAAAGTAACGAAAAAAACCACCATTCTTAATTCAAGACCACATAGGCTAGATCTAAACGTCAATGTGTGCTTCTGTTCACGTGCTACAAATAACAATCGATTTTCTAACTTGTAATTAGTGATCATGTCTGCAAAAAAGTTCATAAAGAGTTTTTAATTAAATATTCCTTAAGAATGCATTTTTTTAGTTTTAAGTAGGCTAATTTCTAAACTGTAAAATGTTTATTTAAGCTGATTAACATATAGCCTAATTAAGTGATCAAAAGACAATGTATAACAATGTATAAAATAGTATTTATTCAGAACTAATTTGGTACATTGTAAGTTTGACTGTATGTTGTTATCAACATAAGTTTTGTTTTAAAAGTTTTTATTATTTAAGAACTTTATTTCATTAGATTCTACTGAAAATTTAATATGTAAATAATAATAATCAGAAAAAATAATGTATTGAGATAACTGTAACCGCAAAGACTATGCTATGATCATGCAATAGATATATAAGGAGTTAATACGATGTATGTTTACCCTGTTTATTTTCATTTTTTTTGTCATGTAAAAAACATTTGAAAATTGAAATAGCTTCTTACACATGTACTATTTTTGATAAAATGTTAATTGCAGTGATAATTAAAAATTGATCAATGTAATTCTTTTATAACCAAAATGTAAACAACACACTGACAGATTGCATTGTTATGATAAAAATTCTATGATGATGTTATTATATTCATTTCTGATCAACTATACAGTCATTGATCGCTCTTCTTATCATTACATGATGTCAACACATGGAATAGGACACTTCTGCTTTTTTTTCGGGATTCAACTTAAATATTTAGATTAAAATACCCACAAAAACAGAGTGTGGATTAGTATGATACTATCGGTGCATATGATAAAATAAACTTAGATGTTAGATGGAATACTTGAATACTTGATACTGCTTTATATACTGTTACCAGGACTGACTGAAAACATCACAATTATAAGGTCACGATGACTAATAAATCTATATAATTTGATATCAAGGCATTTGAGAGAAAAAATAATAAGATATCATCTTTATGACATTGCTGATGTAAATCTCATGGATCATTATGAATAATGTATCATAATAGTCTATTTGCCACACATTTCTATTGTTTTTACTGATGAGGTCATTATTTTCATTGCAGTAATCATGTAAGAGTTGCTTCCCCTGATATGTGTGTGCTCTCAAACTACATGTGTATATAAAATCCATGAGAGTCCAAGGGATATTGAGGATGCCCCTCCATGTAGTATATATATTAGATTAGAATCGTTTCATGATTGCCTGTAGCTAGAGAAGGTGTTTTGTAATCAAAAACATTTTTATTTGAGGATGAATGAAGGCCCCAGAAATCCAGCTTCTAGCCGTAGCAGGAAATATTTGTCCTCCAAAAAATACACAGAGTTATCATTCTTGCTAAGTTAGTGTGGTTGTCGAGGAGGAAAGCTCGATACTGTACAGTTTTTTTGTCTTATTTTCAATCAATTAAAAAGTATCATTATTACTTTCATCTGCTGATAGTTATTTCTCAGAATAGTAAATCGATGTTTGATAGCAAAGAAGATGGAATTTCACGGTCAAAATCATTTCTTCTGAACTGATGAGACCATCAGTTAATAAGAACTAAAGGAGTTCCCAGGTTTTGTATATTATATAACTTCTCTTGTTCTCAACCAATCCCTATTACCTTTAGTATGACGTATAGAGATTTACCATCATATTATTTTTATCAACCAATGAAATGATTTGTTTTGAGAAAACCCCGTCATTTAAATAGAATTTCGAGTCGGACGGTGTTTACCAAGGGAATTTGTTACTCAAGTATACATATTTATTCTGCCCTAGACATTGGCAAGGAAGTTTAACCTTGAGAACGAAAATCGAACACATTTAAGATAGAAATGTCTTATCATTAAAACATTTCCTATTTAATTAGTTTAGCGCAGCAGCCAAGAATGATAACTCAATACAGTTTCATTCCGGTGGAAGTATCATTATTTCCCGATATGGTTTTCTTACTTTTTGTGAAGATTTTCCTAAATAATGTAAACTTTATTTAATTATTACCGGCATTTTAATTATAATGATTGTGAAATAAGGTATCTATACAAATATACTTTCAATGGCCTGGATGTAAGACTTCATTGGTCTCAGAATGCCAAGAAACCAGAGTGCCTAGAGAAAACCAACCCGGCATGACCTTTTCATGTGCATGTCAAGGATCTTACTAATCCCATCCGGGTATTAGTGAAAGGCAAGTGGCAAAACCACTACGCCATACGATCACCCAATTCAATATAGAGCTCTGAAATACTGGTCATAGATCAGATTTGAATAACATAATGTTTCCATGGTAACAGAAAATATAAGAAGCACTACACCAGGACACTCCTACCGAGAGTTTTTTGGAGTTGCTTAGTAAGTTGAACAGTTTTGGAGTTGCAGTCTGCAGAAAATAAATTATTGACAGAAATTTAAATAACAAAAAGGTAAAATGTGACAACATACTGATTTATAAATTGTATTTCATTTCAGAAACACCTGCACCATGTAGTTGACCTGGTCCAAATGTCGAGCCACTTGTTTTAGGATAACTTATTGAGTAACCAGTATGGATCAACAAATTCAGGTTACGGCGATGCAACCATCTGGAGATGGACAACAACAACAACAACAACAGCAACAACAACAACAGCTGGTGATGCAGGCACAGGGACTGCCACTCCAATGGTTACAGGGAAACCAGTTCCCCATACAGGGGCAGCCACAGGTCAGGTGATATAAGATTGAGAATCTAGAGGATGGGAACAACCTACTGGTCAAATTTTGTTACCAGTCTATCTATATATATCATCAGACTTCACAGAATCAAGTATGCTTACAAATGATAGTCACTTGATCATTATATATAACAGAATATAACTGATTGAGATAAGAATGAAGACACCTTAGGCTCTGTCACCAGTCACTTGATCATTATATATAACAGAATATAACTGATTGAGATAAGAATGAAGACATCTTAGGCTCTGTCACCAGTCACTTGATCATTATATATAACAGAATATAACTGATTGAGATAAGAATGAAGACATCTTAGGCTCTGTCACCAGTCACTTGATCATTATATATAACAGAATATAACTGATTGAGATAAGAATGAAGACATCTTAGGCTCTGTCACCAGTCACTTGATCATTATATATAACAGAATATAACTGATTGAGATAATAAGAATGAAGACATCTTAGGCTCTGTCACCAGTCACTTGATCATTATATATAACAGAATATAACTGATTGAGATAAGAATGAAGACATCTTAGGCTCTGTCACCAGTCACTTGATCATATATAACAATATAACTATAGAATAAGAATGAAGATCTATTGCACCAGTCACTTGATCATTATATAACAGAATATAACTGATTGAGATAATAGAATGAAGACATCTTAGGCTCTGTCACCAGTCACTTGATCATTATATATAACAGAATATAACTGATTGAGATAAGAATGAAGACATCTTAGGCTCTGTCACCAGTCACTTGATCATTATATATAACAGAATATAACTGATTGAGATAAGAATGAAGACATCTTAGGCTCTGTCACCAGTCACTTGATCATTATATATAACAGAATATAACTGATTGAGATAAGAAGAATGAAGACATCTTAGGCTCTGTCACCAGTCACTTGATCATTATATATAACAGAATATAACTGATTGAGATAATAAGAATGAAGACATCTTAGGCTCTGTCACCAGTCACTTGATCATTATATATAACAGAATATAACTGATTGAGATGATAAGAATGAAGACATCTTAGGCTCTGTCACCAGTCACTTGATCATTATATATAACAGAATATAACTGATTGAGATGATAAGAATGAAGACATCTTAGGCTCTGTCACCAGTCACTTGATCATTATATATAACAGAATATAACTGATTGAGATAAGAAGAATGAAGACATCTTAGGCTCTGTCACCAGTCACTTGATCATTATATATAACAGAATATAACTGATTGAGATGATAAGAATGAAGACATCTTAGGCTCTGTCACCAGTCACTTGATCATTATATATAACAGAATATAACTGATTGAGATAAGAATGAAGACATCTTAGGCTCTGTCACCAGTCACTTGATCATTATATATAACAGAATATAACTGATTGAGATAATAAGAATGAAGACATCTTAGGCTCTGTCACCAGTCACTTGATCATTATATATAACAGAATATAACTGATTGAGATAATAAAGAATTGAAGACATCTTAGGCTCTGTCACCAGTCACTTGTCATCTGATCATTATATATAACAGAATATAACTGATTGAGATAATAAGAATGAAGACATCTTAGGCTCTGTCACCAGTCACTTGATCATTATATATAACAGAATATAACTGATTGAGATAATAAAATGAAGACATCTTAGGCTCTGTCACCAGTCACTTGATCATTATATATAAACAGAATATAACTGATTGAGATAAAGAATGAAGACATCTTAGGCTCTGTCACCAGTCACTTGATCATTATATATAACAGAATATAACTGATTGAGATAAGAATGAAGACATCTTAGGCTCTGTCACCAGTCACTTGATCATTATATATAACAGAATATAACTGATTGAGATATAAGAATGAAGACATCTTAGGCTCTGTCACCAGTCACTTGATCATTATATATAACAGAATATAATGAAGATATAACTGTCACAGTTGATCATTATTATAACAGATATAACTGATTGAATAAGAATGAAGACATCTTAGGCTCTGTCACCAGTCACTTGATCATTATATATAACAGAATATAACTGATTGAGATAAAAGAATGAAGACATCTTAGGCTCTGTCACCAGTCACTTGATCATTATATATAACAGAATATAACTGATTGAGATAAGAATGAAGACATCTTAGGCTCTGTCACCAGTCACTTGATCATTATATATAACAGAATATAACTGATTGAGATAATAAGAATGAAGACATCTTAGGCTCTGTCACCAGTCACTTGATCATTATATATAACAGAATATAACTGATTGAGATAAGAATGAAGACATCTTAGGCTCTGTCACCAGTCACTTGATCATTATATATAACAGAATATAACTGATTGAGATGATAAGAATGAAGACATCTTAGGCTCTGTCACCAGTCACTTGATCATTATATATAACAGAATATAACTGATTGAGATAAGAATGAAGACATCTTAGGCTCTGTCACCAGTCACTTGATCATTATATATAACAGAATATAACTGATTGAGATAATAAGAATGAAGACATCTTAGGCTCTGTCACCAGTCACTTGATCATTATATATAACAGAATATAACTGATTGAGATAATAAGAATGAAGACATCTTAGGCTCTGTCACCAGTCACTTGATCATTATATATAACAGAATATAACTGATTGAGATAAGAATGAAGACATCTTAGGCTCTGTCACCAGTCACTTGATCATTATATATAACAGAATATAACTGATTGAGATAAGAATGAAGACATCTTAGGCTCTGTCACCAGTCACTTGATCATTATATATAACAGAATATAACTGATTGAGATAAAGAATGAAGACATCTTAGGCTCTG
This sequence comes from Argopecten irradians, assembly GCF_041381155.1. Lineage (NCBI taxonomy): Eukaryota > Metazoa > Mollusca > Bivalvia > Pectinida > Pectinidae > Argopecten > Argopecten irradians. The sequence goes on along the minus strand of NC_091141.1, from coordinate 42,627,871 downwards.
TCACCAGTCACTTGATCATTATATATAACAGAATATAACTGATTGAGATGATAAGAATGAAGACATCTTAGGCTCTGTCACCAGTCACTTGATCATTATATATAACAGAATATAACTGATTGAGATATAAGAATGAAGACATCTTAGGCTCTGTCACCAGTCACTTGATCATTATATATAACAGAATATAACTGATTGAGATAATAAGAATGAAGACATCTTAGGCTCTGTCACCAGTCACTTGATCATTATATATAACAGAATATAACTGATTGAGATGATAAGAATGAAGACATCTTAGGCTCTGTCACCAGTCACTTGATCATTATATATAACAGAATATAACTGATTGAGATGATAAGAATGAAGACATCTTAGGCTCTGTCACCAGTCACTTGATCATTATATATAACAGAATATAACTGATTGAGATAAGAATGAAGACATCTTAGGCTCTGTCACCAGTCACTTGATCATTATATATAACAGAATATAACTGATTGAGATAAGAATGAAGACATCTTAGGCTCTGTCACCAGTCACTTGATCATTATATATAACAGAATATAACTGATTGAGATAAGAATGAAGACATCTTAGGCTCTGTCACCAGTCACTTGATCATTATATATAACAGAATATAACTGATTGAGATAAGAATGAAGACATCTTAGGCTCTGTCACCAGTCACTTGATCATTATATATAACAGAATATAACTGATTGAGATGATAAGAATGAAGACATCTTAGGCTCTGTCACCAGTCACTTGATCATTATATATAACAGAATATAACTGATTGAGATAAGAATGAAGACATCTTAGGCTCTGTCACCAGTCACTTGATCATTATATATAACAGAATATAACTGATTGAGATAAAGAATGAAGACATCTTAGGCTCTGTCACCAGTCACTTGATCATTATATATAACAGAATATAACTGATTGAGATAATAAGAATGAAGACATCTTAGGCTCTGTCACCAGTCACTTGATCATTATATATAACAGAATATAACTGATTGAGATAAAGAATGAAGACATCTTAGGCTCTGTCACCAGTCACTTGATCATTATATATAACAGAATATAACTGATTGAGATATAAGAATGAAGACATCTTAGGCTCTGTCACCAGTCACTTGATCATTATATATAACAGAATATAACTGATTGAGATATAAGAATGAAGACATCTTAGGCTCTGTCACCAGTCACTTGATCATTATATATAACAGAATATAACTGATTGAGATAAGAATGAAGACATCTTAGGCTCTGTCACCAGTCACTTGATCATTATATATAACAGAATATAACTGATTGAGATAATAAGAATGAAGACATCTTAGGCTCTGTCACCAGTCACTTGATCATTATATATAACAGAATATAACTGATTGAGATAATAAGAATGAAGACATCTTAGGCTCTGTCACCAGTCACTTGATCATTATATATAACAGAATATAACTGATTGAGATAAGAATGAAGACATCTTAGGCTCTGTCACCAGTCACTTGATCATTATATATAACAGAATATAACTGATTGAGATAAGAATGAAGACATCTTAGGCTCTGTCACCAGTCACTTGATCATTATATATAACAGAATATAACTGATTGAGATAAGAATGAAGACATCTTAGGCTCTGTCACCAGTCACTTGATCATTATATATAACAGAATATAACTGATTGAGATAAGAATGAAGACATCTTAGGCTCTGTCACCAGTCACTTGATCATTATATATAACAGAATATAACTGATTGAGATAAGAATGAAGACATCTTAGGCTCTGTCACCAGTCACTTGATCATTATATATAACAGAATATAACTGATTGAGATATAAGAATGAAGACATCTTAGGCTCTGTCACCAGTCACTTGATCATTATATATAACAGAATATAACTGATTGAGATAAAGAATGAAGACATCTTAGGCTCTGTCACCAGTCACTTGATCATTATATATAACAGAATATAACTGATTGAGATAAGAATGAAGACATCTTAGGCTCTGTCACCAGTCACTTGATCATTATATATAACAGAATATAACTGATTGAGATAAGAATGAAGACATCTTAGGCTCTGTCACCAGTCACTTGATCATTATATATAACAGAATATAACTGATTGAGATAATAAGAATGAAGACATCTTAGGCTCTGTCACCAGTCACTTGATCATTATATATAACAGAATATAACTGATTGAGATGATAAGAATGAAGACATCTTAGGCTCTGTCACCAGTCACTTGATCATTATATATAACAGAATATAACTGATTGAGATAAGAATGAAGACATCTTAGGCTCTGTCACCAGTCACTTGATCATTATATATAACAGAATATAACTGATTGAGATAAGAATGAAGACATCTTAGGCTCTGTCACCAGTCACTTGATCATTATATATAACAGAATATAACTGATTGAGATAATAAGAATGAAGACATCTTAGGCTCTGTCACCAGTCACTTGATCATTATATATAACAGAATATAACTGATTGAGATAAAGAATGAAGACATCTTAGGCTCTGTCACCAGTCACTTGATCATTATATATAACAGAATATAACTGATTGAGATAATAAGAATGAAGACATCTTAGGCTCTGTCACCAGTCACTTGATCATTATATATAACAGAATATAACTGATTGAGATAATAAGAATGAAGACATCTTAGGCTCTGTCACCAGTCACTTGATCATTATATATAACAGAATATAACTGATTGAGATATAAGAATGAAGACATCTTAGGCTCTGTCACCAGTCACTTGATCATTATATATAACAGAATATAACTGATTGAGATAATAAGAATGAAGACATCTTAGGCTCTGTCACCAGTCACTTGATCATTATATATAACAGAATATAACTGATTGAGATAAAGAATGAAGACATCTTAGGCTCTGTCACCAGTCACTTGATCATTATATATAACAGAATATAACTGATTGAGATATAAGAATGAAGACATCTTAGGCTCTGTCACCAGTCACTTGATCATTATATATAACAGAATATAACTGATTGAGATAAGAATGAAGACATCTTAGGCTCTGTCACCAGTCACTTGATCATTATATATAACAGAATATAACTGATTGAGATGATAAGAATGAAGACATCTTAGGCTCTGTCACCAGTCACTTGATCATTATATATAACAGAATATAACTGATTGAGATAAGAATGAAGACATCTTAGGCTCTGTCACCAGTCACTTGATCATTATATATAACAGAATATAACTGATTGAGATAATAAGAATGAAGACATCTTAGGCTCTGTCACCAGTCACTTGATCATTATATATATATATAACAGAAATACAGAATATAACTGATTGAGATGATAAGAATGAAGACATCTTAGGCTCTGTCACCAGTCACTTGATCATTATATATAACAGAATATAACTGATTGAGATGATAAGAATGAAGACATCTTAGGCTCTGTCACCAGTCACTTGATCATTATATATAACAGAATATAACTGATTGAGATAAGAATGAAGACATCTTAGGCTCTGTCACCAGTCACTTGATCATTATATATAACAGAATATAACTGATTGAGATAATAAGAATGAAGACATCTTAGGCTCTGTCACCAGTCACTTGATCATTATATATAACAGAATATAACTGATTGAGATATAAGAATGAAGACATCTTAGGCTCTGTCACCAGTCACTTGATCATTATATATAACAGAATATAACTGATTGAGATAAGAATGAAGACATCTTAGGCTCTGTCACCAGTCACTTGATCATTATATATAACAGAATATAACTGATTGAGATGATAAGAATGAAGACATCTTAGGCTCTGTCACCAGTCACTTGATCATTATATATAACAGAATATAACTGATTGAGATAAGAATGAAGACATCTTAGGCTCTGTCACCAGTCACTTGATCATTATATATAACAGAATATAACTGATTGAGATAAGAATGAAGACATCTTAGGCTCTGTCACCAGTCACTTGATCATTATATATAACAGAATATAACTGATTGAGATAAGAATGAAGACATCTTAGGCTCTGTCACCAGTCACTTGATCATTATATATAACAGAATATAACTGATTGAGATAAGAATGAAGACATCTTAGGCTCTGTCACCAGTCACTTGATCATTATATATAACAGAATATAACTGATTGAGATAAGAATGAAGACATCTTAGGCTCTGTCACCAGTCACTTGATCATTATATATAACAGAATATAACTGATTGAGATAATAAGAATGAAGACATCTTAGGCTCTGTCACCAGTCACTTGATCATTATATATAACAGAATATAACTGATTGAGATAATAAGAATGAAGACATCTTAGGCTCTGCCATCAGATGTTTAACAGTTATAATCAATAAGGTCATTGGTAAATCTCTTTTTCCAAACAGATCATTCAAATAGGACAGAATCAAATGCTACAAGGTCAACAGATACTTCTTCAAGCCTTCTCTCAAGGTCAGCTGCTTCAAGGACAACAACTTCAAGTTCAAGGTCAAAATGGTCAATTTTCTCAAATTCCACAGGTTAGATATACCAGTATTTACTTGCAGTAATATATATAATGGCTACTGACATATGGTGCTGACCAGCTAAAAAATAAAACATCTTCAATGTTTGTTAGAAGTGTGTATAATTTTCATAAAGTTTCAATTCACTCTGTCTTATTGCCATATTACAGTTATCTCCCTTTCAGGTAGGCATCAGCTGTGATATCATTGTTTTATGAAATTTATGGGGAAAATTAGGACATTTTCACTGAAAAATATGATATTTGGTACACTTATAAAACATGCCCTAACACAACCAGTACTACCCACAAGGGCAGATAACTCTAGTAATATATCTGATCATATGAAAACTACCAAAATTTTAATTTACCAAACTTAAAATGCAAACTCAAAACAAAAAAACTTCAAATGGAAAATCTAGGCCTAAAATAAAATGTTGTTTACGGTAAACCTTCGGTTAGTTCAAACAAAATTAAATAAATATTGATGGACCAGTTCGAATTATCCGAAATTAAGCTTCAGGAAAAAATCTTCAGTTCGAACTATCCGAGTTGAAATCGGTAAAAACCAGTTTTGTACCAATGTACCTGGCATAAGCAATGTAAGGCAGAAAATCTATAGGGAAAGTATTTAGTTTCCTGAAGATATCATATCCAACCATTTTCTCGTAAACATGAGCATTTAATTGGTGAAATTATAATTAATTGCGTAGCCCCAAATAGCACCGTTCACGATCGCGGCCTATAATTTACATCGACGTCCGTTAACTGGGATAGAAACTTTATCTAAACCACAGAAAATATAGGTAGATCTTTGTTATATTTCGTAACAAACGTAAATTTATTTATTTACTGTTTTAGTGAAAGAAAATCCGGTTGCATTTACAAAACTGCTGTTGAAAATATTTGTTTACATTCATTTCGTAAAATTAGGTCACAAGCGCACTGTGACTGTCAGATTGTCCAAAACCCGATTGCATATTGTCTGCTTCTAAAATTACGTAACTAGTTTTAACCTGATGAAAAGCTACGTATCTATTGTTCAATTACCCAACACGTGGATTGTTTTGGCTGGAGCTGAATATGTAATCACACTCACTTGCTGTGACCCAGCGGCTGGCTTTTGATGCTCGCTGTGACACCTCGTAACTGGCCTGTCCAAGCCAGCGTGAGGCACGTGTTTACAGGTAATTTAACACCTTGATTGGCTGATTAAAGATAGATTGAATGCATATTTTAATGTCGACTTAAACTGATATCCGTATCTAGATTGGACTTAACAAACATTACTTATCTGTCGTATGGTCATTATAATGATCATTTATACAATCTTTATTCCAAACATCAAAACTGTTGCAATATGCAAAATATATCGCCATTTTTATTATAGAGGGACCCCATTGCGCCGGTTTGCCGACAAAAATCTTACTTTTACGTTCATAATTTGACGTGTTCGAACTATCCGAAATAGGATTGATTATAACAAGTCAGTTTTTCTGGAAAAAATTGTGTGTTTGAACTATCTGGTGGTTCGAATTAACCGGAGGTTTACCATATTTCCCCTTTCCGACCTACCTACCCTCTACCCAAAATATGTTTTAGGCATTTGCCATAACAAAGATATTTTATCACTTCTGATATTGGAATTTTTTGTTTACTTCTAACCACCCATCCCCCCCCCCACCCACCCCCCCCCCACCCCACCCCCTCAAAAAAAAAAATTTACTACCTACCTACCAAATACTGTCTGTATGGGTCAGTAAAGAGGAAACAAACAACTAATCACGACTGGTCCTATTGTTGAATTAAGCTCGAATGCTGAAATCCACTGTTGGTAATTTGGTAAATGCTGTAACCCATTTTGTTGGTAATTTGGTAAATGCTGCAACCCATTTTGTTAGTAATTTGGTAAATGCTTTTCAAGTTTCAGTTGCTGGCACCCGGTGCGCAACAAATCCAAAATCCATTGCAAGCTCAACAACAGGTATGTCCTGTGTGAGATTCTCTGGGAGCCAATGTGAGATGCTCTAGGCGCCTGTGCGAGATGCTCTGGGAGCCTGTGTGAGATGCTCTAGGAGCCTGTATGAGATGCTCTAGGAGCCAATGTGAGATGCTCTAGGCGCCTGTGCGAGATGCTCTGGGAGCCTGTGTGAGATGCTCTAGGAGCCTGTGCGAGATGCTCTGGGAGCCTGTGTGAGATGCTCTGGGAGCCTGTGTGAGATGCTTTAGGAGCCTGTGTGAGATGCTCTAGGGGCCTGTGTGAGATGCTCTAGGAGCCTGTGTGAGATGCTCTAGGAGCCTGTATGAGATGCTCTAGGTGCCAATGTGAGATGCTCTAGGCACCTGTGCGAGATGCTCTGGGAGCCTGTGTGAGATGCTCTAGGAGCCTGTGCGAGATGCTCTAGGCGTTTGTGAGATGCTCTGGGAGCCTGTGTGAGATGCTCTAGGAGCCTGTGTGAGATGCTCTAGGCGTCTGTGCGAGATGCTCTGGGAGCCTGTGTGAGATGCTCTAGGAGCCTGTGTGAGATGCTCTAGGAGCCTGTGTGAGATGCTCTAGGAGCCTGTGTGAGATGCTCTAGGAGCCTGTGTGAGATGCTCTAGGAGCCTGTGTGAGATGCTCTAGGAGCCTGTGTGAGATGCTCTAGGAGCCTGTGTGAGATGCTCTAGGAGCCTGTGTGAGATGCTCTAGGAGCCTGTGTGAGATGCTCTAGGAGCCTGTGTGAGATGCTCTAGGAGCCTGTGTGAGATGCTCTAGGAGCCTGTGTGAGATGCTCTAGGAGCCTGTGTGAGATGCTCTAGGAGCCTGTGTGAGATGCTCTAGGAGCCTGTGTGAGATGCTCTAGAGCCTGTGTGAGATGCTCTAGGAGCCTGTGTGAGATGCCAGGAGCCTGTGTGAGATGCTCTAGGAGCCTGTGTGAGATGCTCTAGGAGCCTATGTGAGATGCTCTAGGAGCCTGTGTGAGATGCCCTAGGAGCCTGTGTGAGATGCTCTAGGAGCCTGTGTGAGATGCTGTGGGACCTTTGTGAGAGGCTCTAGGGGCCTGTGTGAGATGCTCTAGGAGCATGTGTGAAATGCCCTAGGAGCCTATGTGAGATGCTCTAGGAGCCTGTGCGAGATGCTCTAGGAGCCTGTGTTTTGCTAAAGTTATATATATGTTTCCCATTTGTCTGATCCATCACTGATATGTAACCAATATACTGATAAATGATTTTATTTGTTTGTCCTTACAGCAGAGGACACTGAAAAGTTTTTGTTTGTTTGTTGTTACAATAGAGACACTTTAATCAGATATTGTTGTTTGTTTGTCTCTACACCAGAGGACACTTTAATATTGTTTGTTTGTCCTTACGACAGATATTTCAGCAGGCTGCTGGTCAAGGTACTGGACAGATAATGGCATTTCAAGGTCAGCCTGGCCAGATTTTAGGTCAGCAACAGTTTGGAGGTCAGTTGGTCCAGACTCAGGATGGACAGACAATCTTGTATCAGGCACCACAGCAGCAGATACTACAGACAGGGGCAGACGACTCCGCTAGTAATCAGCTACAACTTTCACAAGTACAGCAACAGTCCCAAGGTCAGTGCAGGAGGAAAGTTCATTTTCTTACTTTTCTTTCCCTTTTCTGTCCTATCCTACTGTATTTCTGACTTTGGATTTCCTTGGTGGGAAATTCTGTCTTTTTTTCCTGCCGTTTGCTTCTTCTAAGATGGTATGTAATATCACGTGTCTAAATTGTAGATTCTTGTTCTGGCTTGAAACACATCAAACGACCCCTACACGCCTGATATATAGAATTGCCTGGTAATTTGATCTGGTATATAGAATTGCCTGGTAATTGGCCTGGTATATAGAATTGCCTGGTAGTTGGCCTGGTATATAGAATATATATAAATATATATCAATGCCTGGTAATTGGCCTGGTATATAGAATTGCCTGGTAATTGGCATTGAATTGCCTGGTAATTGGCCGGTATATAGAATTGCCTGGTAATTGCTGGTATATAGAATTGCCTGGTATTTGGCCGGTATATAGAATTGCCTGGTAATTGGCCTGGTATATAGAATTGCCTGGTAATTGGCCCGGTATATAGAATTGCCTGGTAATTGGCCTGGTATATAGAATTGCCTGGTATTTGGCCTGGTATATAGAATTGCCTGGTAATTGGCCAGGTATATAGAATTGCCTGGTATTTGGCCTGGTATATAGAATTGCCTGGTATTTGGCCCGGTATATAGAATTGCCTGGTATTTGGCCTGGTATATAGAATTGCCTGGTATTTGGCCTGGTATATAGAATTGCCTGGTATTTGGCCTGGTATATAGAATTGCCTGGTATTTGGCCAGGTATATAGAATTGCCTGGTTATTGGTCTGTTTGATGTTTCAGCCACCACCACCTCCGTCTCATCCCCTCAGGCAGCAAATCTCCAGCAGATGTTACAAGCAGGGATAATACAGGGTAACGGCCAAATTATACAGGGAGGAATCCCACAGATGTCACAGCTACAGCAAAATGGAGCCACACAGCTAGTACAGAATGCCACAATGCCACAGAGCAGTTCCCCACAGATGCTACAGGCGGGTGCAATGCCGCAGGCCAGTGCTGCTCAGATCTTACAGACAGCATTACAACAGAACAATATAGGTAACCAGATGTTACAATCTGGGGGGCAGGTCTTACAGGCAGGTATACCACAAACTACATCACCCAGTGGCCTACAGCAGTCGTCAGGGGAGACCACCAGCCAGGAGGCCACAGTGGCACAAATGTTACAGCAGGGATTACAGCAGACTACTGGACAGATTGTACAACAGACCAATGGAACGGTGCCCCAGGTCCTACAAGGTCTACAGGCCCGAGGCATGCTGCAGATGGGTGCCAACAGCAACCAGCAGATCATGGTAGGTTATTAAACCACCCAGGAGCAGCACACTTGGTCATAGTAGATCATTTATAAATATAAACCTTTCAGTCTCATCAAAGAATAGTCTTTGAAAGTTTTAAGTATTGAGCTACATTTTGCTATCTACGTTAGTGTTTAACGAGTGACTCTTCCATCTTCAAGCTGAATCGATCAAGGTTGTTGTATAATCTGAGCTATTCTTTTGTGGCAGGTTTTGAATGGGAATACGTTACAGCGGATGCCTATACAGACACAACAAGTGGCATCAGATGAGGAGCCACTGTATGTCAACGCTAAACAATACCACCGCATCTTGAAGCGCAGACAGGCCCGCGCCAAGCTCGAGGCTAGTGGTAAAATACCTAAACAGCGGCGGGTAAGAATAACTTAAGTCATTCTGAATTTTTATATGTTCAGAACAAAATGCATCTCTCAAATATAAGAAAATATATTTTAAATCACAAATTATCTGAAATAAATTTCAAGTTTACGTAACACAAGATGAGAGTATTGAAATACAGAACTCTTTAACTGTTGACATTTCTGATGTAGGGATGTTTTCTGGTTTAATTCCCACAGAAATATCTACATGAATCTCGACACAAGCATGCTATGAACAGGAGTCGTGGTGATGGCGGTCGCTTCTACTCTCTCATCAAACAGGAACCTGATGACTCACAGGAATTTAAACAAGAACCTGTGGTAATTATCCTGTTAACTTATTTAAACAAGACCTTGTGGTTATTATCCTGTAAACTTTTTTTATACAAGACCCTGTGGTTATTATCCTGTAAACTTATTTAAACAAGACCCTGTGTAAGAAAGGGATTGTTGATAATGCATTGGATCCTTTGTCCTACACATGTTGTATGAATTGAAACAGTTGTCAAATCTTTCTCTTCCTCTGTAGGATTATCCGGATGAAGCACAGGACATGGCTGATTTCCTCGGGTTACAGACAAATCACCGACCTGTGGCCATCGCGGCCAAACAAGGGCCCTGATACACCATTACAGATCAAATATGAACACTGCCCGCAGGAGTGCCTGCCATCAGCTGGCTGGACCAGTTGGCCCCACTAGTCTAAAATGCATGCTCACCTTAAGACTGGCTGGACCAGTCAAATTTTTGTGTAATATGATATCTCAAAGTCAAGAAAGCTCACTGAGTATTGCTATCTCAGTTCAATCGGCTTGTTTTATAAAAGTTGGCATTCCATATGTACGGTCAAACCAGTCAAACTGGTTTGTTCTGTAAAAGGCAGAGTTTGCTTCCCATATGTACGGCTGCACCAGTCCGACCGGTTAATGTGTTTAATTACACGATTTAGAACTGGAACCATTTCATGTGGGTATTATTTCTGTGGGTAATTCTAACTTTAAGCTACTTAGTTCCTTACGTGTACAAAACCTTATGCAGAGGCTACAGAGATTTTAATGTAATTAGCTTATTTTGCCACCTTGCGGAAATTTCCACAATTATGGTACTTATGTAAAAGGTACAGTCAGTTTTTGGTCCAGATTTTAAATGGGAATGTAATGATAAAACTGACATTAGAACACCAATACATATAACTAACCATAGCCAGATAATTCTAGTAGTCAAAAGAATGAAAGAGACATGGATTGTCTACTTTTAGAGGATTCTAATAGTTCCATAAATAAGTGATGATTGATACAAGGTTTATAACAATCATCGACCAGCTGACAAATTTGTCCACTTGATGTGTGGAATATGCATAATTGAGTGAGTGAGACGTGATGCTGGGGAAACCATTAAAATGTGTGTGTGTATGCTATCACTATGCAACTCTGGTACATACGTGCAATGTTGGATATATTTCATAGGAATGTGCCATGTATATTTCTGTTGTCAGAAATGTCACTGTTAGGAAGTTTTGTTGACTTGTTTACATGTTTGTGATTATCAGATGTGAAGGATAATCATGGTTGTTTATGATTATTCATCAAGGACTTATATAATTATTCATGATTATTCATCAATGACATTCATGATTATTCATCAATGACTTATTCACGATTATCCATCAATGACTTATTCACGATTATCCATCAATGACTTATTCACCATTATCCATCAATTAAGTATTCATGATTATTCATCATTAAGTATTCATGATTATCCATCAATGACTTATTCATGATTATTCATCAATTAAGTATTCATGATTATTCATCAATGACTTATTCATGATTATTCATCAATTAAGTATTCATGATCATCAATGACTTATTCATCATCATGACTTATTCATGCTTTTTATTAATCAGCTTCATGCTTTTTAAATAGCTTTGGGGAAGTAAATGGAACTGGCTAATATGAAAAATTTAGTTTGTACTGTCAAAGTATGTAGATTTATTTGTTAAGTTTCAATCAAGAAAAGAAATTATTTTTAATGCTGAAAACGTGGATCATTCTGTGTGTTGGTATTTTCCCAAAGTCAGCTTCACTGTCTGATCATTTTTACACTGAACATCTAAAGTCTAAAAAAAATTAGACTGTCAAACTTTTAACTTAATATGTTCTCATGTGTATATTTTCACAGAAATTAAAATGAAAGCAAAAATTTCCACATCACAAACATTTCCACTTATACAGTATATATTTGACAGTATTTATATTTTTTTGCAACTTTTATTCCTGGAATGACCTGAAATGGTACAATAAGAATTTTCATTAGAAAAAAAAAATGAACTACAAAATGTTTGTACCTCGTGTATCTTTGAAATGATTGATCAGGAGTAATGGAAAGTTTTTGAGGAGGGATTTCCAGAAAAGTTTTGTTTATGAATATTAGGTTGCTGTCTACATAACACACTAGGCTGAAGCAGTATAAATAATCATATTTGTTTATTTAAATTTTTTGTAAACCAGAGCATATTTTGATATTTTTACTTGATAATTTTTAGATACTCGCCTAATTTTAATCCTATCTATACTACAGTTACATATTTGTTAATGATTCATAAAGGTTCAACTTTTTAAAGTCTATCATTCTTGATATTTTTACTTTTGATTAGATTTGCTGACACTTTTAATAATACTACATCTGTTTTATAATTAGCATGTAAATAAACAACACAGGAAGGGGAGGTAATTATTATATTGGTAATAAATGCCATGATAAAAGGGATGGAAGCATGATGTAAAGCTTGTATAATTTTGTAAATGTACAGGTACATATGTATATATTGGTGAAGATATGTGATATTCTATGTAACGTGTAGCTTTTGTTTTAGATAATGTCTTTTTCACGTTCTGAAATCCATTTTGTTTTAACTAATATGTCCACCATAGCTAATGAATAGTGCTCAATTCAAATGTCTAATGTGCAATTTATCTATCAAATGTTTTTTGATTGGGTACTTAGGGAAAACATATCTTAACAAATAGTGTAGCTTCTCTAGATCCTTAGTCATAGTTATCTGTATAGGAATTTCTCATGTCTAAATTTAGAAACTTGTATGAATAGAATAATGTCTGCTTTGATGGATGGATGTAGAGTTGAGCTTCAGTCCGACCTTAACAAGTCCTTAGTATATATTGCTTGTTACCATCCGACCTTAACAAGTCTCTGTATATAATGCTTGTTACAGTCTGACCTTGATGAGTCTCCGTATATATTACTTGTTACAGTCTGATCTTAACAAGCCTCCGTATATAATGCTTGTTACAGTCCGACCTTAACAAGTCTCCGTATATAATGCTTGTTACAGTCCGACCTTAACAAGTCTCCGTATATAATGCTTGTTACAGTCCGACCTTAACAAGTCTCCGTATATAATGCTTGTTACAGTCCGACCTTAACAAGTCTCCGTATATAATGCTTGTTACAGTCCGACCTTAACAAGTCTCCGTATATAATGCTTGTTACAGTCCGACCTTAACAAGTCTCCGTATATAATGCTTGTTACAGTCCGACCTTAACAAGTCTCCGTATATAATGCTTGTTACAGTCCGACCTTAACAAGTCTCCGTATATAATGCTTGTTACAGTCCGACCTTAACAAGTCTCCGTATATAATGCTTGTTACAGTCCGACCTTAACAAGTCTCCGTATATAATACTTGTTACAGTCCGACCTTAACAAGTCTCCGTATATAATGCTTGTTACAGTCCGACCTTAACAAGCCTCCGTATATAATGCTTGTTACAGTCCGACCTTAACAAGTCTCCGTATATAATGCTTGTTACAGTCCGACCTTAACAAGTCTCCGTATATAATGCTTGTTACAGTCCGACCTTAACAAGTCTCCGTATATAATACTTGTTACAGTCCAACCTTAACAAGTCTCCGTATATAATGCTTGTTACAGTCCGACCTTAACAAGTCTCCGTATATAATGCTTGTTACAGTCCGACCTTAACAAGTCTCCGTATATAATGCTTGTTACAGTCCGACCTTAACAAGTCTCCGTATATAATGCTTGTTACAGTCCGACCTTAACAAGTCTCCGTATATAATGCTTGTTACAGTCCGACCTTAACAAGCCTCCGTATATAATGCTTGTTACAGTCCGACCTTAACAAGTCTCCGTATATAATGCTTGTTACAGTCCGACCTTAACAACTCGTTATAATGCTTGTTACAGTCGACCTTAAGTCTCCGTATATAATGCTTGTTACAGTCCGACCTTAACAAGCCTCCGTATATAATGCTTGTTACAGTCCAACCTTAACAAGTCTCCGTATATAATGCTTGTTACAGTCCGACCTTAACAAGTCTCCGTATATAATGCTTGTTACAGTCCGACCTTAACAAGTCTCCGTATATAATGCTTGTTACAGTCCGACCTTAACAAGTCTCCGTATATAATGCTTGTTACAGTCCGACCTTAACAAGTCTCCGTATATAATGCTTGTTACAGTCCGACCTTAACAAGTCTCCGTATATAATGCTTGTTACAGTCCGACCTTAACAAGTCTCCGTATATAATGCTTGTTACAGTCCGACCTTAACAAGTCTCCGTATATAATGCTTGTTACAGTCCGACCTTAACAAGTCTCCGTATATAATGCTTGTTACAGTCCGACCTTAACAAGTCTCCGTATATAATGCTTGTTACAGTCCGACCTTAACAAGTCTCCGTATATAATGCTTGTTACAGTCCGACCTTAACAAGTCTCCGTATATAATGCTTGTTACAGTCCGACCTTAACAAGTCTCCGTATATAATGCTTGTTACAGTCCGACCTTAACAAGTCTCCGTATATAATGCTTGTTACAGTCCGACCTTAACAAGTCTCCGTATATAATGCTTGTTACAGTCCGACCTTAACAAGTCTCCGTATATAATGCTTGTTACAGTCCGACCTTAACAATTAACTGTCTCCGTATCGTATAATAATGCTTGTTACAGTCCGACCTTAACAAGTCTCCGTATATAATGCTTGTTACAGTCCGACCTTAACAAGTCTCCGTATATAATACTTGTTACAGTCCGACCTTAACAAGTCTCCGTATATAATGCTTGTTACAGTCCGACCTTAACAAGTCTCCGTATATAATGCTTGTTACAGTCCGACCTTAACAAGTCTCCGTATATAATGCTTGTTACAGTCCGACCTTAACAAGCCTCCGATATATAATGCTTGTTACAGTCAGACCATTACATGAGTCTCCGTATATAATGCTTGTTACAGTCCGACCTTAACAAGTCTCCGTATATAATGCTTGTTACAGTCCGACCTTAACAAGTCTCCGTATATAATACTTGTTACAGTCCGACCTTAACAAGTCTCCGTATATAATGCTTGTTACAGTCCGACCTTAACAAGTCTCCGTATATAATGCTTGTTACAGTCCGACCTTAACAAGTCTCCGTATATAATGCTTGTTACAGTCCGACCTTAACAAGTCTCCGTATATAATGCTTGTTACAGTCCGACCTACAGTCGGACGTCCGACCTTAACAAGTCTCCGTATATAATGCTTGTTACAGTCCGACCTTAACAAGTCTCCGTATATAATGCTTGTTACAGTCCGACCTTAACAAGTCTCCGTATATAATGCTTGTTACAGTCCGACCTTAACAAGTCTCCGTATATAATGCTTGTTACAGTCCGACCTTAACAAGTCTCCGTATATAATGCTTGTTACAGTCCGACCTTAACAAGTCTCCGTATATAATGCTTGTTACAGTCCGACCTTAACAAGTCTCCGTATATAATGCTTGTTACAGTCCGACCTTAACAAGTCTCCGTATATAATGCTTGTTACAGTCCGACCTTAACAAGTCTCCGTAATAATGCTTGTTACAGTCCGTTATATATAATGCTTGTTACAGTCCGACCTTAACAAGTCTCCGTATATAATGCTTGTTACAGTCCGACCTTAACAAGTCTCCGTATATAATGCTTGTTACAGTCCGACCTTAACAAGTCTCCGTATATAATGCTTGTTACAGTCCACCTTAACAAGTCTCCGTATATAATGCTTGTTACAGTCCGACCTTAACAAGTCTCCGTATATAATGCTTGTTACAGTCCGACCTTAACAAGTCTCCGTATATAATGCTTGTTACAGTCCGACCTTAACAAGTCTCCGTATATAATGCTTGTTACAGTCCTTGATGAGTCTCCGTTATATGCTTGTTAGTCTCCGTATAAGTCTCGTATATAATGCTTGTTACAGTCCGACCTTAACAAGTCTCCGTATATAATGCTTGTTACAGTCCGACCTTAACAAGTCTCCGTATATAATGCTTGTTACAGTCCGACCTTATACAAGTCTCTCCGTATATAATGCTTGTTACAGTCCGACCTTGATATAATGCTTGTTACAGTCCGACCTTAACAAGTCTCCGTATATAATGCTTGTTACAGTCCGACCTTAACAAGTCTCCGTATATAATGCTTGTTACAGTCCGACCTTAACAAGTCTCCGTATATAATGCTTGTTACAGTCTGACCTTGATGAGTCTCCGTATATAATGCTTGTTACAGTCCGACCTTAACAAGTCTCCGTATATAATGCTTGTTACAGTCTGACCTTGATGAGTCTCCGTATATAATGCTTGTTACAGTCCGACCTTAACAAGTCTCCGTATATAATGCTTGTTACAGTCTGACCTTGATGAGTATCCGTATATAATGCTTGTTACAGTCCGACCTTAACAAGTCTCCGTATATAATGCTTGTTACAGTCCGACCTTAATGAGTCTCCGTATATAATGCTTGTTACAGTCCGACCTTGATGAGTCTCCGTATATAATGCTTGTTACAGTCTGACCTTGATGAGTCTCCGTATATAATGCTAGTTACAGTCTGACCTTGATGAGTCTCTGTATATAATGCTTGTTACAGTTGACCTTGATGAGTCTCCGATATAATGCTAGTTACAGTCTGACCTTGATGAGTCTCTGTATATAATGCTTCTTACAGTTGACCTTGATGAGTCTCCGTACCTTGTTAGTCAGACCTTGATCTCCCTATATAATACTTTTTTAATATTACCATAATAAGGTTTCAGATAATTCCAAATTATCGTTAGTTTTTGTTGGGGTGTTACATCTGAATTCTTAAAGCTCGCCTTGGATTAGAATCAAGAGATCAAACCAATTTTAGATGTTTGTTTACTTTAGTAATGTTGTCATTGTTTTTAAGTCATCTGACCCGAAGGGTCAGGATGACCTATAGTCATCATGTTTCGTCCGTCATCGTCCACCGTCCACCGTCCGCCGTGCGTTAACTTTTCACATTTTGAACATCTTCTCAAGTTCTACCAGTGCGATTTAGCTGAAACTTACATGAAATGATCCTGACATGGTCCCGACAAAGTGTTGTTATTTTTCGGGTCGATCCGAAATCCAAGATGGCCGCCACAGCCGCCATCTTGAAAACACATTTTGAACTTCTTCTCAAGTTCTACCGGTGCGATTTGGCTGAAACTTGCATGAAATGTTCCTTACATGGTCCTGACAAAGTGTTGTTATTTTTCGGGTCGATCCAAAATCCAAGATGGACGACACAGCCACCATCTTGAAAATACATTTTGAACTTCTTCTCAAGTTCTACCAATGCAATTTGGCTGAAACTTGCATGAAATGATCCTGACATGGTCCCGACAAAGTGTTGTTATTTTTTGGGTCGATCTGAAATCCAAGATGGCTGCCACAGCCGCCATCTTGAAAACACATTTTGAACTTCTTCTCAAATTCTACTGGTGCAATTTGGCTGAAACTTGCATAAAATGATCCTGACATGGTCCCGACAAAGTATTATTACATCTCTGGTTGATCCTAAATCGAAGATGGCTACCACGACACTATATCTAATTAATTTTCAATATGTTAAGGCCCCTGGGCCTCTTGTTTGAAATAAAATTTGTTGAAAAAAATTGAAAATGATCCTGACAAGGTCCTTACAAAGTGACACCATATATACATGTAATTAATTTTACTATTGCCAAGGTAGTCAGATGACCGTTAAGGCCCTTTGGGCCTCTTGTTTTAAATACAAACCAGTTTGTTGCTTTCGTATTTATTTTTATGTAAGGTGTCATTTTTGTATCGTATAATGATACTTTTATCAGTTTTTTATACTAGATAACAATTTTTAAATAACACATAGTACTCATTATTTTCTGTCTGTTTAACACCATTCTGGTGTAATTGTGTTGTTCCGTGCGAGTCTGATGTACACAGTGTCATGATCTGTGTGTCTTTGTATTTGTTTGTAAAGAGAGGTGATATTAGAGCATGTGTGAAGTTCGTCTTTCTCATCTAATAGTACTTTACAGCTACATGTGCAATATTTCTTTATGTGAATTCCCCATGAATTAAAATGAAGCCATTTTCATATGAAATTCACTGTTTTGACCCAGTTCGTGTGAAATTAACTTTTCAGACCATGTGAAAAAATTTCAGTGAAATTCATGTGAATAAATATTGCCTTTATGTATTTCAAAAGAGAACATAAAAAAGTGTTTTGTCATTTAATGTTTCCCATAGCAAGAAGTATGTGTGTGAAAACGGGAGATTTTATGACAGAAATGAACGTAATGAGTGAAAGACTTTGTTTTAAATCAATTAGAAACTGTTGTCACTATGTGTATTTAGTTTTGTGCATTTAAACTTTTTAAAATTTATTTTATATTTTGTTACAATCCTGTAATAGATGATGATGCTCGATTGAGAATGTTTGTTGTTTTTAGCCCACCATCATCAGATGGTGGGCTATTCAAATCGCCCTGCGTCCGTGGTCCGTCGTCCGTCTGTAAACAATGCTTGTTATCACTATTTCTTAAAAACTGTCGCAGGGATTTTGTTCAAACTTCACATGGAGGGTCCCCTTGGTCCATATTTGTGCCATACAGATTTTGAGGCTGATCGGAAAAACAAGATGGCCGCCAGGCAGCCATCTTTGATTTTGGCAGTTGAAGTTTGTTATCGATATTTCTTGAGAACTTCTGAAGGGATTTTGTTCAAACTTCACATGGAGGTTTCCCTTGGTCCCTAGTTGTGCCATACAGATTTTGAGGCTGCCATCTTGGATTTCGATAGTTAAAGTTTGTTATGGCTATTTCTCAGATAGTACTGAAGGGATCTGTCTCAAATTTCATATGTAGGTTCCCCTAGGGACCTAGTTGTGCATATTGCATTTTGGGACCTATCGGTTAACAAGATGGCCGCCAGGCAGCCATCTTGGATTTTGTTATTCAAAGTTTGTTATCGCTATTTCTCAGAAAGTACTTAAGGGATCTGTCTCAAAATTCATATGTAAGTTCCCCTAGGGCCCTAGTTGTGCATATTGTGATTTGGGACCGATAGAAATATATAGTTTGTTCAGGAATGCGCTCTATGGTTTCTAAAATTGTTAAAATTTCCACATTTTCATAAATAATGCATATTTCATGTGGTAACCATGGTATCTGAGACTGCCAAACTATAAAAGACTATTACAATTAAATTAAGGATGTACTTAATATTTGTCAAATTAAACAATTTAAATACTAAATAACAGTTTTAAAAATTTGAAGAACTTGGGGGGGGTGCATAAAGGGCCAAAACCATACATACTCCTTTAACTTGGAAGAAGTCACTTTCGATGGCCTGAATGTGCATATGAGGAGGTCTTCGGGTGGAAGGAAGCTGGAACCCACCTGATGTAGCAGTGACCCCTGACGTGGATTGATCCTCGGCCAGCTAGATGAAACAGCTTACCAATAAGTTTAACATATAGATGCCTATACTCACTCACTCAGTGAAAACAGCATTTCGTCCCAGCAAACATATAGTTGTAGTTATGTTGGACTTTTTGGCTTAGATGAATACTTCATCTCCTTCAACAAAATTTGGAGGTAGCATTTTTGATTGGTCAGTCCGAAAGGTTACCAGAATGTAACCTCTAATAATTATAAGTTGGAGTGAGTATAAGGATGTAAATCAAATTGATGGCTTAACCACCACACGCCCCCTCACCTTCCAATCTGATAATACTGGAATTTGGTTGACATTTCAACAAAGATTCACTTCTGTAAATGTACTTATTATAGCGCAGTCAAGTTTTAGCACGATTCGATGGTTCAATAGTCAACAAGAACAAAGCACATTAAAAAAGATTAAAAAACAAGTTATGCAAATCACTTTCGATGGTCTGGATATGAGGGGACATAGAGTGGGAGGAAACCGGAGCGCCCAGAGAAAACCCATGTGGTGTTCGGACAGATGAACCTGAACCTTTTCATTTCCGTGCCTGGGATCAAACCCTGGCCGCTATTGGAAAAGCAAGCGGCTTAACCACTACACCACCCAATCACCCAACCAGCACATTTGTTTTGTTAACTAGTACTTCCCACCAGATGTTTGCAACTAGTACCGCCCACCAGATGTTTGCAACTAGTACCGCCCACCAGATGTGTTGACCAACTAGTACTTCCCACCAGATGTTTTGTTAACTAGTACTTCCCACCAGATGTTTGCAACTAGTACCGCCCACCAGATGTGTTGACCAACTAGTACCACCCATCAGATGTTTTGTTAACTAGTACTTCCCACTAGATGTTTGCAACTAGTACCGCCCACCAGATGTGTTGACCAACTAGTACCACCCATCAGATGTTTTGTTAACTAGTACTTCCCACTAGATGTTTGCAACTAGTACCGCCCACCAGATGTGTTGACCAACTAGTACCACCCATCAGATGTTTTGTTAACTAGTACTTCCCACTAGATGTTTGCAACTAGTACCGCCCACCAGGTGTGTTGACCAACTAGTACCGCCCACCAGATGTTTTGTCAACTAGTACCACCCACCAGATGTCTTGTCCAACTAGTACCACCCATCAGATGTTTTGTCCAACTAGTACTACCCACCAGATGTCTTGTCCAACTAGTACCACCCACCAGATGTTTTGTCCAACTAGTACCACCCACCAGATGTTTTGTCAACTAGTACCGCCCATCAGATGTTTTGTCAACTAGTACCGCCCATCAGATGTTTTGTCAACTAGTACCGCCCACCAGATGTGTTGACCAACTAGTACCGCCCACCAGATGTTTTGTCAACTAGTACCACCCACCAGATGTCTTGTCCAACTAGTACCACCCACCAGATGTCTTGTCCAACTAGTACCACCCACCAGATGTTTTGTCAACTACTACCGCCCACCAGATGTGTTGACCAACTAGTACCGCCCACCAGATGTTTTGTCAACTAGTACTTCCCACCAGATGTTTGCAACTAGTACCACCCACCAGATGTCTTGTCCAACTAGTACCACCCACCAGATGTTTTGTCAACTACTACCGCCCACCAGATGTGTTGACCAACTAGTACTGCCCACCAGATGTTTTGTTAACTAGTACTTCCCACCAGATGTTTACATCTAGTACCGCCCACCAGATGTGTTGACCAACTAGTAACGCCCATCAGATGTTTTGTCAACTAGTACCACCCACCAGATGTCTTGTCCAACTAGTACCACCCATCAGATGTTTTGTCCAACTAGTACCACCCACCAGATGTCTTGTCAACTAGTACCACCCACCAGATGTTTTGTCAACTAGTACCGCCCACCAGATGTGTTGACAAACTTACCACCCACCAGATGTTTTGTCAACTAGTACCACCACCAATGTCTCGTCCAACAGATGTGTTGACAAATGTCTAGTGTACCGCCCACCAGATGTTTTGTCAACTAGTACCACCCACCAGATGTCTTGTCCAACTAGTACCACCCACCAGATGTCTTGTCCAACTCGTACCACCCACCAGATGTTTTGTCAACTACTACCGCCCACCAGATGTGTTCACCAACTAGTACTGCCCACCAGATGTTTTGTCAACTAGTACCACCCATCAGATGTTTTGTCCAACTAGTACCACCCACCATATGTCTTGTCCAACTAGTACCACCTACCAGATGTTTTGTCAACTAGTACCGCCCATCAGATGTTTTGTCAACTAGTACCACCCACCAGATGTCTTGTCCAACTAGTACCACCCACCAGATGTTTTGACCAACTAGTACCACCCACCAGATGTTGAGTCAACTAGTACCGCCCATCAGATGTTTTGTCAACTAGTACCACCCACCAGATGTCTTGTCCAACTAGTACCACCCATCAGATGTTTTGTCCAACTAGTACCACCCACCAGATGTTTTGTCAACTAGTACCAACCACCAGATGTTTTTGTCAACTAGTACCGCCCACCAGATGTTTTGTCAGCTAGTACAGTATAGTTGATTCCCAAGACCTGGATATACCGGTGTGATGTACGTGTACTTCCCAGACTTTTGTGGCCATGGAAATGGCAATTGAGAGGATGATCAGCAGAAACCTTCGTAGATGGCTGAACATTCCACACAACTTCAGCAGCGTAAACTTGCACAGTTCACGACCAAACTCCAACTCGTACTAAAATCTGTAACAGGGAGTTCAAAGTTACCAAAGTGTGTCAGGTCACCATATTGAGGGACAGTTGGGTTAACAAGGTCAGAAAAGGAAAGAAGTGGGACGATAAACAGGCTTTGAAGAAGAAGACGCAAGAGTTCGGAATGGAAATATCGTAGAGTTCTTGGCATCAGGGCATTTTGGCCTGTAGACCAGCACAAGGTCAATGTCAGAAAGTGCAAACCAGTAGAAAAGGTATGGATATAGTGACAGTGAGAAGGAAGAAACAGGGTGAGGAGGACAGGTAGGTGAAGGCAGTAAGTAGGAGACAGCAGGGTGAGGAGGACAGGTAGGTGAAGGCAGTAAGTAGGAGACAGCAGGGTGAGGAGGGTAGATAGGTGGAGGCAGTAAGTAGGAGTCAGCAGGGTGAGGAGGACAGGTAGGTGAAGGCAGTGGGTAGGAGACAGCAGGGTGAGGAGGCTTGGTAGGTGAAGGGAGTGTATAGGAGACAGCAGGGTGAGGAGGCTAGGAAGGTAAAGACAGTGAGTAGGAGACAGCAGGGTGAGGAGGCTAGGTAGGTGAAGGCAGTGTGTAGGAGACAGCAGTGTGAGGAGGCTAGGTAGGTGAAGGCAGTAAGTAGGAGACAGCAGGGTGAGGAGGCTAGGTAGGTGAAGGCAGTGTGTAGGAGACAGCAGGGTGAGGAGGCTAGGTAGGTGAAGGCAGTGAGTAGGAGACAGCAGGGTGAGGAGGCTAGGTAGGTGAAGGCAGTGTATAGGAGACAGTAGGGTGAGGAGGCTAGGTAGGTGGAGGCAGTGAGTAGGAGACAGCAGTGTGGGGAGGCTAGTTAGGTGAAGGCAGTGAGTAGGAGACAGCAGGGTGAGGAAGCTAGGTAGGTGAAGGCAGTGAGTAGGAGACAGCAGTGTGGGGAGGCTAGGTAGGTGAAGGCAGTGTATAGGAGACAGCAGGGTGAGGAGGCTAGGTAGGTGAAGGCAGTGAGTAGGAGACAGCAGGGTGAGGAGGCAAGGTAGGTGAAGGCAGTGAGTAGAAGACAGCAGGGTGAGGAGGCTAGGTAGGTGGAGGCAGTGAGTAGGAGACAGCAGGGTGAGGAGGCTAGTAGGTGAAGGCAGTGAGTAGGAGACAGCAGGGTGAGGAGGCTAGGTAGGTGAAGGCACTGAGTAGGAGACAGCAGTGGTGAGGGAGGAGCTAGGTAGGTGAAGGCAGTGTGTAGGAGACAGCAGTGTGAGGAGGCTGGTTAGGTGAAGGCAGTGAGTAGGAGACAGCAGGGTGAGGAGGCTAGGTAGGTGAAGGCAGTGAGTAGGAGACAGCAGTGTGAGGAGGCTAGTTAGGTGAAGGCAGTGTGTAGGAGACAGCAGGGTGAGGAGGCTAGGTAGGTGAAGGCAGTGAGTAGGAGACAGCAGGGTGAGGAGGCTAGGTAGGTGAAGGCAGTGAGTAGGAGACAGCAGGGTGAGGAGGCTAGGTAGGTGAAGGCAGTGAGTAGGAGACAGCAGGTGAGGAGGCTAGGTAGGTGAAGGCAGAGTGTATAGGAGACAGCAGGGTGAGGCAGGGTGAGGAGGCTAGGTAGGTGAAGACAGTGAGTAGGAGACAGCAGGGTGAGGAGGCAGTAGGTAGGTGAAGACAGCAGTGAGGAGTAGGTAGGTGAAGAGATAGCACAGGGTGAGGAGGCTAGGTAGGTGGAGACAGTGAGTAGGAGACAGCAGGGTGAGGAGGCTAGGTAGGTGAAGGCAGTGTGTAGGAGACAGCAGGGTGAGGAGGCTAGGTAGGTGAAGGCAGTGAGTAGGAGACAGCAGGGTGAGGAGGCTAGGTAGGTGAAGGCAGTAAGTAGGAGACAGCAGGGTGAGGAGGCTAGGTAGGTGAAGGCAGTGAGTAGGAGACAGCAGGGTGAGGAGGCTAGGTAGGTGAAGGCAGTGAGTAGGAGACAGCAGGGTGAGGAGGCTAGGTAGGTGAAGGCAGTGAGTAGGAGACAGCAGGGTGAGGAGGCTAGGTAGGTGAAGGCAGTAAGTAGGAGTCAGCAGGGTGAGGAGGCTAGGTAGGTGAAGGCAGTAAGTAGGAGTCAGCAGGGTGAGGAGGCTAGGTAGGTGAAGGCAGTAAGTAGGAGTCAGCAGGGTGAGGAGGCTAGGTAGGTGGAGGCAGTAAGTAGGAGACAGCAGGGTGAGGAGGCTAGGTAGGTGAAGGCAGTGTGTAGGAGACAGCAGGGTGAGGAGGCTAGGTAGGTGGAGGCAGTAAGTAGGAGACAGCAGGGTGAGGAGGACAGGTAGGTGAAGGCAGTAAGTAGGAGACAGCAGGGTGAGGAGGACAGGTAGGTGAAGGCAGTAAGTAGGAGACAGCAGGGTGAGGAGGCTAGGTAGGTGAAGGCAGTGAGTAGGAGACAGCAGGGTGAGGAGGCTAGGTAGGTGAAGGCAGTGAGTAGGAGACAGCAGGGTGAGGAGGCTAGGTAGGTGAAGGCAGTGTGTAGGAGACAGCAGGGTGAGGAGGCTAGGTAGGTAGGTGAGTAGGAGCAGCAGGTGAGGAGGTAGGAAGGCAGTAGTAGGAGACAGCAGGGTGAGGAGGCTAGGTAGGTGAAGGCAGTGTGTAGGAGACAGCAGGGTGAGGAGGCTAGGTAGGTGAAGGCAGTAAGTAGGAGACAGCAGGGTGAGGAGGACAGGTAGGTGAAGGCAGTGAGTAGGAGACAGCAGGGTGAGGAGGCTAGGTAGGTGAAGGCAGTAAGTAGGAGACAGCAGGGTGAGGAGGCTAGGTAGGTGAAGACAGTAAGTAGGAGACAGCAGGGTGAGGAGGACAGGTAGGTGAAGGCAGTAAGTAGGAGTCAGCAGGGTGAGGAGGACAGGTAGGTGAAGGCAGTAAGTAGGAGTCAGCAGGGTGAGGAGGACAGGTAGGTGAAGGCAGTAAGTAGGAGTCAGCAGGGTGAGGAGGACAGGTAGGTGAAGGCAGTAAGTAGGAGACAGCAGGGTGAGGAGGCTAGGTAGGTGAAGGCAGTGAGTAGGAGACAGCAGGGTGAGGAGGCTAGGTAGGTGGAGGCAGTGAGTAGGAGACAGCAGGGTGAGGAGGCTAGGTAGGTGAAGGCAGTGAGTAGGAGACAGCAGGGTGGGGAGGCTAGGTAGGTAAAGACAGTAAGTAGGAGACAGCAGGGTGAGGAGGCTAGGTAGGTAAAGACAGTAAGTAGGAGACAGCAAAGTGAGGAGGCTAGGTAGGTGGAGGCAGTGAGTAGGAGACAGCAGGGTGAGGAGGCTAGGTAGGTGAAGGCAGTGAGTAGGAGACAGCAGGGTGAGGAGGCTAGGTAGGTGAAGGCAGTGAGTAGGAGACAGCAGGGTGAGGAGGCTAGGTAGGTGAAGACAGTGAGTAGGAGACAGCAGGGTGAGGAGGCTAGGTAGGTGAAGACAGTAAGTAGGAGACAGCAGGGTGAGGAGGCTAGGTAGGTGAAGACAGTGAGTAGGAGACAGCAGGGTGAGGAGGCTAGGTAGGTGAAGACAGTGAGTAGGAGACAGCAGGGTGAGGAGGCTAGGTAGGTGAAGGCAGTGAGTAGGAGACAGCAGGGTGAGGAGGCTAGGTAGGTGAAGGCAGTGAGTAGGAGACAGCAGGGTGAGGAGGCTAGGTAGGTGAAGGCAGTGAAGTAGGAGACAGCAGGGTGAGGAGGCTAGGTAGGTGAAGGCAGTGAGTAGGAGACAGCAGGGTGAGGAGGCTAGGTAGGTGAAGGCAGTGAGTAGGAGACAGCAGGGTGAGGAGGCTAGGTAGGTGAAGACAGTGAGTAGGAGACAGCAGGGTGAGGAGGCTAGGTAGGTGAAGGCAGTGAGTAGGAGACAGCAGGGTGAGGAGGCTAGGTAGGTAAAGACAGTAAGTAGGAGACAGCAGGGTGAGGAGGCTAGGTAGGTGAAGACAGTGAGTAGGAGACAGCAGGGTGAGGAGGCTAGGTAGGTAAAGACAGTAAGTAGGAGACAGCAGGGTGAGGAGGCTAGGTAGGTGAAGGCAGTGAGTAGGAGACAGCAGGGTGAGGAGGCTAGGTAGGTGAAGGCAGTGAGTAGGAGACAGCAGGGTGAGGAGGCTAGGTAGGTGAAGGCAGTGAGTAGGAGACAGCAGGGTGAGGAGGCTAGGTAGGTGAAGGCAGTGAGTAGGAGACAGCAGGGTGAGGAGGCTAGGTAGGTGAAGGCAGTGAGTAGGAGACAGCAGGGTGAGGAGGCTAGGTAGGTGAAGGCAGTGAGTAGGAGACAGCAGGGTGAGGAGGCTAGGTAGGTGAAGACAGGTGTGTAGTAGGAGACAGCAGGGTGAGGAGGCTAGGTAGGTGGAGGCAGTAAGTAGGAGTCAGCAGGGTGAGGAGGACAGGTAGGTGAAGGCAGTGAGTAGGAGACAGCAGGGTGAGGAGGACAGGTAGGTGAAGGCAGTAAGTAGGAGACAGCAGGGTGAGGAGGCTAGGTAGGTGAAGGCAGTAAGTAGGAGACAGCAGGGTGAGGAGGACAGGTAGGTGAAGGCAGTGAGTAGGAGACAGCAGGGTGAGGAGGCTAGGTAGGTGGAAGGCAGTGAGTAGGAGACAGCAGGGTGAGGAGGCTAGGTAGGTGAAGACAGTAAGTAGGAGACAGCAGGGTGAGGAGGCTAGGTAGGTAAAGACAGTAAGTAGGAGACAGCAGGGTGAGGAGGCAAGGTAGGTGAAGGCAGTGAGTAGGAGACAGCAGGGTGAGGAGGCTAGGTAGGTGAAGACAGTAAGTAGGAGACAGCAGGGTGAGGAGGCTAGGTAGGTAAAGACAGTAAGTAGGAGACAGCAGGGTGAGGAGGCTAGGTAGGTGAAGGCAGTGAGTAGGAGACAGCAGGGTGAGGAGGCTAGGTAGGTGAAGACAGTAAGTAGGAGACAGCAGGGTGAGGAGGCTAGGTAGGTGAAGGCAGTGAGTAGGAGACAGCAGGGTGAGGAGGCTAGGTAGGTGAAGGCAGTGAGTAGGAGACAGCAGGGTGAGGAGGCTAGGTAGGTGGAGGCAGTAAGTAGGAGACAGCAGGGTGAGGAGGCTAGGTAGGTGAAGACAGTGAGTAGGAGACAGCAGGGTGAGGAGGCTAGGTAGGTGAAGGCAGTGAGTAGGAGACAGCAGGGTGAGGAGGCTAGGTAGGTGAAGGCAGTGAGTAGGAGACAGCAGGGTGAGGAGGCTAGGTAGGTGAAGACAGTGAGTAGGAGACAGCAGGGTGAGGAGGCTAGGTAGGTGAAGGCAGTGAGTAGGAGACAGCAGGGTGAGGAGGCTAGGTAGGTGAAGGCAGTAAGTAGGAGACAGCAGGGTGAGGAGGCTAGGTAGGTGAAGGCAGTGTAGTAGGAGACAGCAGGGTGAGGAGGCTAGGTAGGTGAAGGCAGTAAGTAGGAGACAGCAGGGTGAGGAGGCTAGGTAGGTGAAGACAGTGAGTAGGAGACAGCAGGGTGAGGAGGGTAGGTAGGTGAAGGCAGTGAGTAGGAGACAGCAGGGTGAGGAGGCTAGGTAGGTGAAGGCAGTGGTAGGAGAGACAGCAGGGTGAGGAGGCTAGGTAGGTGGAAGGCAGTGAGTAGGAGACAGCAGGGTGAGGAGGCTAGGTAGGTGAAGGCAGTGAGTAGGAGACAGCAGGGTGAGGAGGCTAGGTAGGTAGGTGAAGGCAGTAAGTAGGAGACAGCAGGGTGAGGAGGCTAGGTAGGTGGAGGCAGTAAGTAGGAGACAGCAGGGTGAGGAGGAAAGGTAGGTGAAGGCAGTGTGTAGGAGACAGCAGGGTGAGGAGGCTAGGTAGGTGAAGGCAGTAAGTAGGAGACAGCAGGGTGAGGAGGCTAGGTAGGTGAAGGCAGTGAGTAGGAGTCAGCAGGGTGAGGAGGCTAGGTAGGTGAAGGCAGTAAGTAGGAGACAGCAGGGTGAGGAGGCTAGGTAGGTGAGGCAGTAAGTAGGAGACAGCAGGGTGAGGAGGCTAGGTAGGTGAAGGCAGTGAAGTAGGAGACAGCAGGGTGAGGAGGCTAGGTAGGTGAAGGCAGTAAGTAGGAGACAGCAGGGTGAGGAGGGTAGGTAGGTGAAGGCAGTGTGTAGGAGACAGCAGGGTGAGGAGGCTAGGTAGGTGAAGGCAGTAAGTAGGAGACAGCAGGGTGAGGAGGCTAGGTAGGTGAAGGCAGTGAGTAGGAGACAGCAGGGTGAGGAGGTAGGTAGGTGAAGGCAGTGGTAGGAGACAGCAGGGTGAGGAGGCAGTAGGTGAAGGCAGTGGTAGGAGACAGCAGGGTGAGGAGGCTAGGTAGGTGAAGGCAGTGGTAGGAGACAGCAGGGTGAGGAGGCTAGGTAGGTGAAGGCAGTGAGTAGGAGACAGCAGGGTGAGGAGGCTAGGTAGGTGAAGGCAGTGTGTAGGAGACAGCAGGGTGAGGAGGCTAGGTAGGTGAAGGACAGTAGTAGGAGTGAGAGGGTGAGGTAGGTAGGTGAGGCAGTGAGTAGGAGACAGCAGGGTGAGGAGGCTAGGTAGGTGAAGGCAGTGAGTAGGAGACAGCAGGGTGAGGAGGCTAGGTAGGTGAAGACAGTGAGTAGGAGACAGCAGGGTGAGGAGGCTAGGTAGGTGAAGGCAGTGAGTAGGAGACAGCAGGGTGAGGAGGCTAGGTAGGTGAAGGCAGTGAGTAGGAGACAGCAGGGTGAGGAGGCTAGGTAGGTGAAGGCAGTGAGTAGGAGACAGCAGGGTGAGGAGGCTAGGTAGGTGAAGGCAGTGAGTAGGAGACAGCAGGGTGAGGAGGCTAGGTAGGTGAAGGCAGTGAGTAGGAGACAGCAGGGTGAGGAGGCTAGGTAGGTGAAGGCAGTGAGTAGGAGACAGCAGGGTGAGGAGGCTAGGTAGGTGAAGGCAGTGAGTAGGAGACAGCAGGGTGAGGAGGCTAGGTAGGTGAAGACAGTGAGTAGGAGACAGCAGGGTGAGGAGGCTAGGTAGGTCAAGGCAGTGAGTAGGAGACAACAGGGTGAGGTGGCTAGACGGGTCGAGGCAGTGAGTAGGAGACAGCAGGGTGAGGAGGCTAGGTAGGTGAAGGCAGTGAGTAGGAGACAGCAGGGTGAGGAGGCTAGGTAGGTGAAGGCAGTGAGTAGGAGACAGCAGGGTGAGGAGGCTAGGTAGGTGAAGACAGTGAAGTAGGAGACAGCAGGGTGAGGAGGCTAGGTAGGTGAAGGCAGTGTGTAGGAGACAGCAGTGTGGGGAGGCTAGTTAGGTGAAGGCAGTGAGTAGGAGACAGCAGGGTGAGGAGGCTAGGTAGGTGAAGGCAGTGAGTAGGAGACAGCAGGGTGAGGAGGCTAGGTAGGTGAAGGCAGTGAGTAGGAGACAGCAGTGTGAGGAGGCTAGGTAGGTGAAGGCAGTGAGTAGGAGACAGCAGGGTGAGGAGGCTAGGTAGGTGAAGGCAGTGAGTAGGAGACAGCAGGGTGAGGAGGCTAGGTAGGTGAAGGCAGTGAGTAGGAGACAGCAGGGTGAGGAGGCTAGGTAGGTGAAGGCAGTGAGTAGGAGACAGCAGGGTGAGGAGGCTAGGTAGGTGAAGGCAGTGAGTAGGAGACAGCAGGGTGAGGAGGCTAGGTAGGTGAAGACAGTGAGTAGGAGACAGCAGGGTGAGGAGGCTAGGTAGGTGAAGGCAGTGAGTAGGAGACAGCAGGGTGAGGAGGCTAGGTAGGTGAAGGCAGTGAGTAGGAGACAGCAGGGTGAGGAGGCTAGGTAGGTGAAGACAGTGAGTAGGAGACAGCAGGGTGAGGAGGCTAGGTAGGTGAAGGCAGTGAGTAGGAGACAGCAGGGTGAGGAGGCTAGGTAGGTGAAGACAGTGAGTAGGAGACAGCAGGGTGAGGAGGCTAGGTAGGTGAAGACAGTAAGTAGAGACAGCAGCAGGGTGAGGAGACAGCAGTGAGGAGGCTAGGTAGGTGAAGACAGTGAGTAGGAGACAGCAGGGTGAGGAGGCTAGGTAGGTGAAGGCAGTGAGTAGGAGACAGCAGGGTGAGGAGGCTAGGTAGGTGAAGGCAGTGAGTAGGAGACAGCAGGGTGAGGAGGCTAGGTAGGTGAAGGCAGTGAGTAGGAGACAGCAGGGTGAGGAGGCTAGGTAGGTGAAGGCAGTGAGTAGGAGACAGCAGGGTGAGGAGGCTAGGTAGGTGAAGGCAGTGAGTAGGAGACAGCAGGGTGAGGAGGCTAGGTAGGTGAAGACAGTGAGTAGGAGACAGCAGGGTGAGGAGGCTAGGTAGGTGAAGGCAGTGAGTAGGAGACAGCAGGGTGAGGAGGCTAGGTAGGTGAAGGCAGTGTGTAGGAGACAGCAGGGTGAGGAGGCTAGGTAGGTAGGTGAAGAAGCAGTGAAGTAGGAGACAGCAGGGTGAGGAGGCTAGGTAGGTGAAGACAGTGAGTAGGAGACAGCAGGGTGAGGAGGCTAGGTAGGTGAAGGCAGTGTATAGGAGACACAGCAGGGTGAGGAGGCTAGGTAGGTGAAGACAGTGAGTAGGAGACAGCAGGGTGAGGAGGCTAGGTAGGTGAAGACAGTGAGTAGGAGACAGCAGGGTGAGGAGGCTAGGTAGGTAAAGACAGTAAGTAGGAGACAGCAGGGTGAGGAGGCTAGGTAGGTGAAGACAGTGAGTAGGAGACAGCAGGGTGAGGAGGCTAGGTAGGTGAAGACAGTGAGTAGGAGACAGCAGGGTGAGGAGGCTAGGTAGGTGAAGACAGTGAGTAGGAGACAGCAGGGTGAGGAGGCTAGGTAGGTGAAGACAGTAAGTAGGGAGACAGCAGGGTGAGGAGGCTAGGTAGGTGAAGACAGTGAGTAGGAGACAGCAGGGTGAGGAGGTAAGGTAGGTAAAGACAGTGAGTAGGAGACAGCAGGGTGAGGAGGCTAGGTAGGTAAAGACAGTGAGTAGGAGACAGCAGGGTGAGGAGGCTAGGTAGGTGAAGACAGTGAGTAGGAGACAGCAGGGTGAGGAGGCTAGGTAGGTGAGGACAGAGTGAGGAGTAGGAGACAGCAGGGTGAGGAGGCTAGGTAGGTGAAGACAGTGAGTAGGAGACAGCAGGGTGAGGAGGCTAGGTAGGTCAAGGCAGTGAGTAGGAGACAGCAGGGTGAGGAGGCTAGGTAGGTGAAGACAGTGTGTAGGAGACAGCAGGGTGAGGAGGCTAGGTAGGTGAAGGCAGTGAGTAGGAGACAGCAGGGTGAGGAGGCTAGGTAGGTGAAGACAGTGAGTAGGAGACAGCAGGGTGAGGAGGCTAGGTAGGTGAAGACAGTAAGTAGGAGACAGCAGGGTGAGGAGGCTAGGTAGGTGAAGACAGTGAGTAGGAGACAGCAGGGTGAGGAGGCTAGGTAGGTGAAGACAGTGAGTAGGAGACAGCAGGGTGAGGAGGCTAGGTAGGTGAAGGCAGTGAGTAGGAGACAGCAGGGTGAGGAGGCTAGGTAGGTGAAGACAGTAAGTAGGAGACAGCAGGGTGAGGAGGCTAGGTAGGTGAAGACAGTGAGTAGGAGACAGCAGGGTGAGGAGGCTAGGTAGGTGAAGACAGTGAGTAGGAGACAGCAGGGTGAGGAGGCTAGGTAGGTGAAGACAGTGAGTAGGAGACAGCAGGGTGAGGAGGCTAGGTAGGTGAAGACAGTGAGTAGGAGACAGCAGGGTGAGGAGGCTAGGTAGGTAAAGACAGTGAGTAGGAGACAGCAGGGTGAGGAGGCTAGGTAGGTGAAGACAGTGAGTAGGAGACAGCAGGGTGAGGAGGCTAGGTAGGTGAAGACAGTGAGTAGGAGACAGCAGGGTGAGGAGGCTAGGTAGGTGAAGGCAGTGAGTAGGAGACAGCAGGGTGAGGAGGCTAGGTAGGTGAAGACAGTGAGTAGGAGACAGCAGGGTGAGGAGGCTAGGTAGGTAAAGACAGTAAGTAGGAGACAGCAGGGTGAGGAGGCTAGGTAGGTGAAGGCAGTGAGTAGGAGACAGCAGGGTGAGGAGGCTAGGTAGGTGAAGACAGTAAGTAGGAGACAGCAGGGTGAGGAGGCTAGGTAGGTGAAGGCAGTGAGTAGGAGACAGCAGGGTGAGGAGGAAAGGTAGGTGAAGGCAGTGTGTAGGAGACAGCAGGGTGAGGAGGCTAGGTAGGTGAAGGCAGTGTGTAGGAGACAGCAGGGTGAGGAGGCTAGGTAGGTGAAGGCAGTGAGTAGGAGACAGCAGGGTGAGGAGGCTAGGTAGGTGAAGACAGTAAGTAGGAGACAGCAGGGTGAGGAGGCTAGGTAGGTGAAGGCAGTGAGTAGGAGACAGCAGGGTGAGGAGGCTAGGTAGGTGAAGACAGTGAGTAGGAGACAGCAGGGTGAGGAGGCTAGGTAGGTGAAGGCAGTGAGTAGGAGACAGCAGGGTGAGGAGGCTAGGTAGGTGAAGACAGTGAGTAGGAGACAGCAGGGTGAGGAGGCTAGGTAGGTGAAGGCAGTGAGTAGGAGACAGCAGGGTGAGGAGGCTAGGTAGGTGAAGACAGTGAGTAGGAGACAGCAGGGTGAGGAGGCTAGGTAGGTAAAGACAGTGAGTAGGAGACAGCAGGGTGAGGAGGCTAGGTAGGTAAAGACAGTAAGTAGGAGACAGCAGGGTGAGGAGGCTAGGTAGGTGAAGACAGTGAGTAGGAGACAGCAGGGTGAGGAGGCTAGGTAGGTCAAGGCAGTGAGTAGGAGACAGCAGGGTGAGGAGGCTAGGTAGGTGAAGACAGTAAGTAGGAGACAGCAGGAGTGAGGAGGCTAGGTAGGTGAAGGCAGTGAGTAGGAGACAGCAGGGTGAGGAGGCTAGGTAGGTCAAGACAGTGAGTAGGAGACAGCAGGGTGAGGAGGCTAGGTAGGTAAAGACAGTGAGTAGGAGACAGCAGGGTGAGGAGGCTAGGTAGGTAAAGACAGTAAGTAGGAGACAGCAGGGTGAGGAGGCTAGGTAGGTGAAGACAGTGAGTAGGAGACAGCAGGGTGAGGAGGCTAGGTAGGTGAAGACAGTGTGTAGGAGACAGCAGGGTGAGGAGGCTAGGTAGGTCAAGGCAGTGAGTAGGAGACAGCAGGGTGAGGAGGCTAGGTAGGTGAAGGCAGTGAGTAGGAGACAGCAGGGTGAGGAGGCTAGGTAGGTAAAGGCAGTAAGTAGGAGACAGCAGGGTGAGGAGGCTAGGTAGGTGAAGACAGTAAGTAGGAGACAGCAGGGTGAGGAGGCTAGGTAGGTGAAGACAGTAAGTAGGAGACAGCAGGGTGAGGAGGCTAGGTAGGTGAAGGCAGTAAGTAGGAGACAGCAGGGTGAGGAGGGTAGGTAGGTGAAGACAGTAAGTAGGAGACAGCAGGGTGAGGAGGCTAGGTAGGTGAAGGCAGTAGTAGGAGACAGCAGGGTGAGGAGGCTAGATAGGTGAAGGACAGTAAGTAGGAGACAGCAGGGTGAGGAGGCTAGGTAGGTGAAGGCAGTAAGTAGGAGACAGCAGGGTGAGGAGGACAGGTAGGTGAAGGCAGTAAGTAGGAGTCAGCAGGGTGAAGAGGACAGGTAGGTGAAGGCAGTGGGTAGGAGACAGCAGGGTGAGGAGGACAGGTAGGTGAAGGCAGTAAGTAGGAGTCAGCAGGGTGAGGAGGACAGGTAGGTGAAGGCAGTAAGTAGGAGTCAGCAGGGTGAGGAGGACAGGTAGGTGAAGGCAGTAAGTAGGAGTCAGCAGGGTGAGGAGGACAGGTAGGTGAAGGCAGTAAGTAGGAGTCAGCAGGGTGAGGAGGACAGGTAGGTGAAGGCAGTAAGTAGGAGACAGCAGGGTGAGGAGGACAGGTAGGTGAAGACAGTGAGTAGGAGACAGCAGGGTGAGGAGGCTAGGTAGGTGAAGGCAGTAAGTAGGAGTCAGCAGGGTGAGGAGGACAGGTAGGTGAAGGCAGTAAGTAGGAGACAGCAGGGTGAGGAGGACAGGTAGGTGAAGGCAGTAAGTAGGAGTCAGCAGGGTGAGGAGGACAGGTAGGTGAAGGCAGTAAGTAGGAGTCAGCAGGGTGAGGAGGACAGGTAGGTGAAGGCAGTAAGTAGGAGACAGCAGGGTGAGGAGGGTAGGTAGGTGAAGGCAGTAAGTAGGAGACAGCAGGGTGAGGAGGGTAGGTAGGTGAAGGCAGTAAGTAGGAGACAGCAGGGTGAGGAGGGTAGGTAGGTGAAGAAGTGTAGTAGGAGACAGCAGGGTGAGGAGGCTAGGTAGGTGAAGGCAGTGAGTAGGAGACAGCAGGGTGAGGAGGCTAGGTAGGTGAAGGCAGTGAGTAGGAGACAGCAGGGTGAGGAGGCTAGGTAGGTGAAGGCAGTAAGTAGGAGACAGCAGGGTGAGGAGGCTAGGTAGGTGAAGGCAGTGAGTAGGAGACAGCAGGGTGAGGAGGCTAGGTAGGTGAAGGCAGTGAGTAGGAGACAGCAGGGTGAGGAGGCTAGGTAGGTGAAGACAGTAAGTAGGAGACAGCAGGGTGAGGAGGCTAGGTAGGTGAAGGCAGTGAGTAGGAGACAGCAGGGTGAGGAGGCTAGGTAGGTGAAGGCAGTGAGTAGGAGACAGCAGGGTGAGGAGGCTAGGTAGGTGAAGGCAGTGAGTAGGAGACAGCAGGGTGAGGAGGCTAGGTAGGTGAAGGCAGTGAGTAGGAGACAGCAGGGTGAGGAGGCTAGGTAGGTGAAGGCAGTGAGTAGGAGACAGCAGGGTGAGGAGGCTAGGTAGGTGAAGGCAGTGAGTAGGAGACAGCAGGGTGAGGAGGCTAGGTAGGTGAAGGCAGTGAGTAGGAGACAGCAGGGTGAGGAGGCTAGGTAGGTGAAGGCAGTGAGTAGGAGACAGCAGGGTGAGGAGGCTAGGTAGGTGAAGGCAGTGAGTAGGAGACAGCAGGGTGAGGAGGCTAGGTAGGTGAAGGCAGTGAGGTAGGAGACAGCAGGGTGAGGAGGCTTAGGTAGGTGAAGGCAGTGAGTAGGAGACAGCAGGGTGAGGAGGCTAGGTAGGTGAAGGCAGTGAGTAGGAGACAGCAGGGTGAGGAGGCTAGGTAGGTGAAGGCAGTGAGTAGGAGACAGCAGGGTGAGGAGGCTAGGTAGGTGGAGGCAGTGAGTAGGAGACAGCAGGGTGAGGAGGCTAGGTAGGTGAAGGCAGTGAGTAGGAGACAGCAGGGTGTGAGGAGGCTAGGTAGGTGAAGGCAGTGAGTAGGAGACAGCAGGGTGAGGAGGCTAGACAGGTGAAGACAGTAAGTAGGAGACAGCAGGGTGAGGAGGCTAGGTAGGTGAAGGCAGTAAGTAGGAGACAGCAGGGTGAGGAGGCTAGGTAGGTGAAGGCAGTAAGTAGGAGACAGCAGGGTGAGGAGGCTAGGTAGGTGAAGGCAGTGAGTAGGAGACAAGCAGGGTGAGGAGGCTAGGTAGGTGAAGGCAGTGAGTAGGAGACAGCAGGGTGAGGAGGCTAGGTAGGTGAAGGCAGTAAGTAGGAGACAGCAGGGTGAGGAGGCTAGGTAGGTGAAGGCAGTGAGTAGGAGACACAGCAGGGTGAGGAGGCTAGGTAGGTGAAGGCAGTGAGTAGGAGACAGCAGGGTGAGGAGGCTAGGTAGGTGAAGGCAGTGAGTAGGAGACAGCAGGGTGAGGAGGCTAGGTAGGTGAAGGCAGTGAGTAGGAGACAGCAGGGTGAGGAGGCTAGGTAGGTGTGAAGGCAGTGAGTAGGAGACAGCAGGGTTGAGGAGGCTAGGTAGGTGAAGGCAGTGAGTAGGAGACAGCAGGGTGAGGAGGTAGGTAGGTGAAGGCAGTGAGTAGGAGAGACAGCAGGGTGAGGAGGCTAGGTAGGTGAAGGCAGTGAGTAGGAGACA
This sequence comes from Argopecten irradians, assembly GCF_041381155.1. NCBI lineage: Eukaryota > Metazoa > Mollusca > Bivalvia > Pectinida > Pectinidae > Argopecten > Argopecten irradians. Next base: position 42,591,824 of record NC_091141.1, on the reverse strand, counting down.
GCAGGGTGAGGAGGCTAGGTAGGTGAAGGCAGTGAGTAGGAGACAGCAGGGTGAGGAGGCTAGGTAGGTGAAGGCAGTGAGTAGGAGACAGCAGGGTGAGGAGGCTAGGTAGGTGGAGGCAGTGAGTAGGAGACAGCAAGGCGAGAAGGCTAGGTAGGTGAAGGCAGTAAGTAGGAGACAGCAGGGTGAGGAGGCTAGGTAGGTGAAGGCAGTAAGTAGGAGACAGCAGGGTGAGAAGGCTAGGTAGGTGGAGGCAGTGAGTAAGAGACAGCAAGGGTGAGAAGGCTAGGTAGGTGGAGGCAGTGAGTAAGAGACAGCAGGGTGAGGAGGCTAGGTAGGTGGAGGCAGTGTATAGGAGACAGCAGGGTGAGGAGGCTAGGTAGGTGGAGGCAGTAAGTAGGAGACAGCAGGGTGAGGAGGCTAGGTAGGTGAAGGCAGTGAGTAGGAGACAGCAGGGTGAGGAGGCTAGGTAGGTGAAGGCAGTGAGTAAGAGACAGCAAGGTGAGAAGGCTAGGTAGGTGGAGGCAGTGAGTAAGAGACAGCAGGGTGAGGAGGCTAGGTAGGTGGAGGCAGTGAGTAGGAGACAGCAAGGCGAGAGGCTAGGTAGGTGGAGGCAGTGAGTAAGAGACAGCAGGTGAGGAGGCAGGTAGTGAAGGCAGTGAGACAGACAGCAAGGTGAGAAGGCTAGGTAGGTGGAGGCAGTGAGTAAGGAGACAGCAAGGTGAGAAGGCCAGGTAGGTGGAGGCAGTGAGTAAGAGACAGCAGGGTGAGAAGGCCAGGTAGGTGGAGGCAGTGAGTAAGAGAGACAGCAAGGCGAGAAGGCCAGGTAGGTGGAGGCAGTGAGTAAGAGACAGCAAGGTGAGAAGGCCAGGTAGGTGGAGGCAGTGAGTAAGAGACAGCAAGGTGAGAAGGCCAGGTAGGTGGAGGCAGTGAGTAAGAGACAGCAAGGTGAGAAGGCCAGGTAGGTGGAGGCAGTGAGTAGGAGACAGCAAGGCGAGAGGAAGGCTAGGTAGGTGGAGGCAGTGAGTAAGAGACAGCAAGGCGAGAAGGCAGGTAGGTGGAGGCAGTGAGTAGGAGACAGCAAGGTGAGAAGGCCAGGTAGGTGGAGGCAGTGAGTAAGAGACAGCAAGGTGAGAAGGCCAGGTAGGTGGAGGCAGTGAGTAAGAGACAGCAAGGTGAGAGGCAGGTAGGTGGGCAGTGAGTAAGAGACAGCAAGGGAGAAGGCTAGGTAGGTGAAGGCAGTGAGTAGGAGACAGCAGGGTGAGGAGGCTAGGTAGGTCAAGGCAGTGAGTAGGAGACAACAGGGTAAGGAGGCTAGGTAGGTGGAGGCAGTGAGTAAGAGACAGCAAGGTGAGAAGGCCAGGTAGGTGGAGGCAGTGAGTAAGAGACAGCAAGGTGAGAAGGCAGGTAGATGGAGGCAGTGAGTAAGAGACAGCAAGGCGAGAAGGCCAGGTAGATGGAGGCAGTGAGTAAGAGACAGCAAGGTGAGAAGGCTAGGTAGGTGGAAGGCAGTGAGTAGGAGACAGCAAGGCGAGAAGGCCAGGTAGGTGGAGGCAGTGAGTAAGAGACAGCAAGGGTGAGGAGGCTAGGTAGGTGGAGGCAGTGAGTAGGAGACAGCAAGGTGAGAAGGCCAGGTAGGTGGAGGCAGTGAGTAGGAGACAGCAAGGCGAGAAGGCCAGGTAGGTGGAGGCAGTGAGTAAGAGACAGCAAGGCGAGAGGCTAGGTAGGTGGAGGCAGTGAGGAAGAGACAGCAAGGTGAGAAGGCCAGGTAGGTGGAGGCAGTGAGTAAGAGACAGCAAGGTGAGAAGGCCAGGTAGGTGGAGGCAGTGAGTAAGAGACAGCAAGGCGAGAAGGCTAGGTAGGTGGAGGCAGTGAGTAAGAGACAGCAAGGCGAGAAGGCTAGGTAGATGGAGGCAGTGAGGAAGAGACAGCAAGGTGAGAAGGCCAGGTAGATGGAGGCAGTGAGTAAGAGACAGCAAGGCGAGAAGGCCAGGTAGGTGGAGGCAGTGAGTAAGAGACAGCAAGGCGAGGAGGCTAGGTAGGTGGAGGCAGTGAGGAAGAGACAGCAAGGTGAGAAGGCAGGTAGATGGAGCAGTGAGAAGAGACAGCAAGGTGAGAAGGCAGGTAGAGGAGGCAGTGAGTAGAGACAGCAAGGCGAGAAGGCCAGGTAGGTGGAGGCAGTGAGTAAGAACAGCAGGAGGAGGCTAGTAAGTGAGGAGTGAGAGAGACAGCAAGGCGAGAAGGCCAGGTAGGTGGAGGCAGTGAGTAAGAGACAGCAGGGTGAGGAGGCAGGTAGGTGGAGGCAGTAGTAGGAGACAGCAAGGCGAGAAGGCCAGGTAGGTGGAGGCAGTGAGTAAGAGACAGCAAGGTGAGAAGGCCAGGTAGATGGAGGCAGTAAGTAGGAGACAGCAAGGTGAGAAGGCCAGGTAGGTGGAGGCAGTGAGTAAGAGACAGCAAGGCGAGAAGGCCAGGTAGATGGAGGCAGTGAGGAAGAGACAGCAAGGCGAGAAGGCCAGGTAGGTGGAGGCAGTGAGTAAGAGACAGCAAGGCGAGAAGGCTAGGTAGGTGGAGGCAGTGAGTAAGAGACAGCAAGGCGAGAAGGCCAGGTAGGTGGAGGCAGTGAGTAAGAGACAGCAAGGTGAGGAGGCTAGGTAGGTGGAGGCAGTGAGGAGAGACAGCAAGGCGAGAAGGCCAGGTAGGTGGAGGCAGTGAGTAAGAGACAGCAGGGTGAGGAGGCAGGTAGGTGGAGGCAGTAAGTAGGAGACAGCAAGGCGAGAAGGCCAGGTAGGTGGAGGCAGTGAGTAAGAGACAGCAGGGTGAGGAGGCTAGGTAGGTGGAGGCAGTAAGTAGGAGACAGCAAGGCGAGAAGGCCAGGTAGGTGGAGGCAGTGAGTAAGAGACAGCAGGGTGAGGAGGCTAGGTAGGTGGAGGCAGTAAGTAGGAGACAGCAAGGCGAGAAGGCCAGGTAGGTGGAGGTAGTGAGTAGAGACGCAGGGTGAGAGGGGTAAGTAGGAGACAGCAAGGTGAGAAGGCCAGGTAGGTGGAGGCAGTGAGTAGGAGACAGCAAGGTGAGAAGGCCAGGTAGGTGGAGGCAGTGAGTAAGAGACAGCAAGGTGAGAAGGCCAGGTAGGTGGAGGCAGTGAGTAAGAGACAGCAAGGCGAGAAGGCTAGGTAGATGGAGGCAGTGAGGAAGAGACAGCAAGGCGAGAAGGCCAGGTAGATGGAGGCAGTGAGGAAGAGACAGCAAGGTGAGAAGGCCAGGTAGATGGAGGCAGTAAGTAGGAGACAGCAAGGTGAGAAGGCCAGGTAGATGGAGGCAGTGAGTAAGAGACAGCAAGGTGAGAAGGCCAGGTAGATGGAGGCAGTGAGTAAGAGACAGCAAGGCGAGAAGGCCAGGTAGATGGAGGCAGTGAGTAAGAGACAGCAAGGCGAGAAGGCTAGGTAGATGGAGGCAGTGAGGAAGAGACAGCAAGGCGAGAAGGCCAGGTAGATGGAGGCAGTGAGTAAGAGACAGCAAGGCGAGAAGGCTAGGTAGATGGAGGCAGTGAGGAAGAGACAGCAAGGCGAGAAGGCCAGGTAGATGGAGGCAGTGAGGAAGAGACAGCAAGGTGAGAAGGCCAGGTAGATGGAGGCAGTGAGTAAGAGACAGCAAGGTGAGAAGGCCAGGTAGATGGAGGCAGTGAGGAAGAGACAGCAAGGTGAGAAGGCCAGGTAGATGGAGGCAGTGAGTAAGAGACAGCAAGGCGAGAAGGCCAGGTAGATGGAGGCAGTGAGGAAGAGACAGCAAGGCGAGAAGGCTAGGTAGATGGAGGCAGTGAGGAAGAGACAGCAAGGCGAGAAGGCCAGGTAGGTGGAGGCAGTGAGTAAGAAACAGCAAGGCAAGGAGGCTAGGTAGGTGAAGGCAGTGAGGATGAGACAGCAAGGCGAGAAGGCCAGGTAGGTGGAGGCAGTGAGTAAGAGACAGCAGGGTGAGGAGGCTAGGTAGGTGGAGGCAGTAAGTAGGAGACAGCAAGGCGAGAAGGCCAGGTAGGTGGAGGCAGTGAGTAAGAGACAGCAGGGTGAGGAGGCAGTAAGTAGGAGACAGCAAGGTGAGAAGGCCAGGTAGGTGGAGGCAGTGAGTAAGAGACAGCAAGGTGAGAAGGCCAGGTAGGTGGAGGCAGTAAGTAGGAGACAGCAAGGTGAGAAGGCCAGGTAGGTGGAGGCAGTGAGTAAGAGACAGCAAGGCGAGAAGGCTAGGTAGATGGAGGCAGTGAGGAAGAGACAGCAAGGCGAGAAGGCTAGGTAGATGGAGGCAGTGAGGAAGAGACAGCAAGGTGAGAAGGCCAGGTAGATGGAGGCAGTGAGGAAGAGACAGCAAGGTGAGAAGGCCAGGTAGATGGAGGCAGTGAGTAAGAGACAGCAAGGCGAGAAGGCCAGGTAGGTGGAGGCAGTGAGTAAGAAACAGCAAGGCAAGGAGGCTAGGTAGGTGGAGGCAATGAGTAGTAGACAGCAAAGTGAGAATTTTGTTTAACAAAGATATTACATGTGCTAGAAATTATCATTGGACAATTTGACGGGCTTCACTAACAAGGAATTTCGGTCAATGTCATTCATATCAACAAACTTGGTAGCCCTTTATCTCTACATGCTACGGATCCAAATTCATGTCTGTATTGCTTCCAGAATTTGGCAAGGGTTAAAAGATTTTTTTAATTTTTATTTTTGGCCTGAGACATTGAATGTAGGTCAGAGTTAAGCATATTAACAAAATTGATAGCATTTTGTAGACCAGTCGTTGACCCTCTGGTAACGCAATACCTGGCCGTGCACGCGAGACCATTATACATGTACTTACATGGCCCTATGACGGTGACGATCTATTCTAGGCGTTATTTAGGATGAGATTGGAGTTGCCGTGTAAAGACGGTCCATCCAGGCGGTATTTAGGATGACATTGGAGTTGCCGGGCAGTGACGACGCATTCTAGGCGGTTTTTAGGATGACATTGGAGTTGCCGTGTAAAGACGGTCATCCAGGCGGTATTTAGGATGGCATTGGAGTTGCTGGGCAGTGACGATCCACTAGGCGGTATTTAGCATGATATTGGAGTTGCCGGGCAGTGACGACGCATCTAGGCGGTTTTTAGGATGGCATTGGAGTTGCTGGGCAGTGACGATCCATATAGGCGGTATTTAGGATGACATGCAAAATTCCGGGCAGTGACGATCCCTTCCAGGCGGCGTTTAGTAACCGGAACAGGAAATAAATAACCGGTGTACAGTAGATTTGTAAAATTCAGCAAAATGAAGTGCATGCTTTAATTAATTACCTATACAAAAGTATATATTTTTAATCTACACAACATTTGCAATTGTTTTGCAGTGTTCAATTTTGGACATGTATGATTTTTTTGGGGTTTTTTTTCAAGCCTGTAAAAACCACTGTAACCAACTTTGCAACCCCGTCCCCACTAAGTTTTCCGCAGGCCGAAAACTGTACAATATTATGTGGCAGAGATTATAAGACTCTTTCATAAGTAAATATGAATGCCGAGGGTTTTGCAACATTTTGTGATCCCGAAGGTAGAATATGCTATCCGTCATATCCACTTATGAAAGAGTATTTTTCTTTCATACATCGACGTTTTATCGCAACTTTAAAATTACAATATCCCGCCATTTTGAAATAAATTCGAAGAAAACGACGACTGCAAGTCAATTTTCCATACATGAAAAATTACGTGATATTTTCAACACAAGTTCCGTTGTTTGCATCTTTTACAGTGAGGATTAGACTCCTCCCTCAAATGTTGTAACATTCTGTTACGACAGCCAATGAAAAGACTCTATGTGGTGTAGCGCAAACAATGTTGACTTCAAAGGGATCTACTGATTTGACTTGGTCCACGTAACATACACTGTTGTAGCTGTATATATAAGGCCAGAAATATTTATGTTTAGATATATGGCTCCTATTTATAAAGAAAATTATTAAACATTAGTGTCTCTTTATTTATCAATGAATAATTGGAGATTTGACGAAGAAAAACGATATAAACAGCTCAGATTGGCCTAGAGTAAAGCTATTAATAGGAGTATCCTTTTAGGTACAGAAAAAAATAGGGTCGGGTAACCCTAACCAGACGTTATTTTTTTTATTTTTTTTTTTTTATTTGCCTAATTTAGATGTTACATCCGGAAGCAGACATCCCACATCTAATTGTTAGTTGTATGAATTGTAATAGTAATTTTTAAAAGTATGCTTGAAAATATGTAGATTTCTATTCAAACCTATGATAAGTTGTGCTAAAAACACTCTATTGTAGTTCAAGAAAGCATAATTTGACGTTTGGAATATACATGTACATGTATAAAGTAACGACTCTCTAGCTCATGTGATTTCAAATAAAATAGTATTGTAAAGTTGAGATATCAAATTCCAAATTTCCACTCATTTTAACCTGTGACTATAGCTGTGTACCTGTAGGTCATGACTGTATACATGCATGTAATGCTGTTACTCCGCCCTCAGTTAGATTATCGCTGTTACTAAACTCCGCTCACGGTTTGATTCCCGAGCCGATAAACGCGCACACGACTGGTTGAAACTATTCACGTGATTTGGGGTTTGAACGATCCGAAAGTCAAATCCGGACGCTTGAACGCGTTTTACCAGAAGTTTGTGGGGGGGGGGGAGTTGAAATTTTACCGAGAAAATAGTAATTTTGATGACGCAGTGACGTCACTTGGCTTTATTGCACGAGTAGCCATGCAAAACAGCCTCAGGCGACATGAGTGTATTGCCCTAGACCAGCCGGTATTGCAACCGTTGGTATGAAAGAATATAAGACTCTTTCATAAGTGGGTATGAAGGATAGGGATATTCTACCAGAGGGTCACAAAATGTAGTAAAACCCGAGGCTTGCCGAGGGTTTTGCAATATTTTGTGATCCCGAGGGTAGAATATCCCTATCCTTCATATCCACTTATGAAAGAGTATTTTTCTTTCATACCTCGACGTTTTATATCAATTTTACAACTATAATATCCCGCCATTTTGAAATAAATTCGAAGAAATCTACGACTGCATAAAGTCAATTTCCATACATGAAAAATTACATGTACATGATATTTTTCAACACAAATTCCGTTGCATGCATCTTTTAGAGTAAAACCAGTCAATTTTGTGGGAAATAAAGTTAAAATTTTACCGAGAAAATAGAGATTTTGTTGACGCCGTGACGTTACGAGGCTTAAGCCATGCAATACAGCCTCAGGCGACATGAGTATATTGCCCTAGACCAGCCAGTATTACACGTAAAAGAAAACTGAATTGAGGCCCGTCAGATTCAGATTCAGATTCTTTTAATTCCTTGTTTTTTACAACATCGGAGAGTTGACATAAACATATACAATATAACAATGCAGACCGTGCTGGACAAACATATAACTACATTTTGCATGGCAAAACATGTACATTGTATGATTGGTTATGTATATATACTATTTCATAAAACATAAGATCAATGATTTATAATGCACATTTCAAAAAATTGAAATATTAATTAACTTAAATTAGAAATTAAATTATCTCGTAGCTTTAAAGCCAAATCTATATATTTTCCTAACCTGTTTAATTCCCCTATATTCTGGGTTGATAATAAAAGTACCAACTTAAACACACTAGGACGTTTATTATAATATGATTTAATATATTTTTTTCTTAATTCAGAGTAACAATTACATATAAGTATAAAGTGATATTCATCTTCAATGTCATTAGCATTACATACCTCACACAATCTTTGAATTCTCTGACGATTCCTATACCTCCCTTGTTCAATATTTAAATCATGTGAACTAAGTCTTATACGTGCAATATTCTTCTTATGTGAATTATTAATTGATTTTGTTAAGTAAAATTGAAGAGTGAATTTATCTACAATATGTCTATAAAGAAACCCCTTTGATATCGTTTGTACATTTGAAATTAGTTCTTGTCTATAAACATCGTAAAATCTATTCTCAATAATTTTATAAATAACTTTATCATCTACTGTCGTATTATTCCAGAGATATGTTAATCCTAATTTATTTAATTCCCCTCGTATATTTAAAATCCAACTGTCATCAGAGCGTATTCTGTCTTCGTAGCAAGCTCTTAATACACAGTTATTTGAGTTACGAATTTTAAGCCAGTATTTAATTATACGTAATTTTCTTAATGTTGACAATGGCAATCTTCCGAGTTCACAATATACTAAATTATTACAAGTGCTCTTTTTTACCCCTAGTATTTTTTTACAAAAATTTAAATGAACCTTTTCTATTTCTAAGGCTTTATGAAAACCCAAAACTTCCGCACTATAACTCAATATACTATTTACATATGTGTCAAATACAGAACATTGTGTACTTACATTAAATTGATGATTTTTGAACTTATTATTGATTGCATAATAAGCCTTATTGCCGTCAAGGGTCTGTTCTCTCTCCCACATTTTGCATAGCATTTCTTTGTGTACTTAAATAAAGTACACTTATTTTTAATATAAGTCAGATTTGTTTGCCTTTGTCTACGAGCTCAGGTAACTCCATCTATGTGAATTCATCCATTGGAAATCCAATATAGACAATGGCAGTTGCCTGTACTTTAGGCGTTTGTTAGAAAGGGTCCTGCTAAAACGACCGTATATAGCAGGGATTCCCAGGCCAGTTCAAAACAGCCAGTGCCTTCCAGAACTTTCAGTGAAATTGGAGGTTTTTAAAATGTCGACCTCTCTAGAGACCACAGTAACCATCTTGGATATATCGGGAAAATACTAAATCATTATGCATATATATATATCTTCAATAGCATCAGCGGTTACATGTCGATTTCATGAGCAATAAAAAACCGAAACACACATTTTATATTCATCAACAAAGAAATACGTGCATTATTTCTTCCCAATCAGTTTTTGAGGCAAAAAATTAATTGATTTTGCATATTTATCTGGTTACAACAATATAGGCTTTATTTTACAGTTCACGATTTATGTAAAATCAAATTCTCGGATATATTAGAAAGGAAAACTTACGGAGATATTTTTAAAATAAACATGTGCAATTATAAATATTATCAAACTTAGTAGGCATTTATGTCACCGTGCTACATGCCTAATATTTGGTTGCAAGGCCTTCTAGAACTTCACAAAAAAACATGTGAAGCGTTCACTTTTTGGCCCCTCTCATCTTGAATATAGGTCAAGGTCAATCATATTAACAAATTAAGTAAGCATTTATGTCAGCATTCCTTCTAGAAGTCATTTGAAAATTTTAGGATTTTGGCCCATATAACCTTGAATGATTTTATTAGAAGTTTTCCCGTGTTAACAGGTTCGCATTTTATTATAAGTTTTCTCGTGTTAAACAATTTTTAGGTTATCAGACCAACGTGAGCCGTCCGCCGTCGGTAAACTTTTCACATGTTAAAATGTTAAAATGATATGTTCCTGGCCAAGTGTTATTATTTTTCGGGTTGTTCCCAAATCGAAGATGGCCACCATGACACCATATGTAATTAATTTTCTATACCACTGTTACCAGGGTTATCAGATGACCTTGAAGGCCCTTGGGCCTCTTGTATTAAAATTTAAGCCCCATGTTGACTTCAGCCATCACTCTACCAGTACGTTCCACGTACTCTTAGGGTGTGATTTGGATCCCTCAGCATGTTTTATCGTTATAATGTAAACAAGATAATAAGGAGTACACATGTACTTGTACTGTGAGCTGCATTAATAAGCTGTTACATGTAATCTACGCGCACTTTAACAAAGTCACTTTTGCTTCCATGAGTTTAAACGTAATTCCTAGTACTAAAAAACCCAGTGATGATAGGTTTAAAGGCCAACTACCTTCCCGAAACGGCTTTTAATTTTTAAAACGTGAGTATTTTTGAAAAATATAAGCTTGTAGTTAATACTTAGCTATAATCATCATCAGAACAGTTTAACAAAACAAATTAAATGATAATTTCCATAACGCAATTCCGTACACGCACATATCCCCGACCTTCGAAAACTTCGGAGCTCTCTAGACGTATGGTTTCTGCTATCCAGTTCGCCGCCTTGTGTGATTTGTGACAATAATGCGCAACAACTCGAAAACCCTTCAGACTTCTTTGGGTTTATTTAATGATATTTTGTTTGAAATAACTAGATCCCCATTAGTACCCCTTACACACATGACATCATCAACAACCGGTAACCAATCAACACACGTAAATCATTTGACCAACCAATCAAAGCGAACAGATTATTTATAACCAGGACCAAGTTGTTCCAATGGTGATTAGGCTAATCACACTTCAATGTCAATTTTCAAATCAAGATAAAATATTTCTAGTTATCCAAATTTTACAAAATTTTAAAAGAATCTTAAGATCTCTATTCTTTACTTACTAGTTTAGTTTAGTGACGATATACAGTAATCACAAATTTCGCTGTAAATGAGAAATGAAAATTTCACTAATTATGTAATTACGTTTATTATGCTTTGAACAACCGGACCCAGATGGAATCCCAACAACATGACAGGCAAGGCCATCTATTATATTGGAAACAATGAAAACATATCAAAAAGGAATATCTGAAGTGAGAGTTGTCAATGGTTTGCATTTCCAGACACTTTCCAAGTTGTCTCCCTTTCAGTATACCCCTAATCTTCATGAAGATTATGGAGTGGCTCCCGTATAAAAACCGCCGACCTACGGCCTGTGGAATGTCGCTCTCCTCGCTACCTATCTATCGAAAGAACAAACAAACCAGTGATATATATCTGTATAAAGATGGTAATATCTGTGAATTCATGTAGAAATCAAAAGGACGGGAAAATTAGAAATTAGATTAAAATTTGATTAAAACTCCTTACGCTGCACGTGTTACCTATCTAAGAGGTCTTGGCCTTATATGCACGATCTGGCATATCAGGCTCTCCTATCTGTTTATATGGAATACAAAATGCACATTTAAGATAAAAGTTACCCGTCTTTCTCGCCAAAACGTGTCAGTAAAATCAAAATCAATTTTCGACCTTCATTAATCTAATCTAAGTTTTGTGATATTGATATAAATTATACACTACATTTCCGTTAGACAAATGTCAAATATTGCTTATCCGTGCGTTAATTTTAAAGTACAACACAACATCTTGTATACCCGAATAACATATAGTCGAAATAGGTACAGTAAATTAGAGTAAACTAAATTCAGCCGTAACCCTTGTGTTAAAGGCGTTCACCAAGGTTCTGCGATGATGGTCCCTCGTTTTAAGCGTTCACTGCATATCATGATTTTGATGCAATGCGCGCATCGGATGACCAATCTATTGTTTTTCACTACATCGAATGAAAATAGTCATTGTAGAAGTTGGTCCTCATCAATGTGCTCTATAAAATGGATTTTAGCTTAAGTCAGGAACAGTCAATTCCTATAAAGTTGGTCCTATTCCGCTATCACAAACGATATAATACGTTATCCCTACTTATGAAGCATGTATTGAGACGTTGTCACAACGATGCCAAGTCGTTAAAGCAATTTCTGTTTAATTATTTTATTTTTAACTGAACGATAAGTTATTTCAATAAAGATACGCATGTTTACCAACGTCGATAATGTCAACGTCAGATATTAAGTTGAACTTAGTCTGAGGTGATTACATGCGTTCACAGGGACTTGAGAAATGGATATATCAATGAAAATGATATATATCAATAACAATGATATACATCTGTGAAATGATATATGAAAATTGGAATAGATCAAATTATATGCTAATATAACTAATTATTAGACACTTGTGTAGATATGTAGCATTTATGTGTAAATATGTTAAATATAACTAATTCTCATATCCATGTGTAGATATGTAAAATATGTCTAATTCCCATTTCCCTGTGTAGATATGTCAAATATAACTAACTCCCATATCCATGTGTAAATATGTAAAATATAACTAATTCTCATATCCATGTGTAGATATATAAAATAGAAATAATTACCATATACCTGTGTAAATATGTAAAATATAACTAATTCCCATAACTAATTCCCATATCCATGTGTAGATATGTAAAATATAACTAATTCCCATATACCTGTGAAGATATGTAAAATACATATAACAATATTCACGTCCCTGTGGTATCCCATCTCGATCATTCAACTGTTAGTTCCCTGTAGACCTATTAGCCCAAATGAGATGTTTTGGCTACCCTCTGTCTCCGTATAAGATATAAGGACTCTCACAGGAAGGACAGACTTTTATCTCCTTCTTATCAAACCCGATCTCACACTCCTAACTTTCCTAGTTCGTATTAAAGCATTAAAGCCTCACGTCCTTCCCAAAACGGCTTTTAATTTATAAAATGGAACGTAAAACGAGATTGGTAATTTTGTAAAGTCGCCTTAGTTAAAACTCACCGTGAATACTACGCTTATCATCACTTTCTCTAAACAATTTAATTACTACAAATTAAATTTTAATTTTCATAACGTGGGTCGTTTTATGTTTCCCGCCGCCGTCCTAATTACTGCGGGTTAGTTGACTGTCACTGTACCAGATGGCAGAAGCGAAATGAATCTCTACTGCAACATAGATTGAACAGAGAATATCGCATTTATTTGATGGTCTATTCTCATCTCAGGCCATCGATATCAATCTTCCTTTGATGTTATTGTTTTTAAGGAGCTATTATTTTTTTGTCTCGGGTCGATAGTATGTCTTTGAATACGGTATGACTTTGTCCGCTGGGAAAGTTTTGACGATAAAAAGATATTTATGAAAACAATAACTTTATAAACAAGTCGCAGTCTGTAAACATTATTGTGTTTGGTAGAATATGTGGTCAAAAAAGTCCACAGATCGCGCGATAAGCTCGTGGTGGTGGAACGTTAGGCTGGTCTCGTGCAGGATTGTTAGCTATCTGCACATGATGTCGCATCCTCGATATTCCAGGGGTTCGATCACTTACGATCTCTGAACATTGTTATGTTTGGAGAATATGTGGTCAAAAGAAAGTCCACAGATCGCGCGATAAGCTCGTGGTCTCGTGCAGGATTGTTAGCTATCTACACATGATTGTCGTAATTTATGGTCAAATAAAAAAGATTTTCCTGCTGAACAAAAACACGCGGACACGCTATTTAATACACACTATTAACAAAACTATAATAAATCATTGTTTTAAATCTGAAACGAAGAGCTTACCTTTAGAGAAATAGCTTTTTATTTTCAAAATTTAGCTGTTAAACAGATTGATGATTTTATAGATTCCAAAAAGATCTAAGCTTAACGTAAACAATATGCTTATCATAGTTTTTTTTATTGCATACAACTATATAACAAGCATATATATAGGGAGCAGTATAATAAATATCACCAATATGACGTGTACAAGCATAAAATGACAGAGGACAAAATTTCAGTATTTCAATACTTCTAACAATTTTAAATATAATTATTTTTACAAGTGTTAGCTTCCCAAAAAGCTTAGTGGGCTACACCGAAGCTTAACCATTTGGTTGAATAGAATATGAAAATAAAACGATGATATGATAATACAGCTTAGCAATTTCAAATGTTGGAAATGAAACCACGATCCGCAGGGGACCAATAATGTTACAAGACACGCGTTCTTTGTAGTAAAACATAGTTAAATAAGTCATATTCTTGTCGTTGGTCGAAATATTGAAAACTTTGTATTATGTACCAGTGATCACGTGATTGTGTGTTTACTTACAAATATAGTGATTTCTCATTCTTCATGTATATATAATTTGGCCTTTTGACGGACATCTTATTTTCTTTGTGTCATGTTTATCTATTCTGAAACCAAAATAAGGTAAATAAAAATTTATATTTCTACAAATTTAGCCGGGAGCAGCCGATCTTCGCTGATCCTAGATTAGACGGTTAAACCGATTGAGTTAGTCAATTCGCACTATACTATTTATAGATAAAACATGGAAATGACAGCTTTATAACTCATTTCAGACCATTATTTAATATCAAAACAGTACATATGTGCAAGGCAAAAGATATGCATGCAATATAAATAACATTTTGGAGTCTAAATATATTTTCTAATAAAGCATTTTTTCCGAAGAAATGGCAAGCAAACTATCACTATATTTGGAAGTAAACACACAATCACGTGATCACTAGTTACCCATGATACATTTCTATATTTCGGCCAATGGCATGAATGAGGTAAGAGCACGTGATTTGTCTTACTACGTTTTTACTACAACAACAGATGCATGGAATTCAATGTGGTTCCCGTCTTTGGAGGTAAAACCCCATCTCGGGAGGATTTTTAGCCTAAAAGTTGAACCAATATTTTATTTTGTACATGGCCATTAAGTCCGAAATAAAAATCCGTTATGCCTTTATATAAGTGTAGCGGGGGATGTAAATATTTTTGTATATATATGGACAGGGCAAGCTAACAAGTTAAACTGGTTTCCCGATGTGTATTGTGTACCTGTCCTGTGACCTTTTTTATACTTTGGTAGTGTTTCCGTCGTGCAATTATTCCTCGTGAGTTTTAGTCCTAGATGTGTGTCTGTGTTTCCTATGTCGTGATTTATTAGGTAAATATAGATAGGTTGAATAATTTAGGAACGGGTAGGGATGGGACAGTTTTTATGCAATTATATATGACAATGGGGGCTGGTCATACATATAGTATTTGTACGGTAGTATTGTCGACTAGGCCTATGCTGTTGTCTGTGTTCTTTGAGTCGTAGATATTTCATGTTGCAATTGTAATATTTGTTCTTCCTCTCAGCAGACAGACAAGCCAAACTATACTACCCACCAAACCTGGGTTGCTTTATACACAGGGGCGAGTCGTGAGTAGTCATATGTCATTTCAAACTGGGCCCAACGCTTCGGTGACAAATAGACGCAAACATATATTTCTGAAATTCAATCTGTTTCCCAACTTTGGAAATGAAACCACGATCTGCGCAGGATTTTTCCCATAATGGTACAAGACACGCTTGTTTTGTAGTAAAAATGTAGTAAAACAAGTCACGTGCTAATACCTCATTCATGCCATTGGCCGCAAAATATGGAATTGTATTATGGGTGACTAGTGATCACGTGATCACGTAAGCATTTTAGATTCATGTATATGGAAATGACGTCACACTCAACAACGTTTCGAAGAATACAGGATTGATTTCTCGTGTTCCTTTACCGTTTTAAGTTCCGATAACTATCCGGGCCAAGTCGACGGCCGTTTTACCACTATAACGTATTAGGAGAAGGAAGACGAAGACGTTTAGGAGGGGGGGGGGGGGGAGGAGGAGGAAGGGGAGGGGTCCGTTCCTGGATTCTTATTTCATCGTTTTACGACGCATCAAGTATAATCTTAACGCCCTGACTGCAAGGCACATTGATTCGGCATTAAATTGCGGCCCGTTTGTATCTGTAATGTGATTTTCCCCAAAAATTAAATAAATAGAACAAATTTTAAATGCGCCATATACGATCAATCGCCTCTGATGATCATGTACTAGATCTGCAGGTAAAAATCCAAACGTCATACTACTGTCAGTACTCAGTGTTGTTTACATAAACTGTTAATATGATGATAGCGATTGCTGGGACGGGTTCCGAAGCAACGTACATTTGAAAGTATATCGTATTTCCTGACCAATCAGAATTCTGTTAATCAATATTACACGTGTTTCTTCTTCATGTAAATCGTGTCGAACAATATCAATAACAGGTACTTGATGGGTAATAAGGGCGGAGATACCCGGATGGTATGACGGAAAGACCCGGATGATAAGGCTCCCAGCTGTAAGAAACACGCTCGTACAACAGTAATGCCACCTGTCTACTACACAGTGTAGCGAGCCAATACACTATATATAAACTCACTATCTAACCAAACACCGGAGCTACTGGAATGGAGACACAGTTACACACCGTTTTCATATTTACAGAATGTGCATTTGTTTTCATGTGACATAATTATATCAAAATGTGCTGTTTTCTTTCCCGTATAACGGAGAGGTAAATGGCGATAGATTGATATACCTATTAACAAACATTACCTGGGGGTTCAATATCCGGATTCAATATGAAAGGGAACACGGTGAATATCCTTGTACTAGGAAAAGAGGGCGTTGGAAAAACTGGTAAGTGGATTTTTATCTTATATCAACGTTAGTTTGATACACTGGTATTGATATAATACTTATTACAAACCTAAAAAAAATGACTGTAAAACTGGAATAGAATGGAATGCAAAAATAAAATGTTAGCGCATTAAACTCCCTAAAGGAAAGTGCGACATGCACTTTTAACCAAATACATACACAATGTGTGTTTGATACACAATGTGTGCTTGTTTGATATGGTGTTTACTTCACACTTGGAAATTATGTTCCAAAGGAAAGATAAAATCCAAATAGGTTTAACGAAATCGTCTGATACAAGCTGTGAAACTCTAAAAGGGTGACTCGATCGACCGAATTCCGGATTATCGATACTGACTACGATTACGGATTACAGAAATATGTGTTGAAATCCGGATTGATAGAAAGCAGATGTTTTACTTGTGTCGTACTGATTGTTGTACGTGGTCGTGTGTTTAAATCTGACACCAGTCGGGTCCTGTTTTTTAACCACACAGTTCTATAACACTGAGGTTGTATCTTCTACTTGGTTACCAATCTAGTTTTCTGCATTATAGAATAAGTGGACCACACATTTGTGTCACTTTTTCAATCATTTCCTTCTAAAGGAAAATGGCATTCGAGTGGTTTATTACATGTTACCAGCTACAGTGCACTTTTTGTGTCCATGGACATCTTTGTTATCCTCCATTGAGATAGGCGACCATAAGCACTCAAGCTGGGAGCAGACGTCGATTTCTTGTTAACTCAGTTTTGTACGCCATTTTCGTGTTGAACGATTTTAAGTGTACCAATTCTGTATTTTGAACCTTTGTGAATATTTTTCATAGTTATATGCCGACCTTGACACTTGACCTTAGCACTCGACAGCAAAGATAATGATTATGGAAGCACTTTAGGAATACTTAAAACCACACGGTGATTCACGTAATGTGCTATTTACATGTTATTATATCGCATGTTCACACAAACATTTGTTTTGCCTCAGATATCCCTGTCGTTTTGTTGTGTTCCAAACATGATTAACAAACACACTATATTTGAAAAGCGAGAAAAAAAACACAATTTTTTTTTCTAATTTAATATTATTTGATTATTTCACAAATTTCCACAAAAAAGAGATAAATATATAGAGAAAAATGTCAATAGAGCCAAACGCCTGTGGTCTGTGAAATACATTTGATGTATCTCACCTTTGTGTTGTATACCGATTGGTTTGGCTTTGAGATTTAGAGGACTAGCTATTCGTTAACATGTGATATTGTTATTTTACATATGTACATACTCATATACTTCAATATAAAACCAAGTTTGGTGCAAAGCAACCACAAATAACATTTGTTAGTCGAGACTTAGAGAGATATACGTCCGAGGGTGAGATATACAGGAGAAAAGGATAAAAGATAAAAAGTCTTAGCAATTTTTGACAACTTGTTTCTTTGAAGTAAAAATGATGTGATATATTTTCCGTTCTAATAAGTATATATTCCATGTAAAACGTTTAATCTATCTTGATCTTCCCGCTAAAACGACATCATTTGGTGCTGAATATACCACAGGTTACACATTAATGTTCAAAAGAGATGATCAATAGGCGAGATGTTTTGCAACTGAAGTGGGTAATGGCTTACAACACCTGTAACTACCAACTACTGATAACCCCCATCCCTGATACTCCAAGGGTTCCGATCACTTACAACGACATTGTTAGTGATCGGAACCCCTGGAGTATCGAGGATGCCGATTATCATGGATACCAAGTTACTGACATTTTGATAGATGCCAGCATGTTATGTAATGGTGATGTCCCTAAAGTTTATATTGAATTCCTAGCCTTGGTGGATAATACAGCCGTTCTGCATATATTAACACTAATAGCATCGCTTTGATGTATTGCTGCAAACAGGTATGAAGTTCGTGTGCTTGAGTGCCGTGTTGTGATGGCCTTTAAGTCACGATATTGTTTTATTTATATATTTCTGTGTCTTCCTCAAACTTGTTAAGCAGAAACACGATGCAGAATTAATTTGACGACAGTTGACGGACAGTTTAGAGAAATTATATGTCAGAATGAGGGACGTTCTGCGACATTGTTATTGTCTACCATATACGATGTATTTCCTTCCTTGATTCCATTCTTCCTTTTTATCTTCCTTCCTTCCTTGTTTCTATTCTTCCTTCTTATCTTACTTCCTTTCTTGTTTCCATTCTTCCTTTTTATCTTCCTTCCTTGTTTCTATTCTTCCTTCTTATCTTACTTCCTTTCTTGTTTCCATTCTTCCTTTTTATCTTCCTTCCTTCCTTGTTTCTATTCTTCCTTCTTATCTTACTTCCTTTCTTGTTTCCATTCTTCCTTTTTATCTTCCTTCCTTCCTTGTTTCTATTCTTCCTTCTTATCTTACTTCCTTTCTTGTTTCCATTCTTCCTTTTTATCTTCCTTCCTTCCTTGTTTCTATTCTTCCTTCTTATCTTACTTCCTTTCTTGTTTCCATTCTTCCTTTTTATCTTCCTTCCTTCCTTGTTTCTATTCTTCCTTTTTATCTTACTTCCTTTCTTGTTTCCATTCTTCCTTTTTATCTTCCTTCCTTCCTTGTTTCTATTCTTCCTTCTTATCTTACTTCCTTTCTTGTTTCCATTCTTCCTTTTTATCTTCCTTCCTTGTTTCTATTCTTCCTTCTTATCTTACTTCATTTCTTGTTTCCATTCTTCCTTCTTATCTTACTTCCTTTCTTGTTTCCATTCTTCCTTTTTATCTTACTTCCTTTCTTGTTTCCATTCTTCCTTTTTATCTTCCTTCCTTCCTTGTTTCTATTCTTCCTTTTATCTTACTTCCTTTCTTGTTTCCATTCTTCCTTTCTATCTTCCTTCCTTCCTTGTTTCCATTCTTCTTTTTTATCTTACTTCCTTTCTTGTTTCCATTCTTCCTTTTTATCTTACTTCCTTCCTAACTTCCCTCCTTCCTTCCTCTTCTACCTTCATAACGACACAATCGGCCATTTTAATTAAGTAATTGCAAACAACACAAAAATATCTGCCAATTCTAGGTTTTTTTCGGGTAAAACCCAAATTCGCAAAGTAAAAGTCAATAAAGAATTGATGCTAATTAGATATGAAATATGAAAATAGAACGAGAGAACTAGTGATAGGAGCAGTTCTTGAAATAATTTACCTATCAAATGTCACAGGCGACTGATGTGTATACATACACGTCATCAGATGTTTCGTTGTGCTGTTTCTTTTCTTGGTTTCATAAGTCATATCATTCATGCTTATGTCCGCTAAAACTGATTTCATAAACATTATAATATTGACAATTCCTTTAGATAGAGAAGCGGATTGCCAGACTTTGTTTGAGGAATGGGGCCAAACAACAAACGTTTTGTTTCTAGTGCATACATCTAACCACAGTACATACATGGAATCTTCCGGAAAGGACAAATTACATTTATCATTTTGTATAAGGACTATTATATTTAATAATGCATAAACATTTATCGAACATTTGAATGTACGACATTCGTGTTTGATGATATTCGAGATGTTCTGTTTTGAAATTTCGAATCATGATTTGGTAATGCTGTGGCTGCCATATCTGAAGTGATGTTACATAGAAGGGCAACCATATTTCATCGAGAGTGGACAGAATGGACTGATCGTCCGTGTAACATATAGAGTGAGAGATTAAAATAATGTTCAAGAATTGAACCAAAACTTCACCAGTGAATGGAAATAGTTTCACAAGTCATTATCTCCTTAAACCATAAAAACACGAGATTCAGTCGTTTACAGTCTGAAATGAAAAGATAGAGTAGTTTTAAAAGCTCTAGATGTTTTAAATCTCAAGAGGTCCATATTATTACCAAAAACCTTCATTCGTTTGAAACTGACAATACAAACTTTAAAACTGACAAATCTCTCTGGTATATTGGGATCCTTAATGACTCGATCCATAAACAGTGTAACTGTTTATGTACCATAGACTAGGAACCAGACCTCCGAAGGCGAACAGATGTACAGTATGTATAGTCCACGCCGAAACACGTGTTTCACATAACATGTACACCAGAAACAAACACACAACTTTAAAATAACAATTTCTTACTAAGACAATTTGGCAAAACGTATTCAGAATCAATTAAACATCCGCCCAAAACAGTCGTTATAATGGCATTCATAACTTGTTTTATGTTATTAGTTATAACGTAAACAAACATATCGCCAACAGTACACGCACTTGAATGGTATACTGTATGCAATTAAGGATGGGGTTCATATTATGAACTTTAATGTCATATCATTTTGTTTAACATAAATGCTTCGCTGTCTAGTTTGTGCATGTTTTCTATATTGATAAAGGAGAAGATATCATCAAAATGTTTGGAATTAATGAGGAAACTTCATGATGCTCAACCATCGTGTATATGTATGTTTAAGTAATACATAAATAATATCAAATTATTTATTTTGCTTTCGGTGCATGCACAATCATTACTTCATTTCATATTTGTCAGCGGTGGAGCATCTTTAATTTTTTTTATTCAGTTTCTTAAACAAACAAAGTGAAACCCACATTTAAGTCAAAATGTTGAGGAGAAAACTAGACGCAAGTCGGCATATCCCCGGATAAATTTAGACAAAATAAAATGTTTTTTGGGTTGCGTGTTCGATGTCTCTGGTGTTTAGTCAGATAGCACTGAAAAAGCCACAACTACAAATAGTCACAACACGAACATACCACAGTCTCCCAAAACACACACGTATTTTACAGACACTGTATACCCGGGAATCTATCCTTAATGACCTTGACTGTTAATATGACGTTAATCTAATCAAACCACTACCTGATCAACCACTACCTGATCAACCACTCAGTGATCAAACCACTACCACTCAACCATCAACCACTACCTGATCAACCACTACCTGATCAACCACTACCTGATCAACCACTAACTGATCTGATCAAACCACTCACCTGATCAACCACTACCTGATCAACCACTCATGATCAACCACTACCTGATCAACCACTACCTGATCAACCACTCAGTGATCAAACCACTCAGTGATCAACCACTACCTGATCAACCACTACCTGATCAACCACTACCTGATCAACCACTACCTGATCAACCACTCACTGATCAACCACTACCTGATCAACCACTCAGTGATCAACCACTACCTGATCAACCACTACCTGATCAACCACTAACTGATCAACCACTACCTGATCAACCACTAAGTGATCAACCACTACCTGATCAACCACTACCTGATCAACCACTAACTGATCAACCACTACCTGATCAACCACTACCTGATCAACCACTACCTGATCAACCACTAACTGATCAACCACTACCTGATCAACCACTCAGTGATCAACCACTAACTGATCAACCACTCAGTGATCAAACCACTACCTGATCAACCACTACCTGATCAACCACTACCTGATCAACCACTACCTGATCAAACCACTACCTGATCAACCACTACCTGATCAACCACTAACTGATCAACCACTACCTGATCAACCACTACCTGATCAACCACTACCTGATCAACCACTACCTGATCAACCACTAACTGATCAAACCACTACCTGATCAACCACTAACTGATCAACCACTAACTGATCAACCACTACCTGATCAACCACTACCTGATCAACCACTACCTGATCAACCACTAACTGATCAACCACTACCTGATCAACCACTCAGTGATCAAACCACTCAGTGATCAACCACTCAGTGATCAACCACTACCTGATCAACCACTCAGTGATCAACCACTAACTGATCAACCACTACCTGATCAACCACTCACTGATCAACCACTCAGTGATCAACCACTCAGTGATCAAACCACTCACCTGATCAACCACTACCTGATCAACCACAACTCAGATTGATCAAACCACTACCTGATCAACCACTACCTGATCAACCACTCAGTGATCAAACCACTCACCTGATCAACCACTAACTGATCAACCACTACCTGATCAACCCACTCAACTGATCCAACCACTACCTGATAACAACAAACCACTAACTACCTGATCAACCACTACCTGATCAACCACTAACTGATCAAACCACTACCTGATCAACCACTACCTGATCAAACCACTACCTGATCAACCACTAGTGATCAACCACTACCTGATCAAACCACTCCTGAGTCAAACCACTCAATCACACTAACGATCAAACCACTACTGATGATCAACCACTAACTGATCAACCACTACCTGATCAACCACTACAGTGATCAACCACTAACTGATCAACCACTCAGTGATCAACCACTACCTGATCAACCACTACTGATCAACCACTGATCAACCACTACCTGATCAACCACTCAGTCATCAACCACTACAGTGATCAACCACTACATGAACCACTATCTACCTGATCAACCACTACCTGATCAACCACTACCTGATCAACCACTACCTGATCAACCACTACCTGATCAACCACTCAGATCAACACTACCAACCACTACCTGATCAACCACTCAGTGATCAACCACTAGACTGATCAACCACTACCTGATCAACCACTCCTGATCAACCACTCAGTGATCAACCACTCAAATCTGATCAACACTACTGATCAACCACTAAGTGATCAACCACTACCTGATCAACCACTAACTGATCAACCACTACCTGATCAACCACTAAGTGATCAACCACTCAGTGATCAACCACTCAGTGATCAACCACTCAGATCAACCACTAAACTGATCAACCACTACCTGATCAACCACTACCTGATCAACCACTGATCAACCACTACCTGATCAACCACTCAGTGATCAACCACTACAACTGATCAACCACTACTGATCACCATAATACCTGATCAACCACTCAGGATCAACCACTAACTGATCAACCACTCAGTGATCAACCACTACCTGATCAACCACTCAGTGATCAAACCACTCAGTGATCAACCACTACCTGATCAACCACTCACTGATCAAACCACTCAGAATCAAACCACTACAACCACTAACTGATCAACCACTAACTGATCAACCACTACCTGATCAACCACTACATGATCAACCACTACCTGATCAACCACTCTGATCAACCACTACCTGATCAACCACTACCTGATCAACCACTACCTGATCAACCACTAGATGATCAACCACTCAGTGATCAACCACTACTGATCAACCACTAACTGATCAACCACTAACTGATCAACCACTACCTGATCAACCACAAACTTATCAACCACTCAGTGATCAACCACTCAGTGATCAAACCACTCAGTGATCAACCACTAACTGATCAACCACTAACTGATCAACCACTACCTGATCAACCACAAACTGATCAATCACTCAGTGATCAACCACTGACTAAATAGAGGTACAATACACAGTGCAATGTGTCTGTCGGTGTTTTACTGAGGTAGGTAACACTATAAGGTAGATTTAAGCTATCACAAGAGGACACGTTCAGATCCCCCATACTTACCACCCTTAGACCTGGCAGTAGATTGACAAACTATGGGGCGGACACCACAAATACCATAGTCTCCCACGGGAGTCTGTCCTTATTAGAGTTATCTGTACAGAAAATCATAACCTTAATTTTACAAAGCCAACTTGTTTTATTTGGTGGCAGCGGTGGGATACAAACCAATGAAGCGATTACCCACCCAATAGGACTGCGCTCGACGTTGCGACACACAACCACATAAGCTAGCTAGTGGACTGAGCGGCTGAAATATTCATACCAATAAATAGCAATATCATACATCTTCAAAGGACATCTTGGTCTGGACACCAAGTCCGTGATGTAATTCTGACATAAAAATCTATCGGAAAGTTGATTACACGAGTTCTATAGATTCCTGAGGACCAAATGGTATGGGGAAGGGATATAGGGCTAACAGGGCGCTTGATTTTCGCGTTTTGGGCGGTAATTCGTGAAATTTCATATTGAGTAACTGTCAGTTAACTTGGTATATAAATTTACTATATTTGCGTAAATAGTTTCATTGCGGCATCCAAAACAGATATAATCGAATGAATCTATGTAAAAAAATTCGTTTGAAACTACGCCTGTATTTGGTGGTTAAATCCAGATTTATATTTACGCTACTTGAGGTATCTTTAAGTTTGTGAAACAAAGCATTTGATTTTGTACCATAAAAATAAATTTAATTATGACATCCTATGCCTGTTTACATAGCAGTACATATCTAGTACAAACACAGTACAAAACAAACCTACGTTAACCTGAACATCAGCCCTGCAGGTAGGGCGTTAGAATTGTACCTGCTGCCCCTATTGCATGATCGTAAAAGGCGACTAAATTAGGATCTTATCTTTTCTCTTCTTCCTAACTGACTTTATCTTTCCTAATGCCTCCCTTGGCACCGCCTCACTTTGGCCTTGAGTTGAGGTTCGCCCCTGTGAGGAAGGCTCTGGGTTCTGTCCCCTGGTCGAGACACACCAAAGTCTATAAAAGTGGTAGTTTCTGCTCCTGCTTAGCGTTCAGCATACGGGAGTGGGACGACTGGTTCGCCCGTTGTCAGTATAATGTGACCGGGTGGGGTGTGTTGCTTGGTGTCTTCGGCGGCATGCTTCAGTGATATAGCACTATAAAAAGGGCAACAGTTCCACTATACAAGAAGACACAACACGAACATACCGCAGTCTCCCAGTACACTCACCTCGCACAACATACACGCAACACACCGCATACATGGGGGCCGTCCTTACATGACCATAGCTGTTAATAGGACGTTAATAAATCAAACAAACAAACAAACCTGAACATCACAGAAGGCAAGCTCTATTACCGGGAAATTGTCTTGAACACCATGATCTGCCGAGAAGCCTTACAGTCCCGATAGAGAACTGGTATCGCGTAAAATATACAGTTATAAATCATAAGGAACGCATATTTTACCATTACGTCCCAACTGTCAGTGAAGAGGATAAAAATGTTCCTAAATGTCGAGCCGATCAACAACACCTTCCTTGGAACTTCTGACAAACTCGTTGTTGTGTTTGTTTTGTGATTTTTTATTTATTGCTATGGGATAACTTGTTAGATGGTAATTTTCTGAACGCTGGGACCTCATTAAATAAAGGTACAACATCTCACGTGGATTCAAACTCGTAGACAACGAAGAGAAGTTACAACCTTCTTCACCGTGGCGAACGCTCATCTCAAGGCTGCCAATGTGTAGAAAGAGAGACCAGATTGGGTGAAGATCAATGGGAAAAAATTGGATTTCGAGCCAGATTGGGTGAAGATAAATGGAAATAATTTGATTTCGAGCTGAAGTCATGTCTGTGTGTGGTGAGTGAGTTTTGGGGAACTGTGGTACGTGGTGAGTGTATGGGAGTTTTGAGAGACTGCAGTATACTATTGTTGTATCTCCTTGTGATAGTTTAACTCTAACGTAGCGCTGTACCATATTGGAAAAGTCATCCTGAAATGACCTTTGTTGTTAGTGTCCGTTATCAACCAAACAGCTCCTATCCAGGAACAAACTGCATCAATTTAAGTTAAATTTCTAGCCATGGATACTTAATTCTTTATATATACAATCCCATTATTTTTCTTTGTTAGTAATTCCTTTGAAAGTGTTGAAAAACGTGATCAGTCAGACAGGTTATATATTTTATATAAGGACATTCATGTAGCCATGATTAACGATAACTAGGTTGATGTTTGAACCGTTTTGCTGTCCTTTACCATATTTTATCTGCGGTGTATGGCCAGTTAATTTGCATTTGAAGCATAACTAATTGACACAAAATATTGAGATGTTTTTGTAAGACTACGAATTTAAAACATATTATACACTGATTATATATTTCATAATTTAAATCTACTGTGCATGAAACAATACCAGTTTTTACTCTAAATATTATAATTTCCTAAATGAAAAATTGTATTTTTTGTTAGAACTACCAAACCGACCACACACAAGATGTTTATCACTGGAGGACGCCTACATACCATACGGATACAGATAGTGCTTTTTTCACACTCATTTGTGTTTCAAAATGTCAATTAAATCTGAGTTACTAGATAGAAGAATAAAAAGAGGAAATGGGATGAACTATAAGTTGATATAATAGTTTTACCTTACTTCTTATACAGTCAATAAGTACTAAACAGAAATTTCGGCTAGTCAACTTACAGATTTAACCTCACCTGTTGAACATTTTCAGAATCACTGTCTTTCGTTCACACCATTAATATATGAAAATACAAAAAATCTAATGGGCCGGCGTTGATGTGTATTTGTTTAGTGGGGTGACGTTACGTCCTCCAGGGTATGTAGACGTATGATTAAGATTCGGTAATTGGTAAAATTAGAAAAAAAATATCTAGTTTATCTGAGTGTATCAACGTCGTATTTCAGATGTAAAAATGATAGTTTACACTGGAATGGAAAATACCTATGTCGCCTTTAGTTTTATTCCTTCGGCTGTTTAAAGGGGGCGTTTCTGTGACGGCTATCGTCCAGGAGTATGATCTTTGTTGGCTAGTCACATTTCACAACATTGACAACTGTGTCTGAGACACCTTGTGATATTGTCGATTGAATAGTTTTACCTTGCTTCTTACTCCCCTTTCCCAAAAAACCCAAAGAAAAACAAGAACAGCAAACTCCGATTTCTATGGATTTTTATATATTTTGGCCTTCCTCAAATGCACAATTTCACAAAAAAAATCATTTGGAATCAATCTTGCACGAACTTAACTTATCAGAGTGAATAAAAAAATCATGTGCAAAACTAGATATGATATGCACGTTGATAGGTACAATTATATATGGTGTACTTGCTATCTGCCAACAAGTGCAAATTAGTTTGGAACACAAGGTCACGGTCTATTTGTAGTACCATATACCCCCACCCCCTCCCTTCCTTCCTGGCATGTCTGTGTGTCGTCACTCAGCATTGACAGGTGTGTCAGTCTGACGTATCAGGTCAAGGTCACGAAAGTAAACAACAGAAGATAAGGAAAACAAAAGCCTTTTTTCAATACCCCAATCAGGGGCTTTACCATGTGTATGGCCAGCAGCCAGATGGCTCCTTCATCAAGCTATTTACCGGTACATTGGTATCATTAATATGTTAAACAAAAAAACTTTTCTCTGACGATTTTTGTCGGTGTACACGAAACGGTGAATTGAAACGTTAACGGAGAGCTGCACAACTGCTTCTTGTTAAATGTTGATCCTATCGCCGAGAATAATTAATATTTGGCCATAAGTTTGACTTATATTCTCGTATTTTCAATTATATGAATTATTTCTGTCATATTTTATCAGTTAGATGGATAGATACTTTCATAAATGAGTTGAAGCAGGTGATGTTTTGAACGTTCAAAACTGCAATGTCGAGAGCGATAACGGCAATGCTACATGTGCTTACGTCAGCCGCTTTGTTGATCAGTTCCACATACTCGCTGTACACAATACGGAATACATAAAGAACACGAACGTCCTGGTTGTTTTAGAAGGATGAAACACAAATGTATCGAGCATCCATCCAGCCAAATTTCGATATGGAATTTAAGTCTTTATATATCGGGTGTGTGTTTTGTCGTTTTAGGCTCCTTTGTTATAAGCCTTTAATGACATTTGTTGCACTTTCTTTTCCATAATCCTTGCATTACAATTCTTAACCTACTTAGAAGCAATATACTTTTAACCAACTCATTTCGTGGAGTTTTATTCTCGGGTAGTCTAATGAGCGCATGCGAACTGCGCGAAGTTTAATCGCATGCGCAGAGGAGATGGTCAAGGGTTCATTGAGTCATTGTTTATATGACCCAAGTAATAAAGACATGTTAGATCCAATTTCTTTGTTAGTGTATGAACTTTAACATCTCCATCGTTCGTTTTCTAGTGTATGAACTTTAACATCTCCATCGTTCGTTTTCTAGTGTATGAACTTTAACATCTCCATCGTTCGTTTTCTCAAATATCATCTATCTAATGAATCTGAAGATGTAATATTAAGTAAACGACATGTAGGTTACCGGTGTGTATAGCTCATGTATGTTATTAAAGAAACTTACTGCATACAAAAACATGCCTTTTCTATAAATACATTTTCTGGCCTTATTTCCTTCAGTTTCTATAAACTCGGAAACATCCTGCCGTGCCGGATCCGAGGGTTAAATCTGATGCCTGGCTATATCGCCGTTAATTGACACCTATAGTGTACTTGGCATGTCTATCCATTCACATATTTTGTTCGCTAATTAACGACGTACCGTTTTAATTGCACACACGCTTGGTGGTGGTATTGATAACGAGGTTTCCCGCCAGATGTCACTACCACGCCGCCAAGGTTGTTTTAACACGGGGAATGAGAAAATTAATTATTAATTAGAAATTAAT
Source organism: Argopecten irradians (assembly GCF_041381155.1). Lineage (NCBI taxonomy): Eukaryota > Metazoa > Mollusca > Bivalvia > Pectinida > Pectinidae > Argopecten > Argopecten irradians. The sequence goes on along the minus strand of NC_091141.1, from coordinate 42,563,229 downwards.
AAATACGCTCGTCACGTATAAACAGTCATACCCAAATAATTCAATCTTTCTTGTTACCAACCTTTTCATTGACTTCAAATTTACTTTATCAGCTCATCAAGGAAAATGACATTGCCTTTTAAATCATCGCTTCTGATGACTGGTACATGGGCGTAATGATTTTATATAGAAAACAAAAAGTTATATGGCGTTTTATTCCCACAACATTACAATTCTATTAAAGTTAATCGTAAATAAATAGATAAATACGTGTTTTTGAATGAAATAAAAATGACATGGCTTTCCATGGAGTATGAATGTTACCGTGAAGTTAAAAATATTGGAATAGAGAGAATGATTCAATCCTGTTATTCCTGCCAAGTACATAACACTTCAGGTTAATAACACAGATTGAGTACAAGTCATGACAACCTTATTTAATATCAATAAGGCCGAGGGTAAACAAACAACACAATAACACGGGAAACAGGACTATCCAAGTCACGACTTACCGAACACCATGTATATGGATGGGAGCCAGACATAGCCACATGGTTCAGTTAAATAGACATAGCAACATCATTATGACAAGTAGTTCGAGGTAATACCTCACCTCACAGACGAGCTTTATGTTAGAGAGTAAGTGATCACGATTCTCGACCCTTTCAATCATCCTATTTCAGAAGTTACATTCACTATGGCTAATGTTTGTTACATCGCTTCTCTCCATCCTCGGTAGAGAGGTATAGGCAATGTTACCTGAAAAAACGAAATTCGCCAGAAAATGTAATGTATATGAGGTCAATTTCATGCGATGAAAATTAGGTCAACTTTTGATTATTTTAGGTCACTTTGGAATGGAAATTATCCAATTATTTTATAACAGATCATTTGAAGCTTATTTTTTCCGTAGATTGATTTATTTGATATTTTCAGGTATTTAATAAGAGTTTCACCAAAATGTACTTTAAGGCATTTTAAATGTTTTAATAATTTTCGCTCATGGTCTATATTCCAAGGGTTGTTTTGACTTTCGTTCACCTTCGATACTCGGGGACTTTTGTTGATGTTAATTCACTTTCGACACTCGGGGACGCTTGTTGATGTTAATTCACTTTCGACACTCGGAGACGCTTGTTGATGTTAATTCACTTTTGATATTCGGGGACGCTTGTTGATGTTAATTCAATTTTGATATTCGGGGACGCTTGTTGATGTTAATTCACTTTTGATATTCGGGGACGCTTGTTGATGTCAATTCACTTTTGATATTCGGGGACATTTGTTGATGTTAATTCACTTTCGACACTCGGAGACGCTTGTTGATGCTAATTCACTTTCGACACTCGGAGACGCTTGTTGATGTTAATTCACTTTCGACACTCGGAGACGCTTGTTGATGTTAATTCACTTTCGACACTCGGGGACGCTTGTTGATGTTAATTCACTTTCGATACTCGGGGACGCTTGTTGATGTTAATTCACTTTCGACACTCGGGGACGTTTGTGGATGTTAATTCACTTTCGACACTCGGGGACGCTTGTTGATGTTAATTCACTTTCGACACTCGGGGACGTTTGTTGATGTTAATTCACTTTCGACACTCGGAGACGCTTGTTGATGTTAATTCACTTTCGACACTCGGAGACGCTTGTTGATGTTAATTCACTTTCGACACCCCCGGACGCTTGTTGATGTTAATTCACTTTTGATATTCGGGGACGCTTGTTGATGTTAATTCATTTTCGACACTCGGGGACGCTAGTTGATGTTAATTAACTTTTGATATTCGGGGACGCTTGTTGATGTTAATTCACTTTCGACACTCGGAGACGCTTGTTGATGTTAATTCACCTTATATATTCGGGGACGCTTGTTGATGCTAATTCACTTTCGACACTCGGAGACGCTTGTTGATGTTAATTCACTTTCGACACTCGGAGACGCTTGTTGATGTTAATTCACTTTCGACACTCGGGGACGCTTTTTTGTAGTTAATTCACTTTCGACACTCGGAGACGCTTGTTGATGTTAATTCAGTTTCTACACTATGAGACGCTTGTTGATGTTAATTCACTTTCGACACTCGGAGACGCTTGTTGATGTTAATTCACTTTCGACACTCGGGGACGCTTGTTGATGTTAATTCACTTTCGACACTCGGGGACGTTTGTGGATGTTAATTAATTTTCGATACTAGGGGACGTTTGTGGATGTTAATTCACTTTCGACACTCGGGGACGCTTGTTGATGTTAATTCACTTTCGACACTCGGGGACGCTTGTTGATGTTAATTCACTTTCGACACTCGGGGACGCTTGTTGATGTTAATTCACTTTCGACACTCGGGGACGCTTGTTGATGTTAATTCACTTTCGACACTCGGAGACGCTTGTTGATGTTAATTCACTTTCGATACTCGGGGACGCTTGTTGATGTTAATTCACTTTCGACACTCGGAGACGCTTGTTGATGTTAATTCACTTTCGACACTCGGGGACGCTTGTTGATGTTAATTCACTTTCGACACTCGGGGACGTTTGTGGATGTTAATTCACTTTCGACACTCGGGGACGCTTGTTGATGTTAATTCACTTTCGACACTCGGGGACGTTTGTGGATGTTAATTAATTTTCGATACTAGGGGACGTTTGTGGATGTTAATTCACTTTCGACACCCCCGGACGCTTGTTGATGTTAATTCACTTTCAACACTCGAGGACGTTTGTTGATGTTAATTCACTTTCGACACTCGGAGACGCTTGTTGATGTTAATTCACTTTCGACACTCGGAGACGCTTGTTGATGTTAATTCACTTTCGACACCCCCGGACGCTTGTTGATGTTAATTCACTTTTGATATTCGGGGACGCTTGTTGATGTTAATTCATTTTCGACACTCGGGGACGCTAGTTGATGTTAATTCACTTTTGATATTCGGGGACGCTTGTTGATGTTAATTCACTTTCGACACTCAGAGACGCTTGTTGATGTTAATTATCTTTCGACACTCGGAGACGCTTGTTGATGTTAATTCACCTTATATATTCGGGGACGCTTGTTGATGTTAATTCACTTTCGACACTCGGGGACGCTTGTTGATGTTAATTCACTTTTGATATTCGGGGACGCTTGTTGATGTTAATTCACTTTCGACACTCGGGGACGCTTGTTGATGTTAATTCACTTTCGACACTCGGGGACGCTTGTTGATGTTAATTCACTTTCGACACTCGGAGACGCTTGTTGATGTTAATTCACTTTCGACACTCGGGGACGCTTGTTGATGTTAATTCACTTTCGACACTCGGAGACGCTTGTTGATGTTAATTCACTTTCGACACCCCCGGACGCTTGTTGATGTTAATTCACTTTCGACACTCGGAGACGCTTGTTAATTCACTTTGGATACTTCATCTTTTGTTTCCATTCTCAAGCCCCCTCCTTTGTGTACGTTTAACTTCCATTCATTTTCCTTACTCCATTTTCATTCATTACCACAGGATATCTGTCCCTTTTGTATGAACTTAGACATATCAATGTTTATATTTCATTTCAGGCATTATATTTATTTTATTTCGACTTCTTATGGACACAATTAGGGGTTTCCGTCAAATTTTCAATGGTTACAATCACTTTGCAAACTTTTGATAATTTGGTGCTAACCTCGATTACTTATTTTGGGAAGTCTATGATAAATTTGTGGTATTTGTCAATATAATGTAGATATAATATATATTGGGTTTTTTCACTGCTGCTGCACTGAAGTTGACCGATGACGCCCAGCAGAGCTATCCCGTTAAACATCAAATATGACACATGTCGAGACCATCACTAATTAGCGAGTTCTAGACAGCTTTAGGTGCAACGGAGTGATGTTATATCAATGATGACTATTATATATATATATATTTGTAGTTCGTTCGTTCACGACGTCGGTATGTGAAGATTTGATACAACACTAGGTAACCTTTACTAACTGAATCGGTACCCGACGCCCTAGTCCGATAAGCATGATTTCAATATTATCTCGTTATTTCTGATACTTTTTTATTCTTCATTCAATATTATTGACAAACCATAAGGTATCATCCAATCCATAATTTGTGTCTGACGAGTAGGTCTGGTAGCCAGTCCTGTTACCCAATCCACAATTGGTGTCTGACGAGTAGGTCTGGTAGCCAGTCCTGTTACCCAGCCCACAATTGGTGTCTGACGAGTAGGTCTGGTAGCCAGTCCTGTTACCCAGTCCACAATTGGTGTCTGACGAGTAGGTCTGGTAGCCAGTCCTGTTACCCAGCCCACAATTGGTGTCTGACGAGTAGGTCTGGTAGCCAGTCCTGTTACCCAGTCCACAATTGGTGTCTGACGAGTAGGTCTGGTAGTCAGTCCTGTTACCCAGTCCACAATTGGTGTCTGACGAGTAGGTCTGGTAGCCAGTCCTGTTACCCAGTCCACAATTGGTGTCTGACGAGTAGGTCTGGTAGCCAGTCCTGTTACCCAGTCCACAATTGGTGTCTGACGAGTAGGTCTGGTAGCCAGTCCTGTTACCCAGTCCACAATTGGTGTCTGACGAGTAGGTTTGGTAGCCAGTCCCGTTACCCAGTCCACAATTGGTGTCTGACGAGTAGGTCTGGTAGCCAGTTCTGTTACCCAGTCCACAATTGGTGTCTGACGAGTAGGTCTGGTAGCCAGTCCTGTTACCCAGTCCACAATTGGTGTCTGACGAGTAGGTCTGGTAGCCAGTCCTGTTACCCAGCCCACAATTGGTGTCTGACGAGTAGGTCTGGTAGCCAGTCCTGTTACCCAGTCCACAATTGGTGTCTGACGAGTAGGTCTGGTAAGCCAGTCCTGTTACCCAGTCCACAATTGGTGTCTGACGAGTAGGTCTGGTAGCCAGTCCTGTTACCCAGTCCACAATTGGTGTCTGACGAGTAGGTCTGGTAGCCAGTCCTGTTACCCAGTCCACAATTGGTGTCTGACGAGTAGGTCTGGTAGCCAGTCCTGTTACCCAGTCCACAATTGGTGTCTGACGAGTAGGTCTGGTAGCCAGTCCCGTTACCCAGTCCACAATTGGTGTCTGACGAGTAGGTCTGGTAGCCAGTTCTGTTACCCAGTCCACAATTGGTGTCTGACGAGTAGGTCTGGTAGCCAGTCCTGTTACCCAGTCCACAATTGGTGTCTGACGAGTAGGTCTGGTAGCCAGTCCTGTTACCCAGTCCACAATTGGTGTCTGTCGAGTAGGTCTGGTAGCCAGTCCTGTTACCCAGCCCACAATTGGTGTCTGACGAGTAGGTCTGGTAGCCAGTCCTGTTACCAAGCCCACAATTGGTGTCTGACGAGTAGGTCTGGTAGCCAGTCCTGTTACCCAGCCCACAATTGGTGTCTGACGAGTAGGTCTGGTAGCCAGTCCTGTTACCCAGCCCACAATTGGTGTCTGACGAGTAGGTCTGGTAGCCAGTCCTGTTACCAAACCCACAATTGGTGTCTGACGAGTAGGTCTGGTAGCTAGTCCTGTTACCCAGCCCACAATTGGTGTCTGACGAGTAGGTCTGGTAGCCAGTCCTGTTACCCAGCCCACAATTGGTGTCTGACGAGTAGGTCTGGTAGCCAGTCCTGTTACCCAGCCCACAATTTGTGTCTGACGAGTATTTCTGGTAGTCAGTCCTTCTTCCCAGCCCACAATTGGTGTCTGACGAGTAGGTCTGGTAGTCAGTCCTGTTACCCAGCCCACAATTGGTGTCTGACGAGTAGGTCTGGTACCCGTGCTTTCCAACATCACATTCATTTGATCACGACAAAAATCAGTGTATAATTTAATCACGAATCAGTCAGTGATCAAATGCTTCGAATTTTAATCTACTAGATCTTAATTATTTACTTCTAGATTTAGAGATTACATATTATATTAGATATGAAGACAGCTGGTTTCAGATAATTCCATCGTCATTTTGAATGATTTGTTGATACGGTACACTACAACTAGTCGACGCTACAATAATGATTTAATATTAAGAAATAACTTCTTTTTACTCTAGTTTTGTTTTAAACAGCAATGCTTGCATGTATGTCTGTCAAAAACCATTAAATATGTTGAGTTTTGAAATGGAGTGATAAAGCGTTTTGGAATTCGACTGCTGACTACTGCTGACCCAGTTTTCTGACACAGTCTAGTAGGGTTTGAGGAACTGAATATTTGCAGACTGCTGATCAGTATTAAGTACACGATCAATCAAGTTTCAGATCACTTTACCTCCACTTTATGATATATAGTGGTATATAGAGAATACCGTAACTGTTTTGGTCCATGATGAAACAACTGAAACGTCTGCTGTCGACTTTCCAAAAGACATATGGAACTTGATGTCAACACAAAGTATTCGTCTTTAGAAAGAGAGTACGACACTTAAAGGGACAATTCAGTCTAAGAGAACATTAAAATTTGTACATATATCGGACAAACCCGGTTTTAATGGAAATAAGATCAGTCGGTTTTACTGTGATATGCCAGAAAAGCCTACGGTGGTGAAATGCGTGTGAAATGATCAAACTCGCTCGCTGTCCGCCATTACACATTGTGGTCGAACACTTGTATGCCGAACCCTGTCCCTTGCTCGTAGAGTAAAGCAACTTTTGTCTAGAACTGCTCAAATCGCTCTGACAGTAGTGTGTTTACCTTTTTCGGTGAATTGTCTTGCCGAAAAATCATTTTTTCACCTCCTCGGTATTTATGTAGCACATTTGTTTAAGGTGCGTGTCTTAGGCTCGGGTATGGGTACAGCGTATATATTGTACCTGCTGAATCGTATTGATCAACGATTTGTAATTACAACGGTATCAATTAAAATACTAAACAATGACGTGGAATTTGTCAATATTTTGTGTTATGTGTTTCATAAGAAATATAGAACAATACATTTAGGCCTTTTGCTTCTTGGTTATGTAAGAAATTAGTCTGAGTGAATTGTCCCTTTAAGCTAAACTTAGACATTCAAGATGAAATGTATAACTCTGTTTTTGAGTGGCTAAGAAAAGTAAACAATCAACTGAAAAATATGCGTTTAGATCTGAAAAAAATCATGATACCGAACGAAAGAAATCTCTATAACAAGCAAAGATGACGTGACTGTTAAGTTGGCACCGTGTTCTAAGTAGACTTAGATGTGATGGGTCAGAGAGGCCTCCGGCCTATAATATGAAGACCTCTACGAGAGGTAACAGGTAACATGTAATTATTTCGCATAAAGATACATGCTAAGCGTTCCTTATAGCATGGCTTGTTAAATAAACAAACTATAGTAATTGAAAAACATGTACTACAGGACATTACCAGACTATCGATAAAATCTACTTCTTTCCACGTGCATCAACATGGCCAATCCATATCGACATCGGCACGTGCGCTGAGGCACGGTGTGCCATGTGGTGATATATAAGTACGTTACGTGTAAATCCAATCTTAGTGGAATTTTAAATTGTAGTTAAAGATATTATAAGGTCACATATTCATCCTAGACAGGAAGGGTTCCCCTTCTATCTCTGTAGTTAATATTGGCTTAAAGTACATGGTTAGCTAGTATGATCTAGGTTCAACTATTTTCATTTCAAAGAACATTACCAATTTCGATTAATCGGTGAAGGTATATGTGCCGTATTTTTCATACTTACGAATCAAGATAAGCTAATTGGTATTCATCACCAGAAATTACCAACTTTTTTAGAATCAAAATACTTCAATGAATAGGTTTTAATTTTAAAAGTACAGATAGGAGCTGCAGTACTGCCAAACATCATTAAATTTACATCTATAGTGAAGTGAAATGAGTACATACAATCAGACATGAAGCCAAGGTGTGGTCTACAATTTCAATTCACAATTTTACAGTGTTATTAGTAATTGTAAAGTCACTTTTGCTGGTATGATTTCATCTAAACATATTTTACATCGCATAAATTCTGTGTGGTAACATATAAGGCATCATACATGTTTGTCTGTCCATTTTTAAAAATGATTTTCACAGCTTAATTTGTCAAACCTTATAATTTTCAATAGATTGTTGAAGAAAAACTAACATTTCAAAATGTTTATCCAGTTATGGTACTTGAACTTTGAATAAGAAAGTGCTTCTCTTTATATTAAATCCAAGAATAGGTAATTGTTTAGATTCAGTATTAGGATAATAGTTCTTATATCTCAACCACCTCTGTACATAAGACTCCCTGAAATCCCAGCCCTTAGTTCTAATCATACCCATGGGTTTAGATGTATTGCTCTAGAGATTTGTGTTAATCGCAAGCTTTTGTAGAGTAAAATGCAATAAAAGTAATTAAATGCTAATTAACTATCTTATATTAATTATTGGTTTTAAATTGATCGTTAGTGTTGATGGATAAATTGAGCATTCACACAAGAAACAAGAAAGAAAAAGAGGACCATTGGGCTTGTATCGCTCATTTGTCCCTGGCTAAGAACACAAGGTGCTAACTTGATGGCTTTAGATTTGAACTTAACCTATTATTTCTACAGAAGGATTTTAAAGAGTTTGCTATATATCCCCTAGTATTGGTCCATTCAGTGACCAGTCCCATCATTTATTCGTAATTGGTTCCTCTTCACCCAAGGAAGCTTTAGACCATGTTAGAACTAAATCCCTTCATTCATACATACAGAAGAAGAAGGATTTTAAAGAATTTGCACTATTTCCCCTATTCAGGGCCCACCCCTTGGGAGACCATCCCCATCGTTCATACAAAATTGGTTCCGCTTTACCCCAGGAAGCTTGAGACCAAATTTGGTCAAAATCCATTGAGCAATTAATGACTAGTAGGAATTTTTGTGAATAGTTGACGGACGCCGTGCCATGGCATAGTCTCACCTGCCCTTCGGGCCAGGTGAGCTAAAAAAGAAAGAAATATGTCTGCAAAGAATGAAAAATAAAACAAATACACGGGTACTCTAAACCTAGATGTTTCCATGTGTGACTTTGTTTTCTCTTAGGCCACTTCCATTCTGTTCACGATGTGTCAATGTTCTCAACAGGTTAGATGTTATACTATAATACGTCATAACGTGTGTATAGATTGTAGAGATTTAAAACAAAAACAAACATCCTCTTTTTATGGTGACCCTCTCTGGAGAATCCAATTCCCCGTGGTTTAGTACATAATGCACCTTTCCTGCCTGGGACACCAGAAATGCACTGAAATAGAACTGTATATCTGCACTCGTCGTTATTAAATCCGTTTCATATTAAGGTTTCAGCTGCCAGCATATCAGAATGGTCTATGTTCATTATATTTTATATTTGGTAATCAACCAGGTAATCAGATGATTTATAACTACTTAGGTTTAGCTTTGATAAGTATGTGTCTATTTCAATCTTATATACGCGGTAATGTTTTTGCAAGTTTCATTTTTATAAGATTTTTTAAGTATTAAAATTTCGTTCTACAGAGTGGAAAAGCGGGAAAGACCAAATTTCTTATATACCTTTAAAATGACTTCATAATGGTAATAGTTTCCGCGCGACGAATATTTCACATAGAAAGATAATAAGCTCGTTTTAGGGAAAATGAACACTTGTATTATTACAACAGAATATCTGTTTAGCCCCTACCCCCACAAACGAAGTTACGGTTGGGTATACTGGAATCGGGTTGTCCGTATGTCTGTCTGTAAACTCAACTTTGTCCGGCGAACTCCTCCTAAAGTACTTGACAGATTTTGATAAAATTTGGTACACAGAACCCTGAAGGGGAGTTGAGTAAACCAGACGGGGTTCCGCTATGTCCCTTATCAATAGAACTATTTCTAAATTGTGCTGCGGGGGTATTAGTCTGGCGACAATTCTAGTATCATCTGAAACAGTTCATAGTTTCCTATAAGATTATTAATGCAGACATCTAGAGATTTCATCCAAAGATTTAAGCACAAAGTTTTCAATTCCAAAAAGCTGTAGACTCTCGTATACATATGATAAAGTGTTCAGATCTGATCCATGGCCTTCAGGCCTATCAAAATACAATTGAGGTTCAGGTCTATTAGGAGACTGGTAATGTACCGAAACTGACAGGTTTATACTTAGGCCAGATAAATATAACTCGGTCTAACTTTCTTGAAATAGGACCGCAGACATACCGAAACGACAAGTAGACCCCAATCTTCTGTTAAATCGAATACGCCGTAGTCGTCAGTACAGATCTCTATCAGCCGTACATCAGACCAGACATTCATGGTTGTATCATGGAAATGGATGTTACCTGCCCAATGATCCATGGTAAAACGAAGAGAGGCTTCGAGCGAGTGAAAACTTTGATCATCACATTCCGTATATACTGGTGGGGATGATATAGTGATTTAAACGAATGAAGCGATTGAATATCGACTATCCAGTGCTTCATCGCCTTTCGTTTCAAGTGATGGAGTAGGGGTGGTTAAGTGAAATAATAGTCTTGGAAAATCTGAGAGAAGTGATAGAAGGAAGGGACATATCGACTGTCGAACACTTCATACTATTTACAGTCGTGGAATAGAGTCTTCTTTATATTATCTGGCTTTCTGATTGGCCGATTCTTTTTTTATACCAATATGATTTTTTTAAATCCGATAATGGCGTGAAAACCCGACGTTATCGTGACGTCACAAAAGAAACATTGGCGTTGCGTATTGAATTGGAAAACTAAGCTCTTTGAAAATCAACGGAATCGTGCGTGTAAACGTATTGTTTTAACAAGTAGTCTGGAAAATTAATTTATATGCATTGTACATTGATGTCACTATTTTTTAATTCCATCGGGTTATGAAACAAATTTTGTTTGCAAACTTTGTGAGAACAAAATTTCTTTCATACCCCGATGAAATTTTAAAAAAATGGCATCAATGCTTAAACGTAAGAACAGTAGGAATGAGGGAAAGGGGAGATTCAGATGAAGTGTATGGTTAACGTTCTACAAACAACTGGTAAAATCAGGACAGGAAGAAAAACCAATGATTAATGCTTTCTTAAAAAAAAATTAGACTAACACACAGAGAGTACTCGAGAGTAAGAGAGGAGAGAAGGCAGTACTATTGTCCGGCCACTTTTGTGAAAAAGGGCTGATGGAACTGAAGTATGTATAGACAGCAAGAGAGACAATTAAGGGGTGTTTGGTACAAGAATTTGAAGTTTATGCTATTTACTTAGGGAATCTTCAACATGAGTACCGTCTTTTTCTGACACGTTATAGTAACGGTTAACAGATGAATCTAAACATTCACTGTAAGACGCCAAAAATAACATCTACTTAGTCTGTAACTGACATCTCGGGTTATTTACGTATACGATGGAGGGTCAGTCCGCCCAGTGGTCAGTCTCTGATGTAGAAACAGCTGACCGCTATAGTGTAATGGCAGCTGTAAAAAATAACACACATAGAGAAAACTTAACTGCATTTTAGAGACAATACCAAACACAACACAATGTTTACTTTTCCGAAATAAAACGACAAGATAGAGATTAGCGTTAGAGTAATATTTTGGACTGAAGAAGGCCTATAGTGGATGAATATATATTTCATAGAGATGATTTTTCTAATTTTACTTTTAATTTATTTTGGCCTTTTATTTCGGATTATTAATATATTAGCTTTATACTGTTTTACCTGATTATGAGAGGTCACATTGTTTACAAGTTCAAGATCTTTATTACTTTGAGCTTATTAACTCATCAGGTTTACAGGAATAAGAATTGTTTACAAGTTCGAGATCTTTATTACTTTGAGCTTATTAACTCATCAGGTTTACAGGAATAAGAATTGTTTACAAGTTCGAGATCTTTATTACTTTGAGCTTATTAACTCGTCAGGTTAACAGGAATAAGAATTGTTTACAAGTTCGAGATCTTAATTACTTTGAGCTTATTAACTCATCAGGTTTACAGGAATAAGAATTGTTTACAAGTTCGAGATCTTTATTACTTTGAGCTTATTAACTCGTCAGGTTTACAGGAATAAGAATTGTTTACAGGTTCGAGATCTTTATTACTTTGAGCTTATTAACTCATCAGGTTTACAGGAATAAGAATTGTTTACAAGAATAACTTGTTATACATTTGAAGACGTTCATTATTTGGATCGTTCAATAGACATTAGACTGGCCACCATACCCTGAGTTGTTGATAAGACTTTCTCAGAAGTTCTTTACTAGATTATCCCCCCCTAGTTTGAAATTTAGGAAACTCTAGAATTAGGCATGTAGTTGACGCAAAAATGTTCAAGCCAAATTTTAGGGATTTTTTTTAATATTCTAGAGACTGGTGGCCAGTCTAAATAGACATAGAAGGTTCTAAACACACCGGACATGCTGCTGCGCCATGCAGTCTGACAGTCATATAGCCTTACTGGTGAGCCGAGGACTCATGATCATTTTGCATAAAATGTTTGATAATACTGACGACAGAACTCAGCTAGGATGGTGATCGGAGGAGTCAGTGGACGGTATGAGTTCTACAATAGCCTTTGTGTGAGCTCAGCTAGGATGGTGATCGGAGGAGTCAGTGGACGATATGAGTTCTACAATAGCCTTTGTGTGAGCTCAGCTAGGATGGTGATCGGAGGAGTCAGTGGACGGTATGAGTTCTACAATAGCCTTTGTGTGAGCTCAGCTAGGATGGTGATCGGAGGAGTCAGTGGACGATATGAGTTCTACAATAGCCTTTGTGTGAGCTCAGCTAGGATGGTGATCGGAGGAGTCAGTGGACGGTATGAGTTCTACAATAGCCTTTGTGTGAACTCAGCTAGGATGGTGATCGGAGGAGTCAGTGGACGATATGAGTTCTACAATAGCCTTTGTGTGAGCTCAGCTAGGATGGTGATCGGAGGAGTCAGTGGACGATATGAGTTCTACAATAGCCTTTGTGTGAGCTCAGCTAGGATGGTGATCGGAGGAGTCAGTGGACGATATGAGTTCTACAATAGCCTTTGTGTGAGCTCAGCTAGGATGGTGATCGGAGGAGTCAGTGGACGGTATGAGTTCTACAATAGCCTTTGTGTGAGCTCAGCTAGGATGGTGATCGGAGGAGTCAGTGGACGATATGAGTTCTACAATAGCCTTTGTGTGAGCTCAGCTAGGATGGTGATCGGAGGAGTCAGTGGACGATATGAGTTCTACAATAGCCTTTGTGTGAGCTCAGCTAGGATGGTGATCGGAGGAGTCAGTGGACGGTATGAGTTCTACAATAGCCTTTGTGTGAACTCAGCTAAGATGGTGATCGGAGGAGTCAGTGGACGATATGAGTTCTACAATAGCCTTTGTGTGAGCTCAGCTAGGATGGTGATCGGAGGAGTCAGTGGACGATATGAGTTCTACAATAGCCTTTGTGTGAGCTCAGCAAGGATGGTGATCGGGGGAGTCAGTGGACGGTATGAGTTCTACAATAGCCTTTGTGTGAGCTCAGCTAGGATGGTGATCGAAGGAGACAGTGGACGGTATGAGTTCTACAATAGCCTTTGTGTGAACTCAGCTAGGGTGGTGATCGGAGGGGTCAGTGGACGATATGAGTTCTACAATAGCCTTTGTGTGAGCTCAGTTAGGATGGTGATCGGAGGAGTCAGTGGACGGTATGAGTTCTACAATAGCCTTTGTGTGAGCTCAGCTAGGATGGTGATCGGAGGAGTCAGTGGACGGTATGAGTTCTACAATAGCCTTTGTGTGAGCTCAGCTAGGATGGTGATCGGAGGAGTCAGTGGACGGTATGAGTTCTACAATAGCCTTTGTGTGAGCTCAGCTACGATGGTGATCGGAGGAGTCATTGGACGGTATGAGTTCTACAATAGCCTTTGTGTGAGCTCAGCTAGGATGGTGATCGGAGGAGTCAGTGGACGATATGAGTTCTACAATAGCCTTTGTGTGAGCTCAGCTAGGATGGTGATCGGAGGAGTCAGTGGACGGTATGAGTTCTACAATAGCCTTTGTGTGAACTCAGCTAGGGTGGTGATCGGAGGGGTCAGTGGACGATATGAGTCCTACAATAGCCTTTGTGTGAGCTCAGCTAGGATGGTGATCGGAGGAGTCAGTGGACGGTATGAGTTCTACAATAGCCTTTGTGTGAACTCAGCTAGGATGGTGATCGGAGGGGTCAGTGGACGGTATGAGTTCTACAATAGCCTTTGTGTGAGCTCAGCTAGGATGGTGATCGGAGGAGTCAGTGGACGGTATGAGTTATACAATAGCCTTTGTTTGAACATTCATACCATCCTAGCTTATGTTATCATTCGGATTAATGATTAATCAACTTACCTTTATATATGGAACACAACAAAATGAAATGGTGCTTTTTAACTGCCGTGATCGGATTTTTATTCTCTTTTTATCACCAAATCATACTGTGTTCTGATAATTAACAAATGATATTGGACATCGGCATGTTCCAGTTCGCTATAAACTGTAATGGAATCCCCGCCTAGCATCACAAAAATAAGTTTTATCTCTATGTGGAGGTTTTTATCAGAGACTTCTGGTGCATTAGAAAAGATGATAATTTGCAGGAGCTACTTACTTTATGTATGTTAATTTCACCGCCACATAAAATGTTCAAATATACTGTAATTAAGACATGATTCAATAAGTACACATGAAGCGCGAGATTAGATAATGGGCTTTGATAAAAACAACAAAACTCTAAATTAACATTTCAATTTTAGAGCCAACACGTTTTAATTTTGAACATCAAGGAAAATATAAAACAAGAGTATTTACACAATGTCAAACATATTTCTATAGCAGAAACCAACAAGCTTAGTTCCTATTTTCAAAGTCTTACAATGAGGATTATATGCAGACAATAAAATTGAGAGTTGATAGTAGTTGTCACGGACAACTGATGACGAGACCTTTTAAGACTATGAAGTCATTTTAAGATGTTACAATGTTGATATTTCCCATATCAAAACCTCATAAATGTTCTCTAAACCTCACTCCTCTGAAGTCGTTACCTAAGACGTGGTCTACTTTCACTGCCAAGTGAATCGATTGACCGAGACTGGGGGTTATGTAATGCATGTGTTAGGGGTGGTATAATGGGTGATGTTCAGCTCTAAAATAAGAAAGTTAGTTATATCAACGATCATGAGGGATATGTTGCAGATGAACCATTTTGTTACTATCATGTAAATATATTTTTCAGTGATTTTATTCTACTACTATCATGTAAATATATTTTTCAGTGATTTTATTCTACTAGTTTTCACATTATTTCTCTAAATGTTGTTTGGGCTAATTGAATCCTCAATAAGAACGTTTCCAATATTTCAGACGTAGCTACGATACCTGCTCGGTATGTATCACTGAACATCCACCGTTTACGCTGAATGTATGCTAGTACCCTTCATTGACTGTAAAGAGTTTCTTTCAAAGTACTCCAATATCTAAATTAGCTTGAAAACAAGTAACTTATATACACGTCCTGGGGATCAAGATTGAATCGCTTCACAACTTGAAATGGGGGTGTTGATACCGAAATCTTTGAAGCGGTTTTACATGATGATTCGGGGATTTAACATATAAAACATGAAGGAGTTAGAATGTAAACACTGTAATCTTGGGGAAAGATCAGCTCATTAGCAACGAGTACTATATAAATTATCGCTTTATAAAACAGTATGTTTACGCGGAAACATCCACAAAGATGTTATGGGGGGGGGGTAATATGATTCTTTCTGACCGCCTCTGTCCTGGCATTATGATACATCATATATGCAATTGTGATTATAAATAGAATCTTACATGGGTCGTTTTATACTTCTTCAAAACTACTGAAGGTCTAATGCCAATGAAATGTATGATCTCAACCCTCTAGGGGGCTGTGGAAGGTGCCAAAGGGGGGGGGGAGAGGAGGTTTTGGTAAAGTGACAAACACCTTAAATCGTCTTCCTAACTCAAAGATGTGGTGGAAAGAAGTACTTTTTCGTGTATTAAGGGTTTTCTTTTTAAAAATTCTGGATTTCATGACCCTGGAATCTCACATTTTCTCCTAATGAAATTATAGGGCAAAGCATTATTTGGTGATTTTCATTGGAAATGAGTCAAACTTGGTAAGAAGGAACAAATTGACCATGACTGACACCCAGGGCTTCGAGGGTCAAAAGTGGTCATCCTAGCTACAATTACAATGATTTTCATTTACTCTATATAAAACATCCATTTTTCTTAATTATTTATTATCATGTGCTGACATTCGTTCTCACTGACCAGACTGGAGGATGTAGGACCAAAACAAAGCGCTTTTGTACATGATTACGACACTCTGAGAACTGAGCTGACTGGTCTATGGGCCTCTTATTTGAATATACATTATATATTACTGGTCCGATAACACGACACTCAGCATGAATGTGTTCAAGTGGGTGGTTCTAGTCTATCTCCTCACCTATCTTCTCCGTGTTGTTATTTAAAACAAACGTGTCTTATTCTATCATTGCTTCCCAAATTTCATTCTGATCTACTCTTCTGATGTGTTCTAGTTCTGAATTTTTCTTAGATAAAAACATGTATCAGTTTTCGGCAGTTTTCAACCTATTTCCTTACTTTGACACAGAATGATGGTTTCTTGAGTACAAAGTAACACACAAGCACAATCTGAATCTGTAAACCTATCAATATGAGTCTCCGCCTGTTTGAATAAGACAGGATTACTAAATATCTTAATGCCCGACCCTTTATTGCTAACCAAGGTAGTCACCTTACCGTAATCAACTCAACACAAACATTTTATTTATCTACCATTTTAGTTGTATTTAAATTCATATGGCAGGTATTTTCGATAAGGTACACAATGGCTTAAGATTTTCAACTGACATTAATTTTGCATTAATACAGGATTAGAAGTGGTGTGATGGGTATGAACAAATGCTGATGTTTGATAATTTTAAGTTCAAATGGGCCAAAATTGCCACGTTTTAGGTTTCGGCGCAAGTGAAAAACTATTGGAATACTTGTTATCTCAAACAACTTTCTTTACATTGATATAGGATCATAATCGTTGTGATGGGTATGGACAATCATTTTATTGAAGAAAATGCTGGAGTTTCAAGTGGCCAAATGGGCTTAAAATGTCAACTTAAGGTTATCCGTAATAACTGACTTTGGATTCTACATTAATATAGGATAATAAGTGTTGTGATGGGTACAAACGAAAATGCTGAAACTTGATAAATTTCTCACGCCCAATGGGTCACAATTACCATGTTAAGGTTTTTTTGCATAAATTTCTCTATACATATTTGTTTGTAAGTGTTTTTTATGGGCAAATATTTTTAGAATGAAAATATAAAATTTGGTGAATTTAAAGATACTCAAGGGGCCTATTTGTTTTTAAGCTTTTCACTATAACTGACTTTGATTTTTGCTTTTGCTATTGATATAGACAATCATTTAAGGGCAAAACACAGGATTTTGAGAATTTTAAGCGGCACAATAAGCAAAAATGTACTCGCATGATTAAGCTCTTTGGTCGATAAAGTCTTTTAGAGGTGAGCTTTGTTGTTCTCAGTCAAACACATGTTTCAAGGATTGCACATTAGGGTTACAACTTCATATCATTTCCATTTTCGTGGTGATTCCTAAAAAAATAGTTAACATTGATCACAAATTTTTACTTCAACCCATGTTTGATTCAATAATCTTTGATTGATATTCAAGCGTTGTTAAAATGCAGAGGTACTGCGATACAATTCTGAACCAAAATACAAAACATCTGTTTTAGCTTGATTAATTGCCGATAAGATATGTCATGATAGAGTTATAATGATTGTAGTTATCTCATAGTGATCTGCTTTCCTCTAAAACAGTTATGGTAAATATGTAGTATACTGGAAGGTGTAACTTGTATCTTCGTGAATAAGGACAAAAATGATGTTTATGTTGTTGTTGTTGTTGTTTATAACAGATTATTATGAAGAAGTAATTTTGTTGGTGATAACATGTCGTCTATAGTTACTAAGTACTAACTGTTGATCAGTGACCGCCTTTTCGTTCTAAATACTTCCTGTATATCTGTTACACGTGTTTAGAGTAACATCTCGTGATACCGCTGTGAAGCCTTTCTTCCACCTGTACTGTTTATAAACATATTCCTAAATCTGTCGGTAACACAATTATCATCATACATATGCCACCCATGATAACAGCAATCTTACCCTAACTATAGTAATGAGAAAGCTCTTATGTGTAAACTGAATCGTTTGTGTGATCCTATTTTAACGTTTTTTTTAATATTAAAAAATATGACTACGTTTTCAAAGATGATTTGCCCTAGATGTGTACATAAATTGTCAGAGGCTATTTAGTTTACTCCTTTTTGCGTCCCAATATTTTGTGACCACGTTAGTGTTTTGGAAAATCGCGAACATAAGATCTACGAAAATGACCCGAATCAAGTTAAGACCATTGGAAATAACACCATTAATGTTAACTTAAAAATTAACGCACAAAAATACAGATTAAATATTTTGTATCTAATACATACTTTGATAAGAGACAGCATTAAACATCTACATATAATACCGACTATTAATTATTCAGCTAGCTACACCTTCACCTTGATATTAAGTTGTTACGGATTATTGCCTGGTTAGATAAGAATATATCGGTCTATTGGCCTCCTACTTATCCCATATCACATGGTGCTAAAGGTCAACTGAAGGGTAAAATTTGACTTGATTTCTCCGATACCACCCATATTGCCACGAGAAGCGTGGTCTATAAATAACAGCTGTACAGAGCCCGACTTCTAATGTGATAAAAAGTTTGTAACCTTTATCTCTAACTTATCTTTGGCAGAGAGTGTTCTATTTCCATATGTGATAGGAAACCAGAAATAATAATTTCTAGATCATTGAGGCAATGACGATAACCCAAATAACTGAAGCTGTCAGTGATAAAGCAGGAGACGTTCTTTCTCCTGGAACTCATGGTTTTGTTTGCTTCCCTGGTGATGATAAAACTGAAAATTTGCCCCTGTATGTCCCTGTATGTCCCTGTATGCCCCTGTATGTCCCTGTATGCCCCTGTATGCCCCTGTATGTCCCTGTATGTTCCTGTATGTCCCTGTTTGTCCCTGTATGCCCCTGTATGTCCCTGTATGCCCCTGTATGCCCCTGTATGCCCCTGTATGTCCCTGTATGTCCCTGTATGTCAGCATGAAGTATCAGAGGTTTGATATGTTCCTTCTGTCTATGTTGGTATTTTTGTTACGTGTGATTTCTTTGTTTGGTAGCATTGGTGGTACGCTTTCTGACCGGAAGGTTTCTAACGGAGTATGCACAATGTGATGAAATGGCGTATGAAAGGAGCATTACGCTGGACGAAAAACAGGTATCTCTAAAGGTCATAGACGTCGGCGGCAAGGTCAGTGTAAACATAAACATCAAATGTTTTATCATTTGTCAATTATTTTAGTTGTAATCAAAGTATTTCGTACTGCTTAACCATATATTTATCCATTTTAACACGTTCTTCTTGTCTCCAGAACAGATGTTAATTTTGCTCGTTAGTTGTGTTCTGACCGTTTTGAAGCAATCAATTGTCGAAAATATTTTTTACACAAAAACATTCATACCTCGTACATAGAAAATGATAAAAATGAAAGCAACAGAATAAAATAGAACAAAAAAGATAGAATAAAAATATGTATGTGTACAGTTCATGTAAAGATTTACATCGTCTGATTTCGGAGCACCTTAATGCATGTCCCTCTAAAGTCAATATGATACTTGGAAGGACGCCGTAACATAAACGGACAACTAACTCGACTAGTAAACACGGCATTGCAATGGAGACATTCTGTGAATATATAATTTTTTGTGAACCAAAATACAAAACATTTTTAGCTTGATTACTTGTCGATAAGAAAACTCGTGCTATGATAGAGTTATAATGATTGCAATTATGGCATAGTGATCTGATCTCCTCAGTAAAAAGTATGGTGAACACGCAGGATATTGAACGTGTACCTTTGATCTTCGTGATTAATGACAAGAATATTTCTGTGGTTGTTCATTAAAACAGAGCATTGACAAAAAGTCGAGTTCAAAGGAGAGCCTTCAGAAGATAGATGGCGCTGTAGTGGTGTACTCGATCACCGACCGACACAGCTTTGACGTGGCCGAATCCGTTGTTGATTGGCTGAGAAGAGAACGTAGTTCATGCATTCCACTAGTGTTGCTAGGCAACAAATCTGATCTTGACCATTCTCGGTAAGTAAGACTTCCAAAGAATCATAACCTTATTTTTTTGTTTTCGTTTCTGGTAAAACCTACATTATATAATTATGATTGTGTAATGAAAACTGTTTATCTCGAAGACAATAGTCAGGGCTACTTTATTTGATCAATGCCACATTATAACTACCTCTACTTATATATCTCATTTTTCATTATCCAGTTCATTATGACTTGTTTTTATTTTTTGTGTTCATCGACTTATACAGTTACAATTTGTTTGCGTAAGAAGTAGTGTTTCTTATCTTCAGTGCGGTCACTAGCCAAAACTCAGAAGATATTGAATGGCGAAATACAGGATACATGATTTCCGAGTGTTCTGCGTCATCGGATTCCGAAGGGGTGACCAAGATCTTCCACATGCTTGTTCGAAAGGTAAATATTGGTATACCATATATGTTTGTCTAAACACAGGCCCGTGTAACCCTCGTGCAAACCTTATGTTATATAAATACAAAAGACTGGAAATGGTTACAGGCGATATAACCAAAATACTGGGTTTATCGTGTGTTTACATAAGGACTTACTGATCTATCTCAGTCGAAAATTATAGAAATAGTTATTAATAAAAATAAACAAGAACGCATCATTGTAAATAATTACCCCGTGGAACAGAGGATATTAGCAGGTCTCTGAAGCGATAAGACAAACCATGCACCATAATACAGTAGAGCCAGTTATGTTTGCGAATTTGAAATCGTATGAGCGTTTTATTAAAAATCATGTCACCATTATGTTCTGATTTCTTCAACACTGTGACAAAGTGGTTTCGGACATAATGCCATCTCCATAATTTAGCCTGATTTACCGTAACATCGTTTGAGGTTATATACGGTTACTTTAGAGTGAGAGTGAAAGAAGCATACATCCAGTCAATCGGAGACATACAACACAGGGATACGATGAACTGCTGCTTTATGTAGTAGTTATAGTATAGTTAAAGTTTTGCCACATATACTCCCATTACTCTAATGATAATCGTGATCTGCATTATGATTCAATAAATGCAGTCTAGACTTGGTGTAGTAATACCTATATCGACAGTCCTTTAGTTATTAAATAAAACACGGTCTAAATATACATATACGGCAATGTCCAGTAATCAGTTAGTCTCCTCTTTATGATGTGACTCGTAACTCATCATTATGTTTAATGTTTTATGCCCTGGTTATTTTCTGTTTATGTTTAGATCCTGGAGAAGCGTGATACTCACCTCAAGGTCCAGCGGAAGTTGTCTTTATCGCACGCGCCACTGGGCTCCCCGAAACTGATCAGAGCCCACCTTCGGAGGAGGTTCAGTGTATTCACACGAGAAAGGACGTCTACTATGTGAATCTCTTAATAGGTTCTTCTTATCTCAAACATATTTGACAATTTTCTGTCGAAATTCTATGGTGTTATGGCAAAAGGTCACAAGAATAAATTGTCTGTGAAAGACAAAATGGCAGGATAAAGATCTGTGTAACTTGAAAGAATGAAACCATATAATGGAGACATGCACAACAATCTACATGACTGGTAAACTGTGATACTCACTGAATTGTAGGTTTTGTATCAACGTGTTGGTTGGTCTTGTAAGACTCAAATGTGGGATATGTATTGCGTTAGATCGTCCAGTGTCATCATCGCATGGACTCAGTAGACAGTGCTTATATGGTCAAGGCCTACAGCGGTGAAGACAATGCTAGGCGCGGACATCTGAACTCCGTAATAGGAGTGGGCAACACGTGTACAGTCCGAACAGCGTCACATTAGGATAAATCATGTTGTGTTTGAAATAGTCAAATTAGGAATTTAATGTTTCGTTTCATGGATTTGACGATGAGTCGATTGGCATATTAGCTGAGCTGACAATTTAGTTTTGAATATTTCTTTTATAATTTTATAAAGGACGTGACTGATTTGTGTAATCAGATGATGTCATTGATAATGAGTAATCATGTACGCGAGAGTGTGTGATGGAGACGAAAGGCTTTATAAAAACAAACGTTGGTACATTGATTAATGGTACAAAGTATACTTTTCCATGGATTAATGGTATAAAGTATACGTTTCTATTTATTAATACTACAAAGTGTACTTTTCCGTTGATTAATACTACAAAGTGTACTTTTCCGTTCTTTCCGTTGATTAATACTACAAAGTGTACTTTTCCGTTGATTAATGCTACAAAGTGTACTTTTCCATTTATTAATGCTACAAAGTATACGTTTCCATTTATTAATGCTCCAAAGTATACGTTTCCACTTATTAATGCTACAAAGTATACGTTTCCATTTATTAATGCTACAAAGTGTACTTTTCCGTTGATTAATAGTACAAAGTATACTTTTCCATGGATTAATGGTATAAAGTGTACTTTTCCATTGATTAATAGTACAAAGTATACTTTTCCATGGATTAATGGTATAAAGTGTACTTTTCCATTGATTAATAGTACAAAGTATACTTTTCCATGGATTAATGGTATAAAGTGTACTTTTCCATTGATTAATGGTACAAAGTATACTTTTCCATGGATTAATGATACAAATTGTACTTTTCCGTTGATTAATGCTACAAAGTGTACTTTTCCGTTGATTAATGGTATAAAGTGTACTTTTCCATTGATTAATGGTACAAAGTATACTTTTCCATTGATTAATGATACAAATTGTACTTTTCCGTTGATTAATGCTACAAAGTGTACTTTTCCGTTGATTAATGGTATAAAGTGTACTTTTCCATTGATTAATGGTATAAAGTATACGTTTCCATTTATTAATACTACAAAGTGTACTTTTCCATGGATTAATGGTATAAAGTATACGTTTCCATTTATTAATACTACAAAGTGTACTTTTCCGTTGATTAATACTACAAAGTGTACTTTTCCGTTCTTTCCGTTGATTAATACTACAAAGTGTACTTTTCCGTTGATTAATACTACAAAGTGTACTTTTCCGTTGATTAATGATACAAAGTGTACTTTTCCATTGATTAATGGTATAAAGTGTACTTTTCCATTGATTAATGGTATAAAGTGTACTTTTCTGTTGATTAATGATACAAATTGTACTTTTCCATTGATTAATACTACAAAGTGTAGTACTTTTCCGTTGATTAATACTACAAAGTGTACTTTTCCGTTGATTAATGATACAAAGTGTACTTTTCCATTGATTAATGATACAAATTGTACTTTTCCATTGATTAATGGTATAAAGTGTACTTTTCCATTGATTAATGGTATAAAGTGTACTTTTCCATTGATTAATACTACAAAGTGTACTTTTCCGTTGATTAATACTACAAAGTGTACTTTTCCGTTGATTAATACTACAAAGTGTACTTTTCCGTTCATTAATACTACAAAGTGTACTTTTCCATTGATTAATGGTATAAAGTGTACTTTTCCATTGATTAATGATACAAAGTTTACTTTTCCATTGATTAATGATACAAATTGTACTTTTCCATTGATTAATGGTATAAAGTGTACTTTTCCATTGATTAATGGTATAAAGTGTACTTTTCCATTGATTAATGGTATAAAGTGTACTTTTCTGTTGATTAATGATACAAATTGTACTTTTCCATTGATTAATGGTATAAAGTATACTTTTCCATTGATTAATGGTATAAAGTGTACTTTTCCATTGATTAATGATACAAAGTGTACTTTTCATTAACTATGTTTCTCTAATGTCCTTTTAATGGTAAGTGGTATTATTGTGGAATTTACCCAGTTACATTAACTACCGGAGATACAGCACTGTGATTTACGTTAATCAATACAAACAGATATTTTTGTAGATTCTGTAAATAATACTATTTTTTTGTATACTCGGATAAAATGCTTTTGATATTGAAATAGAAAGATGTATGTTTATTCCAAATTTAGCGATGTTATGTACAACATGGGCGAGAATACTCTATGAACTTATTAGTAAAAAAGTCGAAAACGATGCTTTTATATCAGGTACCGTTACAATTAGTCATATACGATGAATTGACTCGACATATTTTGAAATATATAACAGATGCGATACAAAGTTATGGTGCAGTTTAAACCGCATTGATTATAAGCGCATATTCATAGGCCCATTAGATTATCCAACTTTATATTGACTAAGATATTTTTTGTTTTGTATGTCTTACCTAAATTGGTATGTAAGTGTTACACACATTTTACACACAAGTCTTTTCATGAAAAGTATCTTTGAAAAGAATTTCTGGGATTTCTATTTTATTCTACTGTATTTGATTATTGGTTCAAATTGGTAGACTTAAAGAATGTAGAGTATTAGGACAAATGATTTTCTTTTAGTAGTTTATGAATAAAACCATGATTTCATTTATGCATAATAAAGTAAATTTTAACTTCAAATCCAGTCTCAGAACTGTGAATCTCAATCACTGAATTTTAGAACTACAAACAAAATCTCATTAATATTTATTTTATCCACATTTGATAGTGATATATATTTGTTCACATATACAATGCGTAAATATGTTTCGTGGCAAAATAACCTTATGCGATCATGCAGGGTGTCCGATGAATTATGTTACACTTTCAGAGATCTATATTTTGCTAATTCAAGACGTAAAGCACTAGGCCTAGGATTCCATATGCAAAAAACCCGAATCATCAATTTCACATTATGAATAAAAACAGCTTCAAGAAAAACAAATTCTATGTATTCTTAGCAACGATTTTCACAATAGACATATTTTTTTTTTGATAAAAACGACGTCATCATAAATATTTGAGTAACCTTTAAGCACTTTAGTATAGAAGATTTATTCGTATTTTTTTTATGTCTAATTGATGAAATGAACAACGTTGGTGTTGCTCGTGTATGTGAAAAGTAATAATATTTTGAAAGTGTAACATGATGTATGTGACATCCTCTACTTTCGCAGATAACTTAAATGCGATGACACAAGACACGATATTCAAGATAATGTTTATGCTATAGAAGTCCTTGACTGGTATTTCGTCATTGGGCATTTCAGAGTTATCTCTTCTTGAGGAGGGTATTGATTGTTACGTCGCTATAATTTAATTTCTTATGTTACACGCATTTGTATTGCTTAGATCTTTTGAGGTCATTTTTCCATAGACCGAAAACATTGTACGTCAAGTATTATAACGTCATGCATACAGAAAGTTTTCGCGGTATATTTCAAAAGCGACAGTCATTAGCCACAACTCAATTTGTTTTATTGTAAAAGTAAATAAAATCACGGAAATATTTAACGGAGTTATATATATCAAATTATAAGCCTTGTTCTCAATATCTTTTGGGTTTATGAGGTCATAGACAGAGAACGAATGGATACTCATTTTAATAAACCCGAAAAATGGCCTTCCGTTTTTAGGTCACCTGAGACGAAGTCTCAAGTGACCTATTCTAATCGCCTTTTGTCCGTCGTCGTGCGTCGTATGTCCGTAAACATTTTGACTTCTTCTCCAAAACTGCCGAAGCAATTTCAATTAAATTTTCACAAACCTTCTAAGGCATAAGGCCAATCAAAATTGTGAATTATATGGTCCCCACCCCTGTGGGAGGGGCCAAAAGGGGTAAAATTGAGTAAAATTTCAAAAATCTTCTTCTCTACTCACAGATGTGGTAGAATCAAATATTCTTCATGGATAGAAAGGTCTTAAGGTCCTTTACAAAAATTGTGAATTATATGACCCTGGAGTATCTAGTTTCCCCCTGGGGAGGGGGTTAAGTTTACTATAGTTTATATAGGGAAAACACATTTTTGCGCATTATTTGGTCATTTGTTATAGGAAATGAGTCAAATGTTGTCAGAATTATCAGTATGAGATGGCCATTTAAATCCTATTAACAAATTTTCTATGACTGACCCCCAGGGGCCTTAGGGGCGGGGTCAAAAGGGGTCAAATAGGCTAAAACTTCAAAAATCTTCTTCTGAAATTCTGGAAATGGTAGAATCAAATACTTTTCATAAATAGAAAGGTCTTAAGGTCCTTTACAAAAATTGTGAATTATATGACCCTGGGGTCTCACGTTTCCCCCTTGGGAGGGGGTCAAGTTTACTATAGTTTATATAGGGAAAACACATTTATGAGCATGTTTTGCTCAATTTTCATTGGAAACGAGTCAAACTTGGTTAGAATTATTAGCCTGAGATAGCATTTTAATATCATATCCACATTGGTCCTGGTCGACCCCCTGGGGGCAGAGGGGCGGGGCTAAAAAAGGGTCAAATAGGCTAAAACTTCAAAAATCTTCTTCTGAAATTCTGGAAATGGTAGAATCAAATACTTTTCATAAATAGAAAGGTCTTAAGATCCTTTACAAAAATTGTGAATTATATGACCCTGGGGTCTCACGTTTCCCCCTGAGGAGGGGGTCAAGTTTACTAAAGTTTATATAGGGAAAACACTTTTATGAGCATTTTTTGCTCAATTTTCATTGGAAACGAGTCAAACTTGGTTAGAATTATTAGCCTGAGATAGCATTTTAATATCATATCCATTTTGGTCCAGGCCGACCCCCTGGGGGCAGAGCGATTGGGCTAAAAAAGGAGTCAAATAGGCTAAAACTTTAAAAATATTCTTTTAAAATTCTGGAAATGGTATAATCAAATACACTTTATAGATGAAAAGGTCTTAAAGTTTGTTTATAAAAATTGTAAATTATATGACCCTGGGGTCTCCTGTTTCCCCTTGGGGAGGTGGTCAAGTTTACTATAGTTTATATAGGAAAAACACATTAATGATCATTTTTTCTTCAATTTTCGTAGGAAATGAGTCAAACTTGGTTAGAATTATTAGTCTGAGATAGCATTTTAATATCATATCCACATTGGTCCTGGCCGACCCCCTGGGGGCAGAGCGATTGGGCTAAAAAAGGAGTCAAATAGGCTAAAACTTCAAAAATCTTCTAAAATTCTGGATATAGTAGAATCAAATAATTATAGATGGAAAGGTCTTAAGGTGTTTTATAAAAAATGTGAATTATATGACCTTGAGGTCTCACGTTACCCCCTCGGGAGGGGTCAAGTTTACTTTAGTTTATATAGGAAAAACATATTTGTGAACATTATTTGCCCAATTTTCGTAGGAAATTAGTCAAACTTTATTAGAATTATTAGCCTAAGATATAGCATTTAAACATTCAAACGTCCTCGATGACCCCCTGGGGGACCAGAGGGTCAGGACCAAACAGGGTCAAAATGATTAAAATTTCAAAAAATACCTCTAAGTTCACAGGTTTGATGGAAGCAAATATTCTTCATAGTCTAAAAAGTCAAATTTATAAATCACTGACCAACTTCAAGGCCCAGCATATAGTGTTTATATGTCTTTAATTTGTTTCATTATTTGTTTCATTATATATTCTAACTCAGGTGACCGTTAAGGCCCATGGGCCTCTTGGTTTTTTTTGTTTTTGTGTGGGTTTTTTTGGGTGGGGGGCTTGTTGTTGTTTATTTTATGATTTCATAAACCCGAAAAATGTTGAAAACAAACACATCACATTGTAATCAACAGCCACTCACAAGAGCCGGTAACTCTTCTGTATAATGGCATTATTACTGAGGTTGTACATTGCACGTACCTGTATAAAACACTTGTTTGTATATAACGAAGCGTTGTTTGAGTTATCTCCCTTTAATTGACAAGGCATCTTATCATTATTTCAAATGTTGAATGATAATTGATGAAAATATGTTCTGGTGCAAATAAAAAAGACTACATTTTCATCAGTATTGTTTTGTTGTTTTTTTAACGAAAATATTGAACAATAGTAAATGGTTTGATATCACACATGCTCCTAAAACCAAACACCTGGTGGATGAGGCATGGAATTATAGAATCGATGTTAAAATAATTGTTTATACAAACGAATGCAAAGTGGAATAAATATGTCTAAAATAGCACGATTTGCTCATTGGATTATCATTTAGATGCAATCTCATTATGAGCTTGTGTTGGCCGACGTTAGAGCAGTACAGTCATGTTTTAAAAGTCACTTTTAAGTAATATAATCATTTTCCATTTCAAAATATTCAAGGCATCCGAATTCGACAGCGACATCTAGCGGAGTCTGTCCTGCTGTGTTTTCAATGGTTTTGCTAGCTCCAGCATTAAGAAGTTCTTTCACAACTTTTTTGTGTTCCTTTCCAGCATTGGCAGCGGAACCTAAAGTTTTCCTGCCAGTGTGTATAATGTCCATCATATCTAGGTTCATTGTAAGTTCACTGGAGTATAAAGACGGCAGTGGAATGTTCTGTTTCAGGTATAAGATTCCGTATGAAGCTGCCAGATGTAGAGGAGTATTTCCATACAGATCAACCATATCGACCGCTGAATCCTCAGCGATTATTTGATGTAATGTCTCCATGTTTCCGCTCGCAGCGACACAATGAATAGGATAACTTTTAGAGTGGTCTGGGAGCGAGACAGGACTACCGTGTGACAGAAGAAGACGTGCTGAAGCGAAGTTACCTCTTTGGCAAGCTTCGTGAATTGGCAGGTTGCCTTTCTTGTTTTTGTTGCTTACGGAATGTCCACGCTTAAGGAAGAAATTCAACATGTTTTTTCTACCAAACCTTGCAGCAATGTGCAGTACATTGTCTCCTTCGAATCCCAATATGTTTGGGTCCGCTCCGACTGACAACAATGCTTGCAGTGACGCGTTCTGGCCATACTCTATTGCTACTAAAAGTGGAGTATTACCCAAGAAAGCAAAATTAATGTCGGCTCCTTCCTCTTGAACTCTAAGAATTTTCTCCACGTGTCCATTTATGACGGCTTGCTGAAGTTCTAAAAGTCTGATCGGATTCCTTTGGCAATGATCCAATCCAAAAGTCAGGAACCGTTTCAACGAAGGACAAACAGGCAACATAGGAACACTGTGAATGACGTTTTGGCCAAGAATACGTCTGATTTTACGTCTGCATATCTTTTGTAGTAAATCAGGAAATCGATCTAGGCAATACTTGGTGATCATTTCAAGATCGTTGTGAGGACCATGCTGTTGAACATGGGAATCCAGTAGCTTTTGTAGTCTGCTCTTGTTAACTTTAGAGTGGTCTAAATTCCATAAGAGAAGATGGAGAAGAAGCTTACGCTCAGTTGAGGTGGCTTTTGGACACGTATTTGGCGTTGTTAAACCATTCAGTATCATTGATATCGGTCCGCTGTCGCTTTCAATCTCAGGAAATATATCTTGAACGTTGAATCCATAAGATATAAAACAAGTTGCAAATTTGAAATTTTGTCGCCCAGGAGATATTGCTGTATCAAAGGCCGTCATTTTATCATTGTTTTTTAATGTCATGTCACATCCGCGCTCCGCTAAGATACACGCAGAAAGTAATTGATCTTGAAAAACACACAAGTGCAGAGCAGAACAACCAGACCTGTCCTGTAGGTTAGTATCACAGTTGTACTTTAGGAGAAGACGTAGCAGGTCTGTCTTTTCACATGGATGACGTGTACACATCGATGACGGGATGCACGCCATTAAAGGTGACCGGAAGTCAAGTGCTTGTATATTGACGTCACATCCGCTTTCCAGTAAAACTTTTGCGACATTAAAAGAGCCATTGGAGCATGCCCGGAGTAGAGGCGTTTCCCCACGCTTGTCACTACTGTTTATATTTGCTCCAACTCTTATTAACGCACGTGCTGCTTCAACAGAATCGTACCAAGCCGTGGCCCCTAATGGCGTCACACCATCTAGGTCCGCTGCATTTACACTAACATCCAACGACAACAGGTGATTCACAATATCAATATTGCCAAATTTGGCGGCGCAGAATAACGGGGTTTTGTCATAATGATTCTTCGCGCTCGAATCAAATTTTGAACTAGACAAAAGTAGTTGAACTATATCATCATTGACGGTGTTCTGATCCAAAGCGAGGCTGAAGGCGGTGTCCCGACAATGAATCTGGTTCACGTCGACTCCATAGTCGACCAGTCGGCCGACAGCTTTGATGTCGCCATCCCGAATGTGCGAGTGGAGCGTCTTTACGTCCATAACCAGATCCCTACAAAACCAAGATAACGAGAGTCAAACATAACAATACCGTTTTCGTGATGAAGATGAAAGACAGATATGTTGAAAACTATAGTAAACGCATTTCGTCAACATCAATCTCATTAACAACGAATGCCAGCGATATTTTTTCGTGCACATAACCAATTGAATCGCCCAAGACATTTCCATTTCCTATTATTGATCAGCAATTATTGTAATCATTCAGTTATTGAAGTAGGATATATAGTGCTAGCCGGTGAGATGGTTACCTTAAATTATCATTGCCATCAACCAATTTACCTGTGGTCATTATTTTTAGAACACGTGGCTAGTTCTGGCGGGTAAATAAAACTATTTCGGTTGGGTGAAACTTTGAATGACAATAGCTCAAAAACGAGCACATGGACATATGTTTTTTCGTCCATTTTCTTTTATGGTATGAACTCCTATTTCCTAAAATCTATATATATCTGACTTCTCAGAGTAGTACATCCGTAACTAAAATTTGTCCTCCATACATGAAAATGAAACATGAAATTTGTTTGATCATTTTAGTAAAACAACGGTGTATGTGAGGGTACTCATTTGACACGTAGTTGTGTCAGGTATTCCTATGTTAATTCTACTGCAATACAATACAGATATTTACAAATGTTAAGTATAATTCAGTCATAAAATACAATTGTAAATTACCACTAATGTATCGCTGTGTCTACACTACATGTTTCTTAAGTTTCCTAAACCAGACATATATGTGACCAAAATAGACTCCATTTTGATCCAAAATTAAATATGAAAAATTAAATTGAATAATGTACCAATAATTCTGTTCTGCATAAGGATCACATATGGTAACGACAACAGAACAAACACAAGTACTGTCATCACAAAATGTTTTTCATGAAAAATAAACAAAGCTACAATTTGCATGACAGCATGTGAGTAAGAGTTAAACTGTACCTATAACCTTCTATGTTTAGAGACAAAACGTGAAGGGATGACTGTGGAGTCGATAAATACCCATAATACAAGGATATGGACGTTTTGTCGTTTAGAAGATGTAACTTGAATCATATCAATATAATTCAAACCAATTGAAAGAGGAATGAATTGAGTATAGGACAAGCCTTTGGCATTGGCATCGTTACCCTGCATTACGAGACATCTCCACCAGATGAGCCATTACTTTTACCTCACATAGATAGTATGATGTATTATTTAGAATAGAGTCGGAACAGATGTTCTTTATTGGAATTACCTTCACCATCCAATCAGAGCGGACGTTACTGGTCTACCATCCAATCACAGATAACGTTACTGACCTCATTCGTGTTTGAAATAGAATGAAGATGCACAAATTTAGGTCTTGAATGAAGAGTGTTACTTTATTATTTATGAACAGAGGAAGACAACAGTGCCAGTATAGTGTTTTAACACGGAACGCTCATGTATATTTGTTTCCTTAGAAAAAAACCAGTACAGTGTTTTAAAACAGAATGCTCGTGTATAGTTGTGTCTTTAGAAAAAAAATAAACATTTCATTTTACAGCAATTTTAACACCTATGAATGACCAATTTCTAATGTCCGTATTGCTATATAACTTTTTAAAGCTTTAAAAAAAGTATTTATAAGACAATCTACAAATAGGTAACACATTT
This sequence comes from Argopecten irradians, assembly GCF_041381155.1. Taxonomy (NCBI): domain Eukaryota; kingdom Metazoa; phylum Mollusca; class Bivalvia; order Pectinida; family Pectinidae; genus Argopecten; species Argopecten irradians. The sequence goes on along the minus strand of NC_091141.1, from coordinate 42,531,330 downwards.
GAATAAAATGCAGTGATGTAGGGATTTTAATAAAATATAAAAGATATTGACAAGAATTTTTCTATATATCTTTTTTTCTGCATTTATATCTGTCCGCAATATTGCAGTCATTCCTGTTACTGTTCTTTAATTGGCCATAACAGAAAGGTTCCCCTCCCTTAGAACTGTTATATGCTAGTACTGAGTAGTGTATGCACTTCCTCTCTAGAAAATAAGCTTTAGATGAAGATGAAAGTGCTTTGAAAGGAGAATTTTGATTTGATAATGTCAGATAAGGAAAGAATCACTTTTATATGTCAGTCCTGTTACTATGGGCATCTCATAAGTTTATGTACCTAAACTATAAAATTAACCATTATCAATTTCAGAGTTGGTTATATTTTCAAGAAATATAACTTAATTTGATATGACATGTGAAGGTTATATTTCAATGAGTGAAAACTTTAAGATTCAGTCATTCCTGTTACTGTCATTCCTGTTACCATTGAAAAGGTAACAGGAATTACACAATGTGGTATCAGGAATGATAATTCATATGTAAAAGTTCCATACCTTTCTTGTTTATAAAATGATCTTATTGATCATTATACAATTTTGACTTTTAACGTCTTTATTTCAAATTTGAAGTGCATAGTAATGTATTAGAAGTTGTTTGGGTCACCTTTTCATCCATGGTAACAGGAGTGACAAGAAGTCGGTAAAAGGAATGATTATTTCTATAAAGTTAACTTTCATTGGTCTAGTTTGATATCATCTTGTTCAAATAATATTCTTAAATTGAAATAAGTAATAAACATAACCAAATGAAAGCAACAAAAATATTTGTACAACTGTATGACAATGAAAGTATTCAGAATTGAAACCAGGTAACAGGAATGACATTTGGTAACTGAAATGACAAAGTAGCAACAAAAATAGTCTAACTGATATAAAAAGATGAAAATTGTATATTATGATTGAACCTTATTCAAATAATTTCCATTTTATTGAAATTCTATGAAGAGCAATGTTAAATGTGTGTTTTATTTTGAATATGACCATCAAATTTGAAATAGTAACAGGAATGACTTGTGTAGCTGTGTCATTCCTGTTACTTTGTTTATTGTAAATTTCATATTATGTTATTAAGTTATGTTGACATTTCATGGGAAACAGTATAAAGATTATATATTGTGTTAACAGAATAATTTCTCTCGTCATTTAAAAAGCAGTTACAGGAATGATATTTTCACTGACCTTGCATAACAAAATTTATGATATAGTCAAAATTAATTTTTCAAAACGGTGATGCAGACCTTTTTTTAATTAAATTCAATGTTTTCCTGCTAATGTGACAAAAGCAATTGATTTGCTTCAAGTTTTAAATTTCCATTTAGCTATGCTTAAAAGTGGCAATTTCTGTAGAACGACCCATATATTAATCACATATAAATTATATTTTCATCGGCGGCAATGTAGTTTAAAAATGTACATTGTCACTTCTATTAATCTGTTTTAACTTTGACCTCGTTTACGAGCTCAATATTTGACAATGTATTCTACTGTGACTACAAAGTACAAAGCACACAAACGATTAACACATTAAAAATATGTGAGTACAATTTATAGTTAACATGTTATTACTCTCAATGGATGGCACTCTCTGACCAGTATCAGCTAGGGATACATCCCTGGTTGTTTTGTAAGAGTGTTCTATAAATATGAAATGATTATGATAGCAAATGATAATTACTATGAAAAATATCAACAAACATCGATAAACAAAAATACCCACGATAAGGGTGATACACGAATATTAAAGCAACAGATAAAATGTCCAAAAAAATGGAGAGCATGTAAGGGTAGATCGTGAAGCATGTTGATAACACAAACCTTTAGTAAACAAAGTTGTATGTTGAAAACAATTTTAACAGTAGAAGCATAAACATCTGTAAACAACTTTCCTGGCGTTTAACTTAAGTCACAATGAAAGGAAGTGAACAATATCCGTCGTTACACTGTGTGTAAAAATACAGTGAACTTCACAGGACATAGTTACATACAACAGGCGTTTAAATATATATAATTAAATGAAAATAAAGACATCTTTTTGACATAAATTATGTTAGCAGACTAAAGAACAATTCACCTAGAGGCAGTCGTGTCCTCACATCCACCATCTGACCGGTTCTTCACACGGGACAACGTTCTACCCTGTTATCTAGTCGATATATACCAAGGTATACCCATGCAGCCACCCGTGACAGCGTGCCAGTTAACAGAAAAATACTTTCCTTGACTTAAATATCACAACTAGCCTTAATAATATAAAATATCTGCTTATGTATGGCTAACTTGGCATAACCATGCCTCTTGTAATGCTGATATTTGTTTCCTTCGCGTAGGTAGCACGGCCATAGCCATGTAACTATATATTACTATGAACCAGTTTCATTCCACTGCACACATATAATGCACTGGGTTTTTTTGTTTTGTGTTTTTTGTTTGTTTACAAGCAAAACGTCACTGTATGATATTCAAATCGTCCATTCTTAAAGATTACCTATCTCTGGCAGTCGCATTGTTATTTACATATATTAAAAGATCCTTTAAGAATACTTTAAAAATCGAATTATCGAAATACTTGGCAGTAAATATCTATATTATATATGTGTATAGGGAGTCACTTCAGTACACGTAACCATGTCATAACTTACCTGTGTTATAACGCATCACCTGCATATAAAACTTCACCTCTCAGAGAAAAATGTTGAGCTACAAACATAAAGTCGTGTCACTCACAACCTACACTTAAAACATGCATATGTGTAACATCTGCGTAAGTGTTAAATTAACGAGTGCACATTTAGATCGCATAATGTACTCCCAGATCGGTTAACGTAGCTAAGAATAGCACGACAATACAGTGTTGACAAGAACTATATGCACACAACGACCTGAATTATTTATATAGACCCGTTACCGGGTAGATGGTTAAATAGACCACGCTCCATCACTCATGTGATATACATCATAGCTCTCACTGTTTCATTGAATATCGACTTTTTTCACCTGGCATACTGAGGAACATAAATATGAAGGGGCATTCATCCGTGAAAACACTTAAATAAAAATACTCTTTTCAAAAGGTTTTAAATTTTTAAAGTAAAATACCGAATACATTAACAAGTCAGCTATACTGTCATGCAGTTTTTGGAGAAATAGATATATATTTTACTGACAAAAGAGTACTAGTCAACTCTACTGCCATTCGTGTGGAGAAACAAACAGATGTCATTTTACTGACAAAATAGTACTAGTATATTATATGAATATAGATTGAACGGCCAACTGTGACGAAAACAGATTTTTATTGATTGAAGCCAATTATATGTTTTCAGTATATAGATATGTAAATGTACAGTTGATTAGTATACACAGATGAAGGTGTAAATAATAAACGTTGCTTTGATGTACTCATTATGCTCATGTATTCACATATATAGCACTGAGATGACCTTGTAAGATAGCTTCTGATGACGATTCAGCTACCACCAGCCTTCCTACACGTGGTAGTCAACCTCCACACATTTCTTAACAATCGAACTTAACTAGCCCTCATTACAATGATATGTAACATACATATCAACCTTAGACGTTTTAACCCGTTTGGCATTCAATATCGATATTCAATTGATCTTACTACCTTTAGAAATGTATTAACAGTAAAGATAGTAGTTGGACTCTTAGACTATATATTTTTTTATTTTCTATTCTAGATATCTGTAATTGTCCAAATCATTAGCTGTTATTCCAATAGAGCAATCTAACTGGTGAGGATGGTCATGCTGCGACGTCACTTTCAACGAATTCTTGTCGTCCTCTCCAACTTGTGAAATACTGAACGATCTCATTTGAAAAGTAAAGCAGGCGTTCCCTGAAATGTCATTATGTTTTTGAGAGAAAAATCAGGTGGATGCAAGAGCAGATGACAACATCAAAGATGGAATATTGACACATATGCATGACAATCATACCAGGGTCAGGTGGGACTGAAACCATCAAAGTGTGACTTTAGGCTAAATTGATAATGATAATGGAGCCTATCTATGTATTATGATGTGCATTATAATAATGATGTAAATCAATTTCGTTTCGCGGTACCTTTCGTGTTTACCGACTTTCCCTAATTAATTTCGAGAGTATCAAGACAATAACAATAATTCTCTGTAGTTGTATTCTTTTCGTGGCGTTTGATTTTCGTAAGTAGTAATCACGTGTAAAAGCGCAACATTTGATGTTTCACAGTTTATTACTATAATGACATTGTGTTTCAAACAATTCTGTGTGAAAGCTCAATATCATTGTGTTGTATGCTGATGATTGGCTGATCGATAAACTACCCTATGATGCTTGTGATTGTGTGTTAATTACATACGATTATGTCCCCAGATTTGCCAGTGGATCTGTATCTATGTAAAATGATTTGTTTTTACAATTGACAAGCAATTTCACGCTAAAATCAAGAGGCCCGCGGGCCTTTACAAATACATGACTGACACAGGTGGGCCAAGGTGATAGAAGATCTGAACTTTTGGTGACATAATAGAGAAAAACTCCGAATCTTTTCATGAAAGTTATATTTTCTATCTATCCTTTCATTTAATCTTTGAAGTTCAAGATTGTTTGATTCCATAATATCCGTAAATATAGAAGACTTTCGAATTTTAGTCATTTTGACGACTTTGGCCCCGCTTCTCAGGACCCTGAGTGCCAACCAGAATTTATTGTCTATGACGTTAAAATAATTTCCTGGGTTAACAGTTCTAGCTAAACTTGTCTCATTTTCTATGGAATTTGAACGAATAGTACTCATTTTAAATGTGTGCCCATATATATAAACTATAATAAATTTGACCCTCTTCCAAGGGCAAAATATAAGACTCAGCGGTCACGAAATTTACAATTTACATAAACGGTCTTAAGACCTTGCGATCAATGAAGAAAATATGATTCTATAAACTCTGAAATGAGAAATATTTTGGTCTTTGGTCAGTGTGGCTTCCTCCACAGCTCCTTGGGGTGGGATTGTATTATTTACATCGTTCATTGGCCTTATTCATTAAAAGGTTTATGAACAATTTCATTAAATTTGCTTCGGGATGAGTAGTTTTGGAGTTTTTGTCAACATGTTTTATCTAGGCTTCTACATAGTTTTAAAGATCATATTCACATTTAAAAATAGATGAGATATCTCTTCATTTTCTTTTTACGAAAGTAACTTTTCCCCATTAGAAATTCCAATTTTACGTATTTTCATTTCTGTATAGACCTAAAGAATTTGATGTACACATTTTCATGGAAATTCTTTTATTTTTAAAAAGACCAGACAATATGTTAAAACAGTTCACCTACACACCAATCCATGGTAACTGTTTTTGGTATAAAGCCCCATTATGTTTGTATTTTAGGCTCTACTTCACCTTTAACTTCCCAATAATTTTGCTCAGTTTCAATTTTCAAAACTCAACAACAGCGTTATTCATAGCCAATTTTCTAAAGTCTGAGTCAATAAAGAGGTACAGCCATGCTGTCGCTAAAAGGTAATTACCCTTTAAGTAATCGTGTATATTTTCCCTTTTCAGAAATACAGTTTCTATTTTCCCACTTCAGAAATACAGTTTGTTTTCCCACTTCAGAAATAGATTTTCTGTTTTCCGACTTCAGAAATACAGTTTCCCTGTTTCCCCACCTCATAAATACAGTTTCTGTGTTTTCCCACTTCAGAAATACAGTTTCCCTGTTTTCCAACTTCAGAAATACAGTTTCTGTGTTTTCCCACTTCAGAAATACAGTTTCTCTGTTTTCCCACTTCAGAAATACAGATTCTGTTTTCCCACTTCAGAAATTCAGTTTCTCTGTTTCCACTTCAGAAATACAGTTTCTGTTTTCCTACTTCAGAAAGACAGTCTCTGTTTTCCCACTTCAGAAATAGTTTCTCTGTTTTCCCACTTCAGAAATACAGTGTCTGTTTTACCGCTTACGAAATTCAGTTTCTCTGTTTTCCCACTTCAGAAATACAGTTTGTTTTCCCACTTCAGAATTACAGTTTCTCTTTTCCCACATCATAAATACAGTTTCCCTGTTTTCCCACTTATGAAATACAGTTTCTCTGTTTTCCCACTTCAAAAATACAGTTTCTCTGTTTCCCACTACAGAAATACAGTTCCTCTAATTTCCCACTTCAGAAATACAGTTTCGCTTTTTCAACTTCAGAAATAGTTTCCGTTTCCCCCCTTCAGAAATACAGTTTCTCTGTTTTCCAACTTCAGAAATACAGTTTCTGTTTTCCCACATCAGAAATACAGTTTCCCTGTTTTCCCACTACATAAATACAGTTTCCCTGTTTTCCCACTTATGAAATACAGTTTCTCTGTTTCCCACTACAGAAATACAGTTCCTCTAATTTCCCACTTCAGAAATACAGTTTCGCTTTTCCAACTTCAGAAATAGTTTCCGTTTTCCTACTTCAGAAATACAGTTTCTCTGTTTTCTCACTTCAGAAATACAGTTTCTCTTTTCCCACTTCAGATTTTCCCACTTCAGAAATATTTCCGACTTCAGAAATACAGTTTCTGTTTTCCCGTTTCAGAAATACAGTTTCTCTCTGTTTTCCCACTTCAGAAATACAGTTTCCCTGTTTTCCCACTTCAGAAATACAGTTTCTCTGTTACCACTTCAGAAATACAGTTACCCCACTTTAAGTAATTTGTTTTTTCTACTCAAAATATTTTCCTGTTCCCTTCAGAAATAAAATTTCTCTGTTTTCCCACTTTCAGAAATACAGTTTCTTTTTCCCACTTCAGAAACAGTTTTCCCACTAGAATAAGTTCTCTGTTTCCACTTCAGAAATACAGTTTCCTGTTTTCCCACTTCAGAAATACAGTTTCCTTTTTTTCCCACTTCAGAAATACAGTTTCTCTGTTTCCCACTTCAGAAATACATTTTGTTTCCACTTCAGAAATACAGTTTCTGTTTTCCCACTTCAGAAATACAGTTTCCCTGTTTCCCCACTTCAGAAATACAGTTTCTCTGTTTTCCCACTTCAGAAATACAGTTTCTCTGTTTTCCCACTTCAGAAATACAGTTTCTGTTTTCCCGTTTCAGAAATACAGTTTCCTGTTTTCCCACTTCAGAAATACAGTTTCCCTGTTTTCCCACTTCAGAAATACAGTTTCTGTTTTCCCACTTCAGAAATACAGTTTCCCTTTTTCCCCACTTCAGAAATACAGTTTCTCTGTTACCACTTCAGAAATACAGTTTCTTTGTTTTCCCACTTCAGAAATATAGTTTCTCTGTTTCCCACTTCAGAAATACAGTTTCTCTGTTTCCCACTTATTTCCACTTCAGAAATACAGTTTCTGTTTCCCACTTCAGAAATACAGTTTCTCTGTTTTCCCACTTCAGAAATACAGTTTCCCTGTTTTCCCACTTCAGAAATACAGTTTTCCTGTTTCCCACTTCAGAAATACAGTTCTTTTTCCACTCAGAAATACAGTTTCCTTTTTCCCACTTCAGAAATACAGTTTCTCTGTTTTCCACTTCAGAAATACAGTTTCTCTTTTCCCCACTTCAGAAATACAGTTTTCCCTGTTTTCCCACTTCAGAAATACAGTTTCTCTGTTTTCCCACTTCAGAAATACAGTTCTTCCATCAAATAGTTTTTTCCACTTCAGAAATACAGTTTCCCTGTTTTCCCACTTCAGAAATACAGTTTCTCTGTTTTTCCCACTTCAGAAATACAGTTTCTCTTTTTCCACTTCAGAAATACAGTTTCTCTGTTTTCCACTTCAGAAATACAGTTTCCCTTTTTCCCACTTCAGAAATACAGTTTCCTGTTTTCCCACTTCAGAAATACAGTTTCTCTGTTTTCCCACTTCAGAAATACAGTTTCCCTCAAAATAAGTTTCCCACTTTCAGAAATACAGTTTCCTGTTTTCCCACTTCAGAAATACAGTTTCTCTGTTTTCCCACTTCAGAAATACAGTTTCTCTGTTTTCCCACTTCAGAAATACAGTTTCTTTTCCACTTCAGAAATACAGTTTCTCTGTTTTCCCACTTCATAAATACAGTTTCCCTGTTTTCCCACTTCAGAAATACAGTTTCTCTGTTTTCCCACTTCAGAAATACAGTTTCCCTGTTTTCCCACTTATGAAATACAGTTTCTCTGTTTTCCCACTTCAGAAATACAGTTTCTCTGTTTCCCACTTCAGAAATACAGTTCCTCTGTTTTCCCACTTCAGAAATACAGTTTCCTGTTTTTCAACTTCAGAAATACAGTTTTTGTTTTCCCACCTTCAGAAATACAGTTTCTGTTTTCCCACTTCAGAAATACAGTTTCCCTGTTTTCCCACTTCAGAAATACAGTTTCTCTGTTTTCCCACTTCAGAAATACAGTTTCCCTGTTTTCCCACTTATAAATACAGTTTCCCTGTTTTCCCACTTCATGAAATACAGTTTCTCTGTTTTCCCACTACAGAAATACAGTTTCTCTGTTTCCCACTTCAGAAATACAGTTTCGCTTTTTCCAACTTCAGAAATAGTTTCCGTTTTCCTACTTCAGAAATACAGTTTCTCTGTTTTCCCACTCAAAATACAGTTCGAACTTCAAAATACAGTTTCTCCTTTTTCCCACTTCAAAAATAAAGTTTCTGTTTTCCCACTTGAGAAATACAGTTTTTTCCCACTTGAGAAATACAGTTTCTGTTTTTTCCCACTTCGAAATACAGATTCATTTCAGAAATACAGTTTCTCTGTTTTCCCACTTCAGAAATACACTTTCCCTGTTTTCCCACTTCAGAAATACTGTTTCCTTGTTTTTCCCACTTCAGGAATACAATTTCTGTTTTCCCACTTCAGAAATACAGTGTCTCTGTTGTCCCACTTCAGAAATTTTCCCTGTTTTACCACTTACAGAAATTCAGTTTCTCTGTTTTCCCACTTCAGAAATACAGTTTGTTTTCTCATTTCAGAAATACAGTTTCTGTTTTCCACTTCAGAAATACAATTTCTCTGTTTTTCCCACTTCAGAAATATAGTTGCCCTGTTTTCCTACTTCAGAAATACAGTTTCTCTGTTTTCCCACTTACGAAATTCAGTTTCTCTGTTACCACTTCAGAAATACAGTTTGTTTTCCCACTTCAGAAATACAGTTTCTGTTTTCCCACTTCAGAAATACAGTTTCCCTGTTTTCCCAATTGGAAAAAGGATTGAACAACAGGCATAGCCTATATGAGTTCTCTCTCTCGGAATCTCAGAGGAAGATTTTTAAAGTTTAAGCCTATTTGACCCCTTTTGGCCCCACCCCTCAGGTCCCTGGGTGCCAGTCATTGCTCATTTCCTATTACAAATGACCAAATAATGCTCAAACTATATATAAACTATGGAAAACTATCCCCCTCCCCAGGGGTAAACGTGAGACCCCAGGGTCATAATTCACATTTTTTGTAAAGGACTTAAGACCTTTCTATCTTTGAAGAGTATTTGATTTTACCATTTCCGGAATTTCAGAAGAATTTTTTTTAAAGTTTTAGCCTATTTGACCCCTTTTGGCCCCACCCCTCAGGTTCGTAGAGGGCTGGGACCATATAATTCACAATTTAGATGGACCTTTGGCTATAAACGTTTCTGCAAAATTTCACTAAATTTGGTTCCATGGTTCTGGAGAAGAAGTCGAAAATGTTTTATTGTTTATGTTTGAATTGTTTATTGTCGCACAACGAAGGACGGATGACGCACAACGAAAGACATAGTGATGAGAATAAAAACAAAACTCTCAATGATATTTGGATTTCTCTATTTCAATATCCTACATCAGCAAACATTTCTCCCATAACGGACATCCTCATATGAAAAGGTTGTGCAGGACAAACCATCATGGCGGGGTCTGTTTTATACCCAAGTGGGTAATACTGCATCAGTTTATATAGTGTATAAATATTAGGAACCTTTTCTTCAGGTTCATTTTTACTAAGTTTATTTAAAATAAAAGAAAATAATTTATCTAAATTTGCTGCTGCTGAATTAATAGGATTTTTTCTTTGAGATTTTTCTCGCACATGCTCTGCAAATGACTTAGTGGGAGCTAGTGGTTGGGATGGAACACTGGATTTCTCTTTCTTGAGTTCTATAGGTGGGGATATTGTTTCACTTTTACTCTCTTTTTCTGTTGTTTCTTCTTGATCTTTGTCCTTTGACCTTTGAACATGATCTGACTCTGTTTGGGTGAGATTCGGTTCCTCTGTAGATTCTTTACTTTCCGTTCTGAGATCTGCTGCGTCACTTAGAGAATCTGAGGTAGGCACTGTTGTATTTTTGTCAGTTTCATTTATCTCCGACGAGTCTTTGGTTGGTGCTGTACTAATCTTTATCATTTCAATATTTGGGTTATTTTCATCCTTTCCTGATTTTCTATCGTTGAGTATGATCTCTACTGTGTCTTTGGGTTCCGTTTTAACCTTGACATCACCGTTTCTATTGATTTCTTGTTTTAAGCTCTCTAGCTTCACCTGTTCCATTTGTTGGAGTAGAGCTTCCTGTCTTTGCTGCTGTACCATCTCCCTGCGGAGATCTTTCCACTTTGTCCCCCGGACAGTGTCCGATGGCTCTACAATCCCAAACATAGACAACAGATCTAGCTGGTCGTGCAGGCCCTGTATGATCTTATCCTCCTCCTTCTTCTGGGAGCTGCAGCAGTACACACAGGCTACATCAATTGGATGAGCCTCGGTATTGAAGAAATACCCTCCTGCGTCTATCACACATTCTCCGTTTGGCGTTTGGATCACTGTGCCCGTACTCCCATTGTTATGGATAAAGTTATCTGTGTCAAACAGTAAATACAGATATTTTGTTGTTTCTGCCAAGAAAAAGCTCTCCATTCTATTTTCCAATTCATGTGTGGCTACATTTTTCACCTGAAATACAAAGATAGCATTTTAGTGAAAAAAGGATTTCCCAGCCTAATGTCTACCAAAAATGTCTACCAAATCTATTCTATGAGAGTAGTTGTCTAAAATTATGAAAGGAGAGAGACTACATGTAAATTGTACATAAATATAAATGGAAAATTTAGCAATATCATAAACACACACACATCTTCATAAATCATTTGTCTTTCTGAAATGCTTTTTGTGCTGTGTCTCTGTAACTTGATTTAAGTGACATCCACTTCACCATTCAGGTTTTGATCTTTTACTTTGTCTGTTTTGTTGTCTCTTATTGCCAACTCTGTGGGTACCACTGATGGGTTTTACTAAAACAGCTAGTAGTTTTGTGTTTGCTCTCTTATTTTAAAGATCCTAATATTTTGTAAGTCCCTCTAGAACTGTAAGCTAATGGGAAACTAATACATACACCTTACCATTCATTTGAGACCATAGTCATTTAAAAAAAATAGCACCAAATATGCTCACAAGTCATTTATATAAAAAATTCAGTTGTATTCATTTTGATGTTTGGTAGACTTGACAGCCAATTACATTTGATGTCATAAAAACTATATAATAACCATTACATTTGTCAACCTCTAAAACCCTTAAGAACATTGATCTGGAGAAAAATGAGTTATGGTAATTTTTATAAAATATGTATAGTGGCCTTATTACCATGGAAACAAATAGTTTTGTGGGAAAAAACCTCCATGCACATCTACGCAGAATCCTTAACATCACTTTTCAGTTTCAATGAAATTGGTTCAGTAGTTTAGGAGAAGTTGAGATTAATGGATGACAGACAGTTTGTAATTCTAGGAGACATAAATGACTGTATATGGTTGTGGTGAGTCTGGGAAGCTACAAACCGTGGCATATCCACACTTGGTTTTGGTGCTGTGTTCGATAGACTCCAGTATATCCACTCCAATGTCCAGTAGGTACGGATCCTTGGTGGCTCGGTACAAATACATAGCGCTCTCAATTAACTCTGAAATACATTGTAAATACATAGCACTCTAAATTAACTCTGAAATCCATTATAAATACATAGCACTCTCAACTAACTCTTGAAAAACATTGTAAATACATAGCACTCTAAATTAACTCTGAAATACATTGTAAATACATAGCACTATAAATTAACTACATTGTAAATACATAGTGCTCTCAATTAAACTTGAAATACATTGTAAATACATAGCGCTCTCAATAACTCTGAAATACATTATAAATACATAGCACTCTCACTAACTCTTGAAAAACATTGTAAATACATAGCACTCTAAATTAACTCTGAAATACATTGTAAATACATAAATACATAGCACTCTAAATTAACTCTGAAATCCATTATGAATACATAGCACTCTCAATTAACTCTGACATACATTGTAAATACATAGCGCATGTATATTATTTTAAAATTGTTGTGTATAATAGAATAATTATGTGTCTGTATGTTGGGATACATTTAGTATTGTCTCTCTGCGATGAATTATTTTCTCTCGGGCAATATTGCAAATAATTTTTTCAAGGGAGATAATTCTAGATGTGTTCCTACACATAGGACCATTATTGTATATTGAAATTAAAGGTTAAGTATTTAACACAACTAATCTATTGTTTGTGTAAAACAGTCATTCATGTGATCAAGGAGTAAGGTACTGGGTGTTTGACAAAACAAAGGCATATGGAATTTAACTCTTGGAAAAAATTTCTGAAGCTCTCTGTGAGCTAACTACATCAAAAAAGTTAACAAAAAATATATGTACAATGTGTATTCCATCCTATTTCCAGACTCAAATAATATGCTTATGGCATGACCCATTTTCCCCCCAAATCAATCACTATTTTGGATGGTTACCATAGCAACTCCAGTTGCAAATCAGTTACACATCCAATGTTCTGCAGTAATATACTCTCACCATACCGATTGTATCACGGATGTACTAGATATTTGAAATTCCCTAATTTAATTACTATATAACAGGTTTGTAAATTTGATGGATTCGGTGGCCAAATAGACCATACATAGTCCTTTTAAATTTTGTATTTAATCCTATCACATCACCATATTTCTTGACTGAGTCTTGTTATCATTAAAGTTACAAAAAAAAGTTCTCAAGAATTTCTCTGGAGTGCCAATTCTGTCTTTGTAGAGTTACCTCCCCTTGATGGTAGATTACTTGGTACTTGTGAACAACAAAATATGATGTTGAGCTAGCGGACACATGGCAGCACAGGCAATAGCTACATACAAGGGCAGATAACTCTGTAATATGCAACAGTTTTGAAAGATTTGAATACGTTCCTATATTAATACCTGGTCGTAATGGATATCCTTCTCTTCCTCCATGGACTTCATTCTTAGGGATATTATAGTACTCAGGTGTGAAACCGTACTGCTTCCAGACTTGGTGAAAATTATGCATCGTCTTCATAGCACCGTCAATGTTACCCAGCATGCTCTAGTGTCACCATAGCACCGTCAATGTTACCCAGCATGCTCTAGAATAAAAGAGAGAGTGTCACCATAGCACCGTCAATGTTACCCAGCATGCTCTAGAATAAAAGAGAGAGTGTCACCATAGCACCGTCAATGTTACCCAGCATGCTCTAGAATAAAAGAGAGAGTGTCACCATAGCACCGTTACAATGTTACCCAGCATGCAATGTTACCCAGCATGCTCTAGAATAAAAAGAGAGAGTGTCACCATAGCACTGTCAATGTTACCCAGCATGCTCTAGAATAAACCGTCAATGTTACCCAGCATGCTCTAGAACACCATGTCAATGTTACCCAGCATGCTCTAGAAAGAGAGAGTGTCACCATAGCACTGTCAATGTTACCCAGCATGCTCTAGAACAATGTTACCCAGCATGCTCTAGAACACCGTCAATGTTACCCAGCATACCCACTGTCATGTTACCCCAGCATGCTCTAGAACACCTGTCATTGTTACCAGCAAGCTCTAGAACACCATCAATGTTACCCAGCATGCTCTAGAACAATGTCAATGTTACCCAGCATGCTCTAGACACCGTCAATGTTACCCAGCATGCTCATAGAACACCGTCAATGTTACCAGCATGCTCTAGCACACCATCAATGTTACCCAGCATGCTCTAGACACCATTAATGGTTACCAGCATGCTCTAGAACACTGTCAATGTTACCCAGCTATGCTCTAGGACACCGTCAATGTTACCCAACATGCTCTAGAACACCATCAATGTTATCCAACTCTAGAACACCATCAATGTTACCCAGCATACTCTCTAGAACACCATTCAGTTACCCAGCATGCTCTAGAACACCATCAATGTTACCCAGCATACTCTAGAACACCATCAATGTTACCCAGCATGCTCTAGAACACCATCAATGTTACCCAGCATGCTCTAGAACACCATCAATGTTACCCAGCATACTCTAGAACACCATCAATGTTACCCAGCATGCTCTAGAACACCATCAATGTTACCCAGCATACTCTAGAACACCATCAATGTTACCCAGCATACTCTAGAACACTGTCAATGTTACCCAGCATGCTCTTGAACACTGTCAATGTTACCCAGCATGCTCTAGAACACTGTCAATGTTACCCAGCATACTCTAGAACACTGTCAATGTTACCCAGCATGCTCTAGAACACGATCAATGTTACCCAGCATACTCTAGAACACTGTCAATGTTACCCAGCATGCTCTAGAACACCATCAATGTTACCCAGCATACTCTAGAACACGATCAATGTTACCCAGCATGCTCTAGAACACCATCAATGTTACCCAGCATACCAGAATAATCATGCTCTAGAACACCATCAATGTTACCCAGCATAACTCTAGAACACCATCAATGTTACCCAGCATACTCTAGAAACACTGTCATTGTTACCCAGAATGCTCTAGAATAAAAGAGAGAGTGTATCCATAGCACCGTCAATGTTACCCAGCATACTCTAGAACTTTGTCAATGTTACCCAGCATGCTCTAGAACACCGTCAATGTTACCCAGCATGCTCTAGGACACTGTCAATGTTACCCAGCATACTTTAGACACTGTCAATGTTACCCAGCATGCTCTAGAACTTTGTCAATGTTACCCAGCATACTCTAGACACTGTAAATGTTACCCAGCATGCTCTAGAACAACTTCAATGTTACCCAGAATGCTCTAGAATAAAAGAGAGAGTGTCACCATAGCACCGTCAATGTTACCCAGCATACTCTAGAACTTTGTCAATGTTACCCAGCATACTCTAGAATAAAAATATTGCAATCTTTTTAGCTGAACAATTAACAGACATAAGTCATCTTCCGATGAATACAAGATTTTGAGAACAAATCCTATCACAATTTTATAATATATCTCTCCCAAAGCAATCAATTCCAAAAGGAAACCATTTTTAACGCCCATTGTATGAATATAATATTGTATAGTACTTCAAGCAAGAAAACAATGGTTAATATAATTCTAAAATTGATATTCTCCTGTAAAAAATAGTTTGTGATATTGCTAATAGACTTACTTGTATCCCCGGCCAGTAAGCATCTAAAGATGTGAACATTGGAAGAGTTATCCCCCCTTTGTTCATATGGGCCCACAGGTACCAGTCGTCTCTTTTCATGAAGTTATTGATAGGCTTCTCATATTCTGGAAGCAATAGAAATCTATCAGGGTCAAATAAAACATTAAAAATATTACCAGTGTCAGACTAAACAATGTTATCAACCGTACCATAGTCAATCCAATGAGCGCCCCTTCCCATTTCATGACCTCAACTTTGCTTACTTAGAATTTAAATCTTATCTAAAATCAGAATGAAAATATAAATCTAGCTTACCTATTAGGGCTGGGTATTCCCAGAGCTAAATAATATACTGTAGTCACAGTAATTAGCACCCTTCCCCTTATATGCACCCCGTCCCATGCATTTAATGATGTTTTACATATGATGCTTCTAACATTAGCATTGGAACCTATATTACATGAACTTGTGAATTACGACAAAATAATGTGTCTCAAAGGAAAAGAGGCATTTGTATGTTTACTGTAACAGATAAATGTGTCATGAGGACAGAAAATGTTAAAATATGGCTGACTTTTTCCTCCACAACTTACATTTTAGTTCACTAATAACCCCTTGGATTGTTACAAGTTGAAGTGCCCTGGGCGCTAAATATGGCAAATATGGTATATATTACAATTCATTGAAACAATACATGCTAGCTTTTGACGATGGAAGATTAAACAGCATGCTTACACAAGGAGAATTTGTTAACTGTAGTAGTTGTATAGTGGTATAGTTATTTTACTTGTATCTCTACAAACCATGAAACATCTGTAGGAGTTCTGGAATCTCAAACATGATTCCACCTTTCACCAAGTACTCAAAGTACGAGTCTATCCCACCGCCTATCCCAGAGTCCAAGGCAGTCCACTTCCCTGTTTTAACATCCACATGGTTTCCAACCTACAGCGTACAGGAGAAAGTTTACATGAGACTTCGTACTATTTAGATATATTGTGTTGGTATCTGATAGAACTGAGTCAGTCAATTATAGCGCAATCAGTAGAGCATCCCGCTTGGAGGTACTGGGTTTGAACCCCGATCTGGTTACTACATTTTCTCCTCTCCTGTTACCGTATTGGTACCCTATGTTTTAGAGGAAGGAGGAAGGAGTCATGGTATTTGGAGATTAAGGTTTATGGCTGCTATACAGTTTCTCCTTTCCTGTTACAACAAGTCTTGTAATATTTTGTCTAATTTTTATAGTTGAACATTGATTTCACACATACCTACATGGTATGAAACCATCTAACTCTTAATGAACAAACATGATAGTTCAAGCACTCCAGGCTGTTCTAGCTTTGTCAGGTTCAAGAAATGTAAGTTCCTGATATGTCTACGGTTCATAAAAATTCAAAGAGAACAGTACATCCAGTTGTTTATATCTCCATTAGATTTTGGCATCACAAGACTAATCATACCAACACACCAATTCATAGTACAGTATTCTTGTACATATGTATAACACATTATCAAAATCTCATAAGTCATTTGCTAGCTAATTTTGAAAACTGAAGTGTTCTGGGGACGTGACAACATGTTGAGATAGGACTGAACAGGATAGGATGTGACAACATGTTGGGATACGACTGAACAGGACAGGATGTGACAACATGTTTCAACAGGACTGAACAGGACAGGATGTGACATGTTTCAACAGGACTGAACAGGACAGGATATGACAACATGTTGGGATACGACTGAACAGGACAGGATGTGACAACATGTTGGGGTACGACTGAACAGGACAGGATCTGGATGTGACAACATGTTTCAACAGGACTGAACAGGACAGGATGTGACAACATGTTTCAACAGGACTGAACAGGACAGGATGTGACAACATGTTGGGATAGGACTGAACAGGACAGGATGTGACATGTTTCAACAGGAAGGATCTGAACAGGACAGGATATGACAACATGTTGGGATACGACTGAACAGGACAGGATGTGACAACATGTTGGGATACACGACTGAACAGGACAGGATGTGACAACATGTTGGGATACGACTGACTGAACAGGACAGGATCTGGATGTGACAACATGTTGGGAACAGGACTGAAGGACAGGATATGACAACATGTTTCAACAGGACTGAACAGGACAGGATGTGACAACATGTTTCAACAGGACTGAACAGGACAGGATGTGACAACATGTTTGAAACAGGACTGAACAGGACAGGATGTGACAACATGTTTGGGACAGGATGAACAGGACAGGATGTGACAACATGTTGGGATAGGACTGAACAGGACAGGATGTGACAACATGTTGGGATAGAAACAGGACAGGATGTGACAACATGTTGGGATACGACTGAACAGGACAGGATGTGACAACATGTTGGGATACGACTGAACAGGACAGGATGTGACATGTTTCAACAGGACTGAACAGGACAGGATGTGACAACATGTTGGGATACGACTGAACAGGACAGGATGTGACAACATGTTGGGATACGACTGAACAGGACAGGATGTGACAACATGTTGGGATACGACTGAACAGGACAGGATGTGACAACATGTTGGGATACGACTGAACAGGACAGGATCTGGACGTGACAACATGTTGGGACAGGACTGAACAGGACAGGATATGACAACATGTTTCAACAGGACTGAACAGGACAGGATGTGACAACATGTTTGAACAGGACTGAACAGGACAGGATGTGACAACATGTTTGAACAGGACTGAACAGGACAGGATGTGACAACATGTTTGAACAGGACTGAACAGGACAGGATGTGACAACATGTTTGAACAGGACTGAACAGGACAGGATGTGACAACATGTTGGGATAGGACTGAACAGGACAGGATGTGACAACATGTTGGGATAGGACTGAACAGGACAGGATGTGACAACATGTTGGGATAGGACTGAACAGGACAGGATGTGACAACATGTTTGAACAGGACTGAACAGGACAGGATGTGACAACATGTTGGGATACGACTGAACAGGACAGGATGTGACAATATGTTGGGATAGGACTGAACAGGATAAAATGTGACAACATGTTTCAACAGGACTGAACAGGACAGGATGTGACGTAAGGGCTTATCCCAGGATTTCTTACCATTCCAAGTTGTGACCTATAGTTCCAAAGGGCTCGGAGAGCTCTCATGGCAACCTTTTCGAACACAGGGTCTCCGGTCAGTCTACTAAGTGTACCAAACTCCACGATGAAGGTGCCCACACCGGCAGTACAGGTGATGGGCGTCTCTCCCTTGGGTACGCCATGTCGCAGGTTCACAGTCCCATATGGCATGCCAGTTACAGTGTCAAAAGCTTTAACATAGAAAAGGCCCATGGGGCTTTACAGTCATGATATATCATCTAAAGGATGTGGTCAAATGATATAAAAGGTCCAATTTTCACACTCTGAATTGATAACACTTCTAGATTTTCAGTACATTCTATGCTCATGCATACCCTAACAGCCAAACTACCTATATACCTGGCAGGAGTCGACGAGCAACATCCTCAGCCAGGGACAAGAGAGGGCCAGAACATGGCCAGCCTGGTTCTAAACCAAGTCCTGCCTTGTGTGACATCAGATGGGCAGACAGCAGACCTCCAAGTACTGTAATACACAAGGCATATATTGGTCATCACACTCACTAACTCTGTGTTGTATTTGGTATTTATCCTCACATAGAAAAAAGATCATTGAAATATAAAAGTCGCAAATAAAAAAAATAAAAAAACACATTGGATACAACACTTTTAACTTTTAACACTTTTATTGAAAATAATATGAGATTTTATCAATGTCCGATAAAAAATGGCATTGAAATATGAACAAGTCTTGGTACCTATTTCATATTTAATGATATCTACTCTTACTTCGAATATTTGTTTCAAATACTGAAACATTAATATCAACATCAAAGTCCATCTTCTGAGACACGAGGTGAGCCACTCGTCTAAATTCAGAGTAGTTGCCCACTATGGCCAGGGTGTCCAGAGCATCAATCAATGTCAATGAGTAACTGCAAAGTATCACAAAAAACTGTCGTCAACTGAACAGGACAACAGTAACATGTAACAGCCAAATATTCAAGGTTTACTGGAATATTTATAGTGAAAGATTTAGTCAGGGCAGCACTATGAATTAAATACAAGTTATACCAGTTTGTGTTTTAAAAACAAAGTTCAAATTATCAATTAATTCTTGTCATAACTTCAGACATTTTTGTTTGTCATGTTTTTTAATTCTTTACAGTTATAAAACATCAGCATTATCATTGATGTAGAAAAGACAACTTATGTAGACAAAAGAAGTTATTCCAATATCATCTGTGATTCTCACCTGCCCCAGGTGTCAAACCCATCACAGGTTAGTGGTCGAAGTTCATCATAAGGATAGGCATAATTTACATAACCGTCATAAGCATGATGAAACATGTGCAGCACTCTTTCTCTGAAGCAGGCAATACAGTGGTTAAAATTATAAATATGTAAAGTGAGGCAGCTTGATTAAATTTATTTGAAAATAATGTGCCCTACTGCACACAAAATTTTCCCATTTAGATCTTTTGACGAGAAAATAGCAGGTTTATGAATTAAATAAACCATTTTTATCTTAGTGATAAGAACAATACATAATATTATATAAATTGAATGGATGTATATGTTGAAGTAAACTCATTATATAAACAAGTGGTTCAAACGCTCTTATGATCTGACAAATATAATCTTCATCCGGCAGAAACCCAGTGCTATCGCTCTTTATTTGCAAGCCTTCAAGTGATTTAGACCACCTTCCAATATAATCAGCTGACCAAAAACTATCCGTTACGGGAATAAACTTCTTCATTCTATAATTGGGGTTTCCTTCTCAAATAAGGGTTTTTAAACAAGAATAGATTGTGGATATATGAATAAGAAAAAAAAAAATCAGCTCCGTTATTTCCATAAATTGCTCTTTTTAACATTGTACTGTATAATCAATGGGTTACTGAAACATCTGGCCCTTTAAAGGGACAATTCAGTCTAAGAGAACATTAATATTTGTACATATATCGGAAAAAAACCAGTTCTTATGGAAATTAGATCAGTCGGTTTTACTGTGATATGCCTGAAAAGCCCATGGTTGTGACATGTGTGTAGATGTTCAAACTTGCTCGCTGTCCGCCATTACACATTGTGGTCGAACTTCTTGTATGCCGAACCCTGTCCCTTGCTCGTAGAGTAATGCTACTTTTGTCTAGAACTGCTCAAATCGTTCTGTCAGTAGTGTGTTTACCTTATTAGGTGAATTATCTTGCCTAAAAATCATTTTATCACCTTGTCAGTGGTTATGTAGTTTATTTGTTTAACGTGCGTGACTTTGGCTCGGGTATGGGTACAGCGTCTGTATTGTACCTGCTTAATCGTATTGATCAACGATTTGATATTTCAACGATATTAATTAAGATACTTAACAATGTCGTGGAATTTGTCAATGTTTTACGTTATATGTTTCATAAGAAATGTAGAACAATACATTTATGCTATATTTTGCTTCTTAGTTATATAAAAGAATTAGCCTGAGTGAAATGTCCCTTTAAGGCCTTGCCTTAAGCCATATTATCTCAAATTTGGATTGCCAGCTGTAATATTATTCAATCAATGTCCTTGGCTGTCCCAAATGTGCGCATAAGAATAAAAAAATTAAATCCCGTGTTCGACCCAATAAGCGCCCCTCTCCTTTTTTTGTGTTTTTTTGTAACAATTCCTATTGTTATACCCCTATACAATTGTTTCTATATAAACTCTATTGACAAAAATGCCAATAGATGAACTAATTTGTTGAGCAGTCCAAAGAACTGTTAAAATCGACTGTTATAATGTGCTGTTGGACCGGAGTGACGTCACACCTACAATTTGTGACGTCAAGGCATTGTTTTGAGTAAATGGGTATAACAAACCAGTTATTGTCTGGATTTTCGGCCAACAAATAAACTCTAAACAGTATGTCTTCAGATCCAACAAATCATCTGTTGCCCTCAATTCCAGTCAACAACTATATACTGTTCAACTGTTCAATAGTTGTCAGAATGTTATCGTTCACCGGTTGGTACAATAGTTACGAGAGCCGATTGGGGTCATATTCACGTAATAGGGATTTATTTCTTAATTTCTCGTTATTACGAGAAAAAGGTCGTTATTACGACATTTAAAAGTCGTTATTTCTAGAAAAAAAGTCGTTATTAAGAGAGAAAAAAAGTTATTAATATGAGAAAAAAAGTCGTAATTCGGGTACTCTGGTTTCTCTGGCACATTTGAGGGATCGCCAGCTGTCAATCAAACCACACCTAATTTTGCATTTTGTATTGTGTATGTTCATTGTTTGTTTTTTCGAGAACAATGCTAGCTATTTTACACCTGGCGATCGGTTAATGACCATGGATGTAAATCCATTTGACTAAAATTACAAAGATAATAACAACTTTATTTCTCATAATATTGTGTCTGGTAATTCTGCACGTCCGGTAATTCTGCGCATCTGTATAAACAACACCATTTCCTGCTGTTAAGAAATAGCAGACGTTCGGTAAATTTGTATCACGGCAAAACATTGTCATAAATTCATCAAAGTTCATGTTGAAAAGCTGTATTGTTATGAACATTTAGATAAAATCATGAAATCTGTTTTTACACTACAGATATTTGATTTTCATTCCTAGTTCAACAGTTATTATATTTATGTTCAAAACAACATACTTTGAAATCAGCACACGACACTGATAAACCAATCTATCATGTATGGGTCTCTATATACCAAGTCAAATCTCTCCGGAAATGACAATATTCTACACATGTGCAGACTTATGGGTAGCCACATTTTACACCTTGCAACTCCAATATTTTGATAGATATTCCATTTCGTTTCTGATATTTCAAAAGATAAAACTTCAGCCTTTCTATTGATATGCATTTTATTTTTTGTATTTTTTTATTTTTCAGAAGTTTTCAAAATGTAAAAGTTACATTAGATATCAGCACACAAATCATTCATAATCTTCATTCCCTCATTCATCATCATCATCATCATCATCATACATATATTCACTCAATATACAACGTCATTCATTAATCACCATATCCCAGTAGCAAATTATATTTGATTACCATTATCACACTCAGTAAACAGCATCACTATAGTTACATGTTACAGCTTTGCACACTAACATCATCACTCAATTCGCATCATCATTACCATGATCATCATCATTGTCAAAATATCCTTACTACATGTATTTTAATATCATGATCAATAAATTTAAATCTTATATTTTGATATCATAAGACATGCATTTTATTATCATTCCGCGAAAACAATATGACAGAAACAGCAACAAAAGTTTTAGGTGCGCAGAATTACCGGCCTAACGTTACACTGTAATAATAACTTTTTTTCTCGACTTTTAAAACTCCTAATAATGACTTCTTTTCTTGTAATAACGACTTTTGAAAGTTGTAATAACGACTCTTTTCTCGTAATAACGACTTTTCAAACTTGTAATAACGAATTCTAAAACTGGTAATAACGACTTTTTATTCTCGTAATAACGACTTTTTTCTCGTCATAACGAGAAATTAAAAACATTCCCGTTAATATGACCCCAATCGGCTTTCGTAAATAATGGATTAGAAAAGGAGGGAATTAAAGCATTGTGTAATATTTAAATAAATAGATAGTGATGATTTGGAGACAATTGCAAGGATATTAATGATGTAAATACCCTGTAAAATAAAATTAGCTCCTACAGTAGCAGACGATTATTTTATCTCGAGTAAGTTACAGTACTACTGTATGGTATGTGTTACATTATTGTGTTATTTGAATAGTTATCTACATAATTACCTATATTTATCTATCTCTTCCTTCGTGTAAGTTTTGCCCGATATTGAAGATTGGTAAATAAAGCAGAGCAAACAACCTAAGATCTTGATTACACGTCTGTAAGCTGCCATCTTTTTTCTCCGGTCTCGTCCTCCTCGAGAGTTACAATTTCTATTTCCTTTTCCGGTTTGACGCCATTAATCTATTGGCAAAGTGAGTGGAGTCCAGTTTAAAATCGAGTTAAATTTCTCCTCAAAACACGTTAATCGTCCTTAAATATAGAAAATAAACATTAAGAAGAGTCATAACTACTGAAGTACATTTAGATTTTCATTTAAAATGCAAAAGAAACTCGTCAAAATGGCTTCGACTTTTCAACAAATCCTCATGTAGCCCATTTTCCAAATATGTTTATACCTCTTCTAACAGTGTTCAAATACTACGAAGAAAAATATTTTTAGAAAATATGCAACCTGACGATTCATTTATGTTTATCAAATATTCGCAACGAACTCTTAATTAAATTTATATTGCAATAATGGCCCATTAACTCGAAATGACACCACTGTTTTAGTTTCGATTTATTCACATGACGTGACGCATGCAAATAACAATGTTTTTTAATATAAAACTTCAGTAATGGAGTGTGATAGTTATTATCAAGGTTTGATTAGGGTAACTTATATTAACAGCTATTTTCATATAAGGACATGACAAGTTTACCAGGAGAATAACATGGGAGTTTCTTACAAAATCACCAGACTTTGACAAATTTTAATTCATAACCGTACCCATAGGCGGTGGTCTTTGTGGTAATTATAATAATATGTCGCAACATCTTACGCTTATCAGCTTAAACAATTGATTTAATAACATCTTTTAATATACTTTTATACAGTTTGTGCACAATGGCAGAGGAATATTCCAGCATCTGACTCTGATAATTTTGTTACCCATTATAGCCAAAAGCAGGATTCTGATATGAAAATGGATTACCTTTCATAATCGATAGTCATTGGAAAAATCATAATCAATCGATCATCGATTAAAATCGAGAATCGGTCAACACTAATTGTCTCACTTGGTTGTAAAATTACAATTTAGGTGCTCTGCATTGACTACACTGAAATCGGAAATTCAGTGCAAAATTTAACATTTTTATTTGTGTTCTATTTATAGCTACATAGTAAGCAGAAAAATTAGACAACAAAATTTGTCCCCATTTGAGTAATAACTTAGAAAGTTGTGTAAGTGTTGTGCCATGTAAAAAATTATGACACCCTTTTTGATAAAAATGTTTAAAACAACTTCATAAATTTTCATTCCACGTAATCCTGCATTTGGGTAACATTTTTATTACTGAGTGAAATGCGGGACTATTCTCCATATGTGGGAGTGTGCCAACATGTTGTATTTTGTGTATATATATGTATATGAATACTATAAGGTTAAGACTACGTTATTGACTCCACAGATGGCTGCTGGGTATCTGTAACAAAATCATGACAATATTGTCTGACTATTGACTATGTAAAATTCTGTTTTGTAGGATGTTGATGCCCAAGAAGAACCGTGTGCAGATCTACGAGTACTTGTTCAAGGAGGGTGTCCTTGTTGCAAAGAAGGATTTTGGAGCACCCAAACATCCCGAGATTGATGTCCCCAATCTGCATGTCATCAAGGCATTGACAGTATGTATATATGTTATCATATTGATAACAGTTTCACTCAACCATTCAATAGTTCACAAATAAAGACATGTTATTGTGGTCCAATATGGTGGCATGGCTAAGTTCCATTGACTTTTTTCTCAGTCTTGAATGTTAAAATAAAGTTTGATTATTAAACAACAATAGCTACTTGACAGGTTGGTTACAACCCTCATTAGTAATTTTCGATCGCAGTAAAGTGAGTTTGTCATGCATTCCGAGGCTGTCTCTACTTCCTATTGTGGTTTCCAACCTGCTCGATGCAAAAACTTGTTCTCAACTTCCAAACACAACTCTTGTGGTCTATGTCTACTGCTGTCTTAATAGGAGATTTAATTAAGTAATAAACCATATATTTTACTGTTTGACCGTCATAAAACTATGGTATTTTGTTGCAGTCTCTGAAGTCCCAGGGCTATGTCAGGGAACAGTTTGCGTGGCGTCACTTTTACTGGTACCTTACCAATGAGGGTATCCAGTATCTGAGAGACTTCCTCCATCTCCCCGCAGAGATTGTCCCTGCCACACTCAAGAGACAGACCAGACCTGAAACGGCCCGACCTAGGCCCAAGGGTAAGTGTTGATAAACTAAAGTCCGTTTCAAAGCCAGACACTAACTGTATTGGAAATGGGGACTGCTGATCTCAATAAAAATGTTCGCACAAAATGTGGCCATCATCCCCAACAAACTGTTTGATACGTCAATGTTTGATACGTCAATAATTCTGAAGTGTCTATTAGTGGTGTGCGGTATTATCGGTATACCGATATATCCAGGTTCATTTTGAAAACGATACGTATCGCGGTACGATTTAGTCGTATCGGTTCACTCGGAATCATTCGGGGATTTCCCGTATATTTCAGTGAAAATTTCGTTTTTGACGGGAAATATTTTTAAAATGAGAATTTGTATAAAAATTAAAACTAAAATATATATTTTAACAACATTTCAGACAAATGTACAGGTTAAGATGGATTTTTGGGATGTTATCATACGTAGATTATGATTGATCTTGTGCTTAGTAACGTTTCAAAATGGCGGCCTTCATAGGCACGAATGATAACCTCGTAAAAAATCCGAAGCAAAGGCGGTTGTATGGCAGCATTTTGGCCTTACAGTACGTAAAGGGGAAAGAAATAACGAGGAAAGCATCGCTGGATGTCGATTGTGTACGGCAATCGTTAAATGTAGTGGCGGAACAAGGAACCTGACGACTCACTTGCGTCGCCATCACCCAGCTACTGAGTCCCGTCCAGTAGTAACGTTAAGTGTTTGCATAACATCGAGCGGAAGTAACACAGACATTATCTCGCATTTTATAGATAAAAACAAGAATAAAAGTGATATATTGACAAAACATTTATTTCATACTCTTTTTAGGTGATTGACAGAAAAAAACATGCAATTCTTATTATACAAAAATAATACCAAAATATCATGATATGTATCATAATACACTTATGATGTATCGTGATATATCGCGATACAAAATTTTTCGCGATACCCATCCCTAGTGTCTATTGTTATAACTAGTGGTGTGCGGTATTATCGGTATACCGATATATCCAGGTTCATTTTGAAAATGATACGTATCGCGGTACGATTTAGTCGTATCGGTTCACTCGGAATCATTCGGGGATTTCCCGTATATTTCAGTGAAAATTTCGTTTTTGACGGGAAATATTTTTAAAATGAGAATTTGTATAAAAATTAAAACTAAAACAACATTTCAGACAAATGTACAGGTTAAGATGGATTTTTGTGATGTTATCATACGTAGATTATGATTGATCTTGTGCTTAGTAACGTTTCAAAATGGCGGCCTTCATAGGCACGAATGATAACCTCGTAAAAAATCCGAAGCAAAGGCGGTTGTATGGCAGCATTTTGGCCTTACAGTACGTAAAGGGGAAAGAAATAACGAGGAAAGCATCGCTGGATGTCGATTGTGTACGGCAATCGTTAAATGTAGTGGCGGAACAAGGAACCTGACGACTCACTTGCGTCGCCATCACCCAGCTACTGAGTCCCGTCCAGTAGTAACGTTAAGTGTTTGCAAAACATCGAGCGGAAGTAACACAGACATTATCTCGCATTTTATAGATAAAAACAAGAATAAAAGTGATATATTGACAAAACATTTATTTCATACTCTTTTTAGGTGATTGACAGAAAAAAAACATGCAATTCTTATTATACAAAAATAATACCAAAATATCATGATACGTATCATAATACACTTATGATGTATCGTGATATATTGCGATACAAAATTTTTCGCGATACCCATAATTCTGAAGTGTCTATTGTTATAACTTTAATATATAAGTTTACAGTTTAGTAGCTTAAATATTTTAAAGGCCCACTACCTTTCTGAAATGGCTTTTAATTTTTAAAATGGGAATGTAAAACAGGATCGATGATTTTGTAGAGTCCCAAAAGTTATGAACTAACCGTTAATGATATGAATGGTAATTTTCATAACTGGGTCGTCTTATATGTTTATCACTGTCATCCTAAATGTCACGTGGTAGTTGACTATCACTGCAAAACAGCAAAACGACTCTCCACTGTTGTCATATATAACACAGGAAATCCTGCATATGTTTGGTGTTGTAACCTCATCTTAGGCCATCGGTATATATTTTCTTATGTTTTTAAGTTTTGCTCTGGAAAGTTAGTAGGTCTATAATATTTACTTGTTCTTATTTAGGTCCAGAAGGACCACAAAGAGGCTCTGGCCCCAGCGACAGGTCAGAGTACCGACGTGCACCACGTAAGTAATTTGTATATTAGGGGAGGAAAGAGTAGGTTAGCTTCTCTAACTTGTATATTAGGGGAGTGGAGGAAAGGTTAGCTTCTCTAACTTGTATATTAGGGGAGTGGAGGAAAGGTTAGCTTCTCTAACTTGTATATTAGGGGAGGAAAGGTTAGCTTCTCTAACTTGTATATTAGGGGGGTGGAGGAAAGGTTAGCTTCTCAACTTGTATATTAGGGGGGTGAGGAAAGGTTAGCTTCTCTAACTTGTATATTAGGGGAGGAAAGGTTAGCTTCTCTAACTTGTATATTAGGGGGGTGGAGGAAAGGTTAGCTTCTCTAGATATTAGGGTTCTCTAACTTGTATATTAGGGGGGTGGAGGAAAGGTTAGCTTCTCTAACTTGTATATTAGGGGGGTGGAGGAAAGGTTAGCTTCTCTAACTTGTATATTAGGGGAGGAAAGGTTAGCTTCTCTAACTTGTATATTAGGGGAGGAAAGGTTAGCTTCTCTAACTTGTATATTAGGGGGGTGGAGGAAAGGTTAGCTTCTCTGTGTCTAAAGTTTCTCTGTCAAATTTGTTCACATGGCTTGAAAATAATGAAATGTCATTACAAATTTCTTAAAATCGGTAAACATTTGAGGACAGCCTATTATACACTCTTGGATATGTATACATGTTTGAACTGCTTGTTCCCCATAGAAAGATGAGACAGCAGGATTAAGAAGTATATTTACGATCTCTTATAATGTGTTTTTGCAATGGTTGAAACTCTAGCTTTCCTTTCATAATCGATTATTGAAATGATACTTAATCATTTGGTAATTGATTAAAATTGTAATTTGCGTAGCGCTTGAAAAAAAAAATTAAAATATTTAAATAACTGATTATTTATAGTTCATTAATAAATCTCTTGAAATATAAATTATGAATAATCTTAACAAATCTGCTGTTATACAAATAATGAGTTATCTGTAATAAATCTTATCTGTTGTAATTAGAATTGTTAATTATCCATAATAATATCCTCTGTATTATGTTTGTTTACAGCCAGTAGTGATAAGAAGGCCGAAGTCGGACCTGGTGCTGACCCACAGTTCCAATTTGTAAGTATAATCTTAAGTTTGACCTGGTGCTGACCCACAGTTCCAATTTGTAAGTATAATCTTAAGTTTGACCTGGTGCTGACCCACAGTTCCAATTTGTAAGTATAATCTTAAGTTTGACCTGGTGCTGACCCACAGTTCGAATTTGTAAGTATAATCTGAGGTTTGACCTGGTGCTGACCCACAGTTCCAATTTGTAAGTATAATCTTAAGTTTGACCTGGTGCTGACCCACAGTTCCAATTTGTAAGTATAATCTGAGGTTTGACCTGGTGCTGACCCACAGTTCCAATTTGTAAGTATAATCTTAAGTTTGACCTGGTGCTGACCCACAGTTCCAATTTGTAAGTATAATCTTAAGTTTGACCTGGTGCTGACCCACAGTTCCAATTTGTAAGTATAATCTGAGGTTTGACCTGGTGCTGACCCACAGTTCCAATTTGTAAGTATAATCTTAAGTTTGACCTGGTGCTGACCCACAGTTCCAATTTGTAAGTATAATCTGAGGTTTGACCTGGTGCTGACCCACAGTTCCAATTTGTAAGTATAATCTTAAGTTTGACCTGGTGCTGACCCACAGTTCCAATTTGTAAGTATAATCTGAGGTTTGACCTGGTGCTGACCCACAGTTCCAATTTGTAAGTATAATCTGAGGTTTGACCTGGTGCTGACCCACAGTTCCAATTTGTAAGTATAATCTTAAGTTTGACCTGGTGCTGACCCACAGTTCCAATTTGTAAGTATAATCTTAAGTTTGACCTGGTGCTGACCCACAGTTCCAATTTGTAAGTATAATCTTAAGTTTGACCTGGTGCTGACCCACAGTTCCAATTTGTAAG
This sequence comes from Argopecten irradians, assembly GCF_041381155.1. NCBI lineage: Eukaryota > Metazoa > Mollusca > Bivalvia > Pectinida > Pectinidae > Argopecten > Argopecten irradians. Next base: position 42,501,514 of record NC_091141.1, on the reverse strand, counting down.
TATAATCTTAAGTTTGACCTGGTGCTGACCCACAGTTCCAATTTGTAAGTATAATCTTAAGTTTGACCTGGTGCTGACCCACAGTTCCAATTTGTAAGTATAATCTTAAGTTTGGAAAGGAATATATAAGGGACAGCTGAGTAGATCACATCCTTGACACTCCAGGGTTTACTATCACTATCGTTATATATACCCTTGGACGCTTTGTGGGCAACTACAGATTAACAGGTTTTTGGTCATTTGATGTACATCAAAAGATTAATGGTACACTGCGGTTGCCTTTTCATATTACAGAGTTGTCTGCCCTTGCTGTTAGGTATTGATTGTGACGTCATGTGTTTGTGAGCATAAAATCATACTTTTCCATGAAAACAATGATTTATGAACGTCCAATCCGAGGCTTGCCGAGGGTTGGACATTCAGGAATTCCCCTGAGAGTTGTGATTTTGTTGTTAGACCCTCAAGGTAGGGAATGATTCTTTTTCTCCTATATGCAAAAAAAAAAAGAAAAGATATTAGCCTAAAAACAAGAATTTCATTGTGATATGAATGTGGTTCCGTCGTCTGCACATCAATATTTATTATTTCATAGATAATCCAAGCAATGGTTATACCACCAAAAGTCGTGATGTCGTGTAATTGTCTTCAGGTTCAAAAGGTTATCGCAGGCAATCTGTCATACCCTAGGGGTTGACAGAGAAAACCCTGTAATATGCAAAGAAGGAATAACGAGTGATAGTAACGCCTGGAGTATTGATGATGGACAGCTCATTGTAAATCATTTCTGTACGTGCACATTGTGGAATTGCTTGTCAAAATAGGTTTTGAAATTGAAGTTACCATAATATCAATTGATAAACAGTAATGATTTCCTTTTTGTTATCTTGTTTTATTAAAATTTGATACAACACTTATCATTTGTTTCAACTTCATATATATTATTTGAATCTTATCAAAAGAAGTTTTCTAATGCAATTTTTTTTCTGTTTTCAGAGAGGTGGATTCGGACGTGGAAAGCCTGCACAATAAATGTCATCTTGTAAATAGGGGGATCAAAATAAAGAAAAAAACACTCCAAAGAAATGGACTTTATTTTCATTTTAAAAGTACATGTTGTCTTACCAGATTAGCCTGTTATACTACAAAGTTTGATGACTACTAAATCAGTCGTTCCCTTGTTGAATTGTACAGGTAGGGCATTAGAATTGTACCTGCTGCCCTACAGGTAGGGCGTTAGAATTGTACCTGCTGCCCTACAGGTAGGGCGTTAGAATTGTACCTGCTGCCCTACAGGTAGGGCGTTAGAATTGTACCTGCTGCCCTACAGGTAGGGCGGTAGAATTGTACCTGCTGCAATACAGGTAGGGCGTAAGAATTGTACCTGCTGCCCTACAGGTAGGGCGTTAGAATTGTACCTGCTGCCCTACAGGTAGGGCGTTAGAATTGTACCTGCTGCCCTACAGGTAGGGCGGTAGAATCGTACCTGCTGCAATACAGGTAGGGCGTAAGAATTGTACCTGCTGCCCTACAGGTAGGGCGTTAGAATTGTACCTGCTGCCCTACAGGTAGGGCGTTAGAATTGTACCTGCTGCCCTACAGGTAGGGCGGTAGAATCGTACCTGCTGCAATACAGGTAGGGCGTTAGAATTGTACCTGCTGCCCTACAGGTAGGGCGTTAGAATTGTACCTGCTGCCCTACAGGTAGGGCGGTAGAATCGTACCTGCTGCAATACAGGTAGGGCGTAAGAATTGTACCTGCTGCCCTATAGATAGGGCATCTGAATCGTACCTGCTGCCCTACAGGTAGGGCGTTAGAATTGTACCTGCTGCCCTACAGGTAGGGCGTTAGAATTGTACCTGCTGCCCTACAGGTAGGGCGTTAGAATTGTACCTGCTGCCCTACAGGTAGGGCGTTAGAATTGTACCTGCTGCCCTACAGGTAGGGCGTTAGAATTGTACCTGCTGCCCTACAGATAGGGCGTTAGAATTGTACCTGCTGCCCTACAGGTAGGGCGTTAGAATTGTACCTGCTGCCCTACAGGTAGGGCGTAAGAATTGTACCTGCTGCCCTACAGGTAGGGCGTAAGAATTGTACCTGCTGCCCTACAGATAGGGCGTTAGAATTGTACCTGCTGCCCTACAGGTAGGGCGTTAGATTTGTACCTGCTGCCCTACAGGTAGGGCGTAAGAATTGTACCTGCTGCCCTACAGGTAGGGCGTAAGAAGTGTACCTGCTGCCCTACAGATAGGGCGTTAGAATTGTACCTGCTGCCCTACAGGTAGGGCGTAAGAAGTTTACCTGCTGCCCTACAGATAGGGCGTTAGAATTGTACATGTTGCCCTACAGGTAGGGCGTTAGATTTGTACCTGCTGCCCTACAGGTAGGGCGTAAGAATTGTACCTGCTGCCCTACAGGTAGGGCGTAAGAATTGTACCTGCTGCCCTACAGATAGGGCGTAAGAAGTGTACCTGCTGCCCTACAGATAGGGCGTTAGAATTGTACCTGCTGCCCTACAGGTAGGGCGTTAGAATTGTACATGCTGCCCTACAGGTAGGGCGTAAGAAGTGTACCTGCTGCCCTACAGATAGGGCGTTAGAATTGTACATGTTGCCCTACAGGTAGGGCGTTAGATTTGTACCTGCTGCCCTACAGGTAGGGCGTAAGAATTGTACCTGCTGCCCTACAGGTAGGGCGTAAGAATTGTACATGCTGCCCTACAGATAGGGCGTAAGAAGTGTACCTGCTGCCCTACAGATAGGGCGTTAGAATTGTACCTGCTGCCCAACAGGTAGGGCGTTAGAATTGTACCTGCTGCCCTACAGATAGGGCGTTAGAATTGTACCTGCTGCCCTACAGGTAGGGCGTTAGAATTGTACCTGCTGCCCTACAGGTAGGGCGTTAGATTTGTACCTGTTGCCCTGCCGGTAGGGTGTTAGAATTGTACCTGCTGCCCTGCCGGTAGGGCGTTAGAATTGTACCTGCTGCCCTACAGGTAGGGCGTTAGAATTGTACATGTTGCCCTACAGGTAGGGCGTTAGATTTGTACCTGCTGCCCTGCCGGTAGGGCGTTAGAATTGTACCTGCTGCCCTGCCGGTAGGGCGTTAGAATTGTACCTGCTGCTCTACAGATAGGGCGTTAGAATTGTACCTGCTGCCCTACAGGTAGGGCGTTAGAATTGTACCTGCTGCCCTGCCGGTAGGGCGTTAGAATTGTACCTGCTGCCCTGCCGGTAGGGCGTTAGAATTGTACCTGCTGCTCTACAGATGGTGCGTTAGAATTGTACCTGCTGCCCTACAGGTAGGGCGTTAGAATTGTACCTGCTGCCCTACAGGTAGGGCGTTAGAATTGTACCTGCTGCCCTACAGGTAGGGCGTTAGAATTGTACCTGCTGCCGGGCTACAGATAGGGCGTTAGAATTGTACCTGCTGCCCCTATTGCATGATCGTAAAAGGCGACTAAATTTAGGATCTTGTCTTTTTTAACCCACCATCATCAGATGGTGGGCTATTCAAATCGCTTTTTGTCCGTGGTCCGTCCTTCCGTCCGTTAACAATTCTTGTTACCACTATTTCTCACAAAGTAGTGAAGGGATCTTTTTTTTTTAAATTTCACATGTAGGTTCCCCTAGGGGTCTAGTTGTGCATATTGTATTTTGGGGACCAATCGGTCAACAAGATGGCCGACAGGCCGCCATCTTGGATATTGATAGTAAAAATTTGTTACCGCTATTTCTCAGAAAGTACTGAAAGGTTCTTTCTCTAATTTCACATGTAGGTTCCCCTAGGGGTCTAGTTGTGCATATTGTATTTTGGGACCAATCGGTCAACAAGATGGCCGACAGGCCGCCATCTTGGATTTTGACAATTGAAGTTTGTTACCGCTATTTCTCAAAAAGTACTAAAGGGATTCTTCTCAAATTTCACATGTAGGTTCCCATAGGGCTCTAGTTATGCATATTGAATTTTGGTACCGATCGGTGAACAAGATGGCCGACAGGACGCCATATTGGATTTTGACAATTAAAGTTTGTTACCGCTATATCTCCAAAAGTGCTGAAGGGATCTGTGTCAAATTGCACGTGCAGGTTCCCCTAGGGGTCTAGTTGTGCATATTGTATTTTCAGACCGATCGGTCAACAAGATGTCCGACAGGCCGCCATCTTGAATTTTAATAGTTAAAATTGTTACCGCTATTTCTCAGAAAGTCTTGAAGGGATTCTTCTCAAATTTCATATGTAGGTTCCCCTAAGGCCCTAGTTGTGCATATTGCATTTTGGGACTGATTGCTCAACAATATGGCCGACAAGCCGCCATCTTGGATTTTGACAATTGAAGTTTGTTACCGCTATTTCTCAAAAAGTACTGAAGTGATATGTCTCAAATTTTATGTGCAGGTTCCCCTATATATCTAGGTCCCTAGTTATGCATATTGCATTTTGGTACCGATCGATGAACAAGATGGCCGACAGGCTGCCATCTTGAATTTAGATAGTTGAAGCTTGTTACCACTATTTCTCAGAAAGTACTGAAGTGATATGTCTCAAATTTTATATGTAAGTTCCACTAGGACCTTAGTTGTGCATATTGCATTTTCGGACGGATTGTCAAAAAGATGGCCGACAGGTAGCCATCAAGGATTTTGATAATTGTAGTTTGTTACTGTTATGTATCTCAGAAAGTAATCAAAGGATCTTTCTCCATATGTAGTAATATGTAGTGAAAGTTTGAAAAGCAGAGAAAAGATCCCTCTTTCGTTTGTCAGACATAGATCATTCTTTGGTGGGCGCCAAGATCCCTCTGGGATCTCTTGTTCATCTTCCTAACTGACTTTATTCTTCCTAACATCTCCCTTGACACCGCTTCACTTTGGCCTTTTTGAGTGTTCGCCCCTGTGAGGAAGGCTCTGGGTTCTGTTCCCTTGCCGAGACATACCAAAGTCTATAAAAGTGGTAGTTTCTGCTCCTGCTTAGCGCTCAGCATAAAAGGAGTGGGACGACTGGTTTGCCCGTTATCAGTATAATGTGACCGGGTGGGGTGTGTTGCTTGGTGTCTTCGGCAGCATGTTTCAGTGATATAGCACTATAAAAAAGGCAATAGTTCCACTATACAAGAAGACACAACACGCACCTCGCACTACACACACGCTACACACCGCATACATGGGAGGCCGTCCTTGCATGACCATAGCTGTTAATAGAACGTTAATTAATCAAACAAACAAACAAAAATGCTGTAAAGTGAGAAAAGCCATGTTATAGAGAAGAAGTTTGTTAGAATTTGAATTGTTTACAAATGGATGAGAGTTGAGAATGAGCAGAAGGCAATAAGGATATACATGTCTAACAGTCGCATGAGTTCCGATATGCACAGTTATAGATAAGGTTTTGCTTTTAAACAAATAATAAATATTATATCTCAGCCCTGTGACTTTGGACATAGGTCAAGATCATTGATTTGAACAAACTTTGTATCCCTTCATCCCAGCATGCTATGGCCCAATAACATGTCCATGTATGAGGTTCTTGGTTATTAAGAAAATTGTAAATTTTTTACAACATACACTGGATGATGTCGGCCAAAAGACAATTGCAACAGGTCACTTGAGACTTCACTACACACAGGAGGAGATTAATTCAACACACAACCATTATATACTTTATTTCCTTTTTCTCATAATTCATATCTATAGACAGTGGCGATGCTAACAGGAAATTAATGAATATGCAAGATGGCGTGCGAGCGTCGAAGGGTCGTTTTGGTGTTTGGGGGTCCGCGGGCTCCCCCAGAAAAATATTACGATTTAGAATGGCTGAGATGAGTTTTAAGATGTATTTTGAGGATTTTTAAGCGTTCTTAACGTGGTAATTTTTCGATTTAAAGTTATCTGCATTTAGAAATTATAATTGTTAAATGTCGTCATATCATTATGCAACCCTGCTCGATCTGAACATACCGGCTTCAAACCATCGACACATTGTTGTTTAACTCAAAAAATAATGAATTGATTTAATTGTCTTGCTAAGACATATAAACAAATTAATATTGTAAGAAATTTTTAATTTTAAAGGTTTGAACATTACGTAATTGAACGTTTTACTTTTAGGAAATGCGGCAAAATTTTCTAAAATGAAGTACGAAAAATGTGCAGGAGGACTCTTTTTCTTCCTACGCCCCTGCAGTTGCACATTAAAGTTTAATGGAAATATTTTATAACATGCGAAAACTCAATATGATTAAAACACAGATCCTTATAACCACTCCGTTCAATAGAGGATCTGACAATATCCCATAAGGGGTCACGTCCAGGTGACCTTTATACCACGTGTACTTCATAGCACATGCAGTTTCCACACCTTACAACATCAATTGAAATCGTCTTTTCGTCCCAGTATACATATGCAATTACCTTTGTTGTGCTCTTCGGGCGAGATGACTACACACACGAAAATAATTTGGACAGCTTTTTCAAACTCTTTCGTCCCCAGTCAAGATTCTGGCAGTGCCAATTTGATTGGCCATTTCAAAAGGTCATCTTGACGTGACCCCTAATGGGATGTTCTCAGATCCTCTTATCAAACGTAGTGATAATAAGGATCTGTATTTTAATCAGATTGGCGAAAACTAAAAATGAAGTCAATATAACAGTAATAAAAAACATAGCCACCTGTCAGCCATTTTTTTTCATTGGTCACCTGAGTTCGGATACAGAAAGCACCATCTATTGACCTATTAGGCCCATGGAATCAGTCAGTGATGAGGTATCAATTTAACCTTTTAATCTATGAAGAGTATTTGATCCCATTACATCTGTTACATTTCCTATGAAAATTGAGCAAATAATGCTCATAAATGTGTTTCCCTATATCAACTATGGTAAATTTGACCCTCTCTCCTGGGCCATGAAAATCACAATATTGGTAGAGGGCCTCGAGACATTTCAATCTATGAAGAGTATTTCTGACAAACAAAATGATACATTTTCGTACGGAACCTACCGAAGCATAATGAGGTAGTTCGATCCTAGGTCCCAATTTACCAGGCCCGTGCATGCACATCATTTTCCTTAGTATGTGTACATATGTGTATTAGATTCTCAAAAAGCTAAGTGGGCTACGTGAACGCTTAACTATTTGTTTGGAAAGAATATGGAAAATCAACAATGATATTAAAGCAATTTCAAATGGTGGAAATGAAACCTCGATCCGCCGAAATGAATATGGAATTGTATTATGGGTAACTAGTGATCACATGAGTGTGTGTTTACTTCCAAATATAGTGATTTCTCTGACTTGGTGTTAGTATATATAATTTTGCCTTTTAACGAAGATCTTATTTTCCCTGTGTTATGTGTATCTGTTCTGAATCCTAAAGCAGGTAATTATAAAATATAAATTTAGAATTCTACGAATTTAGCCGGGAGTAGCCGTTCTTCGCTGATCCTAGATTAGACGGTTAGACCTATTAAATTAGTCAATTCGCATAATATCATTTATTTACAAAACGTGAAAATGGCAGTTTTATAACTCATTTGAGTTCATTATTTATACTAAAACAGTACATATGTGTAAGTCAAAATGATATGCATGCAATCTTAATAACATTTTGGAGTCTAAATATTTTAAAATAAATCAATTTTTCCAAAGAAATGGCAAGCAAACTATCACCATATTTGGAAGTAAACACACTATCACGTGATAACTAGTTACCCATAATACAACTGTATATTCCGGCCAATGGCATGAATGAGGTATAAGCACGCCACGTGACTTTTTACTACGTTTTTACTACAAAAATAGATGCAGATATATCCCGAGACGAGTTTGGAGCTAAAACCGCGTCCCGGGAGGATTTTTAGCCCAAAGGTTGAATCTGGCCATTATGACTGTAACAAAAATTCGTTGTGCCTTATATAAGTGTATCGAGGGATGTAAATATTTATGTATATATATGGACAGGGCAAGCTAACAAGTAAAGCTTGTTTCCCAATTTGTATTGTGTAACTGCACTGTGACCTTTATGGCTTTTAAATTACGTAACTGGTATTTTTCGTGATTCGCAAGAAAATAAAAATGAAAAAATCATTGTTTTGCATTTTTCATTTTTTTTCATTCATTCTTTTAATATAGTTAGTATAGTACGGTATGTACCACATGGATTTGGTACGAATGCTAATCCACAAAACACACACACACAGCTTTTAAAGTTGCTCCACCGCCGACAGAGCATAAATGATGTTCATCATTTGAACAATAACTGGTGTTTAATTATGTACATGTATATATATGTCTAATTAACACAAAAATAATGCAAAAAAAATATTTCGCCTTTGGTGCATGGGCAATCAGTGCTTCATTCCATATAGGATATAGTGCCATTAAATTTTTTCGGGTGCAATTAATTATTTTTTAAATCTTTGACTTTTCAATGGTGGTAAATTGGTGTAAAGTAAGTAACTTTTGTAACTGAAGAAAAATACTGAATCGTCTGATCCTGTTTTTGATAGTGAAAAGATACCATTTGTCAGCGGTGGAGCATCTTTAAACGAATTTTCAACCCACGTACATTAATAAATGATTATGGCCAAGAGGATGGAAATTCGTTGTACAAATCAGAGTCCTTTTGCACTCCTAACTTCTTCAGACCGGACTACCAGCTACGTACCCGCTGCTGAGGCTACAACTGCATGGCCGGGATGTGCAGGATCACAATTTTTAATTTTGAAATCAAATAAATAAAAACTTTTCTGAATTAACAAAATCAACGTCGAACTCTGCTGTATGGTGCCTTGCTGCATATACACAGTGCCCTATGAAAGGGTGGCCTTTGAATTCCACTTTCAAGACCAGATGTCTTCTGTTTATGTCGACATCTTCCGATATGATGTCGGGAACTCGATGGCAGAAATATGCCACCATACTACATGTATGGTACAAGCGCTGACTTCAGTTTTCTATATTCAAAGATAGTGGCTATTTCATATGATTTGCGCATGTGTAACAGGAAGGCGACAAGTCGACAACTCGACAACACGACAAGTCGACAACACGACAACTCGACAACACGACAAGCCGACATTTTACCGCGACAACACGAGATTCTGTACGCGCTAATTAGCGTGTTTGAAATGTCGACTTTTCGTGTTGTCGACTTGTCGTCTTGTCGCTTGTCGCGGTTCGAAAACGCGACAAGTCGACATTTTAACTGTTAAATCTCGGGTTGTCGCAGTTTGAGACCGCGACAACTCGACAAGGCGACAACACGACAAGGCGACAACACAACAACACGAGATGGCCGTAATCAGCCACCATAGTCGATTGAGAGTATATCCCCATCACAGGGACCTGACACGAAAATTTTTAACCAACAGTATACATATATATATGTTATAGTATCAAGGGTATGAACTCGGCGGTCGAGAAAACGTACCTATTTTTTTAAAACCTTGATTATGTTAGATTGACGGAACTTTCTTATGGAATATTTTCGCTATAAACAGAAGAATATGTACCTGCCCACATAATGATTCCATGATAATTATGTAGAAAGTCGGTAACTCGGCGATTAATCGTGTTTATGCTCGGGTGTGACACCAACTTGTCAGTTATTGATGTCGACATCTGGTCTTGAAAGTGGAAATCAAAGGCCATCCTTTCATAAAGCACTGTGTAGATCGACGTTGATTTTGTTAATTCAGGTTTTTATTTATTTGATTTCAAAATTAAAAATTGTGATCCTGCACATCCCGGCCATGCAGCTGTAGCCTGCGTGTATGTACACATTGTAACTGTTAGTCCGAGCTGAGGAACGAATTTCCATCCTCTTGGCCATAATCATTTATTAATATATATAACCGTGGGTTGAAAATTCGTTTAAAAGCTGTGTGTGTGCTTTGTGGATTAGCATTCGTACCAAGTCCATGTGGTACATACCGTACTATACTATATTACAATGATTTTTTCAAGATTTCATTTTTTGCGAATCACGAAAAATACCAGTTACGTAATTTAAAAGCCAAAAAGGTCACAGTACAGATACACAATACCCATTTGGAAACCAGCTTTACTTGTTAGCTTGCCCTGTCCATATATATACATAAATATTTACATCCCTCGATACACTTAAATAAAGGCACAACGATTTTTTGTTACGGTCTTAATGGCCAGATTCAACCTTTGGGCTAAAAATCCTCCCGCGGGACGCGGTTTTAGCTCCAAACTCGGGATATATCTGCATCTATTTTTTGTAGTAAAAACGTAGTAAAAAAAAGTCACGTGCTTATACCTCATTCATGCCATTGGCCGGAATATACAATTGCATTATGGGTAACTAGTGATCACGTGATTGTGTGTTTACTTCCAAATATGGTGATAGTTTGCTTGCCATTTCTTCGGAGAAATGGATTTATTTGCAAATATTTAGACTCCAAAATGTTATTAATATTGCATGCATATCATTTTGACTTGCACATATGTATTATTTTACTATAAATAATGAACTGAAATGAGTTATAAAACTGTCATTTCCACGTTTTGTAAATAAATGATATAATGCGAATTGACCAATTCAATAGGTCTAACCGTCTAATCTAAGATCAGCGAAGATCGGCTACTCCCGGCTAAATTCGTAGAATTTTAAATTTATATTTATATATATTATTACCTGCTTTAGGGTTCAGAACATATACATATAACACAGAGAAAATAAGGCCAAATTATGTATAAATACCAGGTCAGAGAAATCACTCTATTTGGAAGTAAACACACACTCATGTGATCACTAGTTACCCATAATACAATTCCATATTTATTTCGGCCAATGGCTTGAATGAGGTAAAATCACGTGACCTGTTTTACTACGTTTGACTACAAAGAACGCGTGTTTTGTACCATTATTGGGAAAATCCCCCGCGGATCGTGATTTCATTTCCACCATTTGAAACAGAAGGCTTAGATTAGACTTTGATTGTGAAACATTGATAAATTGAAGATTATATGTTGTGCCATGGCAGATGTCAAAGTTCATGTATATATACTCGACAATTACTTGAAACATCATCTAATAAATTTGTGTTGAAATTATAATTGATGTTGACCAGGAAATGTACCAGACTAAATTTGGTTGAATAATGCATGGGAAGTGAATTAATCTTAACTTTTCCACTTTGTGGAAAATCCTTCAAAACAGATTTATCTCCCTTGATTAAAATGACAAACCATGTACCTTTGCTATGATATAATTTTTTTCCATTAAATTCAATAATGAATGCAGATCAAATATATTAATCAAATATGTGTATTAATTTAATTTGAAACATGTTTGTTTTGTTGAAAATTTGCAAAAAAAATAATATCAATACAAAATATTCATGATTGTTATTTGATTGTTGTTGTTTTTGTACTTGCTGTAAAATGAGAAAAAACGTGTCGTGGAGAAGAAGTTTGTTAAATTTGAATTGTTTACAAATGGATGAGAGTTGAGAATGAGCAGAAGGAAATAAGGATATATATGTCTAACAGTCACCTGAATTCCGATATGCACAGTTATAAATAATGTTTTGCTTTTAAACAAACAAATACATATGTCTCAGCCCTGTGACTTGGCACATAGGTCAAGATCATTGATTTGAACGAACTTTGTATCCCTTCATCCCAGCATGCTATGGCCCAATAACATGTCCGTGTATGAGGTTCTTGGTTATTAAGAAGATTGTAAATTGTTTACAACAGACACTGGATGATGCCGGCCAAAAGACAATTGCAATAGGTCACACAGGAGGAGATTAATTCAACACACAACCGTATATACTTTATATACTTTTTCTCATAAATCATTACATATAATCCTTGTACACATCCATATCAATGGCGACGCTAACAGGAAATTAATGAATATGCAAAATGGCGTGCGAGCGTCGAAGGGTCGAGATTTTGGTGTTTGGAGGTCCGGGGGTCTCTCCCGGAAAAAAATATTACGATTTAGAATGGCTGAGATAATTTTTACGATGTATTTTGATGATTTTGCGAACGCCGAATGCGCGAGATTTTGGTGTTTTGGGGGTCCGGGGATCTCCCACGGAAAAAAAAATTACGATTTTGATGATTTTGCGAGCGCCGAATACGCGAGACTTTTGTGTTCTGGGGGTCCGGGGGTCTCCCCCGCGAAAAATGTTACGATTCGGAATGGCCAAGATGAGTTTTATGGTGTATTTTAAGGATTTTAATGCGTTCTTAATGTGGCAATTTTTCGATTTACATTTACCTGCATTTAGAAATTATAATTGTGAATGTCGTCATATCAATATGCAATCCTGCTCGATCTGAACATACGACTTCACACCATCAGCACATTTTTGTTTAACTAAAAAAAATAATGAATTGATTTAATTGTCTTGCTTAGACATATAAACAATTTAATATTTTAAGAAACATTTTTGAAATAGTAGAATCCCTTGATGGACATTTTTAGTCTAGTTCATGTGTATTGAATTTTTATTATTAAAACATTATTATTTGAACATTACGTGATTGAACTTTTAGGAAATGCGCCGCAAAGCGGCAAAATTTTCTAAAATGAAGTACGAAAAATGTGCAGGAGGACCCTTTTCTCCCTACGCCCCTGCAGTTGCACATTGAAAAAGTTTAATGAACTTGGTACCCACTACTGACTGATGTTAATCATGCCAATAAAAGATGGATCTTTTCTCTATTTCTGTTATTTTTTACCTTTTTCTTTCCTCTTGGAAATGTTTTATAACATGGGAAAACTAAAAATGAAGTCTTTATAGCAGGAATAACAAAACACATAGCCGCCTGTCAGCCATGCATGGTTTTTTTTTCTGATTGGTCACCCGAGTTCGGATACAGATAGTCCGCTAAACCTGCCTATATTATTAGGCTTTTTTATTTATTTTTTTTTTTGCCTATATATAGTCTATATATTAGGCAAAAAAAAAAAATAAAAAAAAACCTAATAATATAGGCAGGTTTAGCGGACTAGGATACAGAATGAAACAAATACATACACTGTATATAAGCACCATATATTGGCCTATCAGGCCCATGAAATCAGCCAGTGATGATATCCATTTAACCTTTTAATATATGAAGAGTATTTGATTCCATTACATCTGTTTCCTATGAAAATTGAGCAAATAATTCTCATAAATGTGTTTCCCTATATAAACTATGGTAAAACCCTATCCCCTGGGGAAAATTCCCGAGACCCCAGGGCCATGAAATTCACAATATTGGTAGAGGGCCTTGAGACCTTTCAATCTATGAAGAAACAAAATGATACATTTTCGTACGGAACCTACCGAAGCATATGAGTTAGGTCCTAGGTCCCAATTTACCAGGCGGGAAGCTGCCATGTAAGCATACATGTATGTATTAGATTCCCAAAATTACTATTTGTTTGGAAATAATATGGAAAATAAACTATGATATGATAGTATTGCTAAAAATTTCAAATGGTAGAAATGAAAAAACGATCCGCGGAGGATTTCCCCCATAATGGTACAAAACACGCGTTTTTTGTAGTAAAACGTAGTAAAACAAGTCACGTGATTATACCTCATTCATGCCATTGGCCGAAATAAATATGGAATTGTATTAGTGGGTAACTAGTGATCACATGAGTGTGTGTTTACTTCCAAATGGAGTGATTTCTCTGACCTGGTATTTATACATAATTTGGCCTTATTTTCTCTGTGTTATATGTATATTTTCTGAACCCTAAAGCAGGTAATAAAATATATAAATATAAATTTAGAATTCTACGAATTTAGCCGGGAGTAGCCGATCTTCGCTGATTTTAGATTAGACGGTTAGACCTATTGAATTGGTCAATTCGTATTATATCATTTATTTACAAAACGTGAAAATGGCAGTTTTACAACTCATTCAGTTCATTATTTATAGTAAAACAGTGCATATGTGCAAGTCAAAATGATATGCATGCAATATTAATAACATTTTGGAGTCTAAATATTTGCAAATAAATCAATTTCTCCGAAGAAATGGCAAGCAAACTATCACCATATTTGGAAATAAACACAAAATCACGTGATCACTAGTTACCCATAATACAATTGTATATTCCGGCCAATGGCATGAATGAGGTATAAGCACGTGACTTTTTTTTTTACTACGTTTGACAACAAATTAAAATAAAGAACGCATGTTTTTACTACGAAAAATAGATGCAGATGTATCACGAGTTGGGAGTTTAAAACCGCGTCCCTGGAGGATGTTTAGCCCAAAGGTTGAATCTGACCATTAAGACCGTAACAAAAATTCGTTGTGCCTTTATATAAGTGTATCGAGGGATGTAAATATTTATGTATATATATATGGACAGGCCAAGCTAACAAGTAAAGCTGGTTTCCCAATGTGTATTGTGTACCTGTACTGTGACCTTTATGGCTTTTAAATTACGTAACTGGTATTTTTCGGGATTCACAAGAAAATACAACATAAAAAAATCTTTTTTTATTTTATTTTTTTTTTATTTTTTTTTTTTCATTCATTCTTTTAATATAGTATAGTACGGTATGTACTACATGGACTTGGTACGAATGCCAATCAACAAAACACACACACAGCTTTGAAACGAATTTTCAACCCACGGTTATATATATTAATAATTCGTTGTACTTTTCCTTAGCTCGGACTAACAGCTACGTACACGCAGGCTACAGTTTCATGGCCGGGATGTGCAGGATCACAATTTTTTTATTTTGAAATCAAATAAATAAAAACTTGAATTAACAAAATCAACGTCGATCTCTGCTGTATGGCTTTTGCTGCATATACACAGTGCTCTATGAAAGGGTGGCCTTTGATTTCCACTTTTAAGACCAGATGTCGACATCTTTTAGTTTAGATGTCGACATCAATAACTGACAAGTCGGTGTCACACCCGAGCATAAACACATTAATCGCCGAGTTACCGACTGTCTACATAAATATCTTGGAATCATTATGTGGGCATGTACATGTGGTAAGTCGACATATTCTTCTGTTTATGTCGACATCTTCCGATATGATGTCGACTTAATGCCTTAACGATGTCGACATTATTAAGTCGTAAGTCGGCAAATCGATGGCAGACATATGCCACCATAAAATTGCAATATTTTCTAATTTTCGGATTAACGGGCCTTCGAACTATTAGGCCTTAGCGGTTCAAGTGACCTTAAAATTAACAGATGACGATTACTGCGTACTAATCAGACGGCGTGACCAGACCATTATTACACGATTATCATATAATAAACAAATTATTGAAATTCATAGTTCAGAGAAAAATACTTTGACAACTCTCGGTAAAGAAATTGCTATCAAATATCTTCATCTAGCTACAAACACATGCACACAATTATTTTCATTAGCAATCCAATATGGCGAGTGTTATCCATTGTTTGCGCATGTGTAACAGGAAGGCGACAAGTCGACAACACGACAAGTCGACAACTCGACAACACGAGGAAGGCGACAAGTCGACAACTCGACAACACGACAAGTCGACATTTTATCACGACAACACGAGATTCTGTACGCGCTAATTAGCGTGTTTGAAATGTCGACTTGTCGTGTTGTCGACTTGTCGTCTTGTCGTGTTGTCGACTTGTCGCGGTTCGAAAACGCGACAAGTCGACATTTTAACTGTTAAATCTCGGGTTGTCGCAGTTTGAGACCGCGACAACTCGACAAGGCGACAACACAACAACACGAGATGGCCGTAATCAGCCACCATAATAGACAGCCAGATACTTTATCTTCAACTGGTCGGATACTCTGGTGTCCTCCGCCACAGTCCGACCAATTGAAATCTGTCAGTTTTCCGACGTTTCTTGATACCTGGTGACAATTATACGGTATGATATCTATTGTATCAGATACCAAATTAAAGATGAATTATCTGGTTGTCGATTGAGCGTATTCCCATTGTCACATCTGATATGATTTGTTAATAATCATACTTTTTCTGAAATTGGGTAGTGTTATATGGCCGGCCGATCCAGTTTTAGACCTTCACACAGTATTACGTACAGTATATAGAGAGAAAAATATCTATAGAGCCAAACGCCTGTGAAAAGATGTCTTGATATTATTTTCTAAAGTAATATATATTACCATAACGTGGAACAATATGCGCTAAAGTGCAGTTTTTACCGAAATATTTTTTTTGTTTCTCAGTACGCATTTTACTGTCAACTTGTCCAAGTATATATACGTACTTTGTATATATTAGAGGGGAAACTAGTAAGAATAAAGTTGATTATCTTTTACTTTTACTATGAAAGCATAATCTTTTCTTCAAAAATGAATTGTCAGTAGATCTGTATCAGCTTCTGAGTACCGAACTATCCGTCAAAATGTCCTATAAGTGCTTACTAATGTTAACAGAGCTTGTATACTATTTAAATATCTGCTTATAAATATTGCTGTATAGTAGTCTTCTTAGATTTTCCTAACTTCACAGCAATGTCGTTACAAAACGGCACAAACATTTTAAAAATAAAATCCTAGAAAGTGCTTATATACAAAGATATATTAGATAGCTAAAATAAAGTATTGGCCACAACATGACATAGATTCATTAAAATACGGCATTTGAACACTAGTACACGTCAAAACGAAAGATTAACGGCCACCAAATCATACCAGAAGTTGCCATCAACTTTTTTTCCTGTCATAACACTAAGGCTATATAGCTATGAGTTAGTAGATTGGTGGTCGTGTTTTTGGGAAGCTGCAGATATGTAGCTTTCCATATATATATATATATATATATATATATATATATATATATATATATATATATATATATATGTGTCATACACGAATTATATGTAATATGTAATACTTCTATGTACACTTTATAACCTCACTACACGTATATAATTTTAAATATATTTTATCGATTTTAATCTTAGATTTTGAATATGTAAAACGTCAAGTAAAATACAATACCAATCATTAGACAAATTGGTAAGTTATCTTTCTGTATGGAATAACATACAGTATTTTATACGAAAAATTAATGTGATATCTTAATAATCAGGATCAAAACAGACAAAAAATATCAACATTTTGGTAATACAAATGTACAATGTATTATGTCAACAAGAAACAAGCTTATATGTATTTCTAATTTTATGACCAAAAAATATATCTTTTGCCGTTTTTAGTAGAGATGAAACCATTGGTATGATTTTGGATAATCAGTATGTAGTCCCATTTAAAATTTATCCGGATAAAGATTGAGCATATGCCCGGCTATTACAATTTAGTTTTAACAAAATCTTTAAAGCGCTTTGATTGTTTCCCTACCGCGTGAAGCGTTCGTTTGAATGTCCATAACAAACATGGCGACGTTGTGGGTCGTGGCGGCAGCTGTTACCTGTTTAAAAGCGCTTTTGATACCTTCATAGTAAGATTTTTTATCGAAACTAAGTTGAACGTTAAATTAAGTCCATGTACTTTGTTTGGATTTTATAGCACACTTTGACAAAGCGTTTAAATGACGAATTCTGCCATCGGCACTTGTGGTAATGGGACGAGTTGTCCTGATTCGATTTTGTCCCTTAGTTCTGACGTTAACAGAAAACTTATTGGTCTATATATGATTCCATGTTTGAAATATGTGTAAAGTGGTGATGTCTTGTACTAGTATATTGTATTTGCATGTTTACATGCTTTAGTACATACAATGTACATGTCATGTGTGAAGTCTAATGTGACAATTAATGTAATCCAATATTAGATGTCGATATTGAGGAACTTCTGATTGGCAATACTGACGTTAGACACGACGTTATGATCAAATTTGTCTCGTCGTGCTAAACCTATAACATTGTTGGAGTAGTGACATTGTAGATCTATCTAAAAAGAAAAGTCACAATTGATTCTGTTGAGGTTCATAAACTGCAGCTTACACAGTAAAATATATGCTCATCTGTTATTGCACAATGCACATATATAGAGCCTTCAGTTTTGCTATGCTATATTCCGGGGGTGAATATAAGGACAGTGATAGTAACTCCTGGAATATCGAGGATGCAGGTTGTTCTTTTTTTTTTTCCAAAACATATCTAGAATATTAGAGGATCTTTTGTATCTCTTAATTACCTACTGGTAGTTGATCAATTTTCATTGTATTTTAAAATCAAGTCTCAACAAAATAAGTTTAAGAAGAAACATGGTATAATGCAATAACTCCTCTGCTTCAATAATCAATGAACTGCAACTTACTTTTCATAATCAAAAGTTGAAAAATAGACTCTGTAACACTGGCTTTTCATTACATAATTATATAGTAAACATGATTATAATGAACCTAGTTTAATTAATAAAATACATATGAAATTGATACATATTACAAACGTTATTTGCAGGAAGCTTGACAGGGATTGTGAATGAAAATTACTATGTTATAACCATGCATAACTTTGTTGTAAGCATGTTCATTATAAATATGTTTTACTGTAACTAATGATAAATATAAAGGTTTATTTCATTTTTAGAATCACGTTACTATGAATTTTCATCACATATTTTTTACTTTCCTTTACAAACAGTAGATCAACTGACTTTGAAGTCCATAGAAACTGGTTAGCCATCACAAACAAGTTGCCTGTGAAAAAGTGGTATTATGAGGTATGTAACACATAGAAGTGGTATTATTAACTGAAGTACATAAAAAGTGTTAATTATAGGGTTTGTAAAAGTGGTATTGAGTGGTATTTAAAAAAGTTAGAGACATTCTACAAAAGCCATGATGAGCCAGCTGATAGGAAACAACACAAACTTAAAACCTAAACAAGGCTGACTCCATGTACTATTTTGCCCATAGGAGACTCCAGCATTTGTGATACTTTTCAGTTAGATGAGAAAAATGTGCATTTATTAATCTCCCAAAAGAGAAAAGACTAACGAATATTTTCTGAAAGATTTCTGTATTTTTCTTGCAGAGTCTATCAGAATGGACGTTGGATTACCCCCCTTTCTTTGCCTGGTTTGAGTTTGGCCTGTCCAAGGTGGCCTACTACTTTGACTCCAAGATGTTGATCATCAGCAACCTTTCCTATGCCAGCAATGAAACAGTTTTGTTCCAGCGGCTTTCTGTTATTGTTACAGATTTTGTTTTCATTTACGCAGTGAAAGAGTAAGTACAGGATTTATAGTAAGGTTCATCTACAGATATAAACATAGAAGTAATAAATAAGCTGGGTTTGGAGTGTATTTCTCTAACATGCAATTACCAGTTATTTAAGTTAAGGATATATTAAGTTTAGAAGGTGAAGGAAGTCTGAGTATACTGAGAAAAACAACTGACCTATGGTCAATATCTGGCAACTATCCCACATGGTCTCAAAATTTTGTTTCACTTTGAAACTCCTTTCTTTATGAATATTTTGAGGGAAAAAAGTACATTTAATGCATTTCTTTTCAAATGTATATGCTGTCATTGATTTTAAAGGTTTTGCTCCAAGTTTGTGAAGCTGCGTCGTCGGGATGAAAATGATGAAGATGTCACAGAAAACCCGAGTGTAGTACTGGGAGTTCTACTCATCTGTAATTGTGGCCTTCTCATTGTAGATCATATCCTTGTCTGATTAGTTCTGTTACAGGGGTGAAAATCAGCGATTGTTAAATTCTAAATTTCTCAAAGTCATCCAAAGTTATTTTTATTACATTCTTTCATACTGAAGGATAACAAATACATACACTTATAAAAGGAGAGTTACAATGAGGTAGGGGTATGGAGATGAAGGAAGGATCACTTTGCGAAATATCAATATCGAAAAATTGTCCACAGTTCAATGCAGATCAAGATATGTGAGGGAAAATCAAACTTGGATGAATACCAGTAATTATATGATAGTGTTACTCTAGCATAGCAAATTATTATACATCATATTAAAGATTAGATTCATATTAGATAAGCGGGAAGGAGAAAGAATTCAGGATTAGATTAGGTCAAGCTCAACTAATTTTAACCATTTCAACCATTTTTTTTTCAAATTGTTCCCCCTTGCAATGTGCAATTTATTGCTGGACCTTGTAATAGTCTTCTATGGAATTAATAAGTGTTGTTACATTAAGTAACTTATGTAAACATCTGGTTTTATAAATATACAGTTCAATAAACAAAGAAATTTCATTATCAATAAATTTTGTTGTTTGGCTTTAAAACCAACAGTTAATTCTTTATTTCAGGTAAAGGGAATTTAAGAGTACTTAAAGATGCTCCACCGCCGACAGAGCATTGTTGAACAATAATTTGGAATTTGTATCTGCCTAATTAACACAAAAAATGATATAAAATAATTTATTTCGCCTTTGTGCATGCGAATCAGTACTTATTTCAGAATAAAGTGCCACGGATTTTTTTCGGATGCAATTAATTATTTTTCATATCTTTAACTTGAAGTAAAATTAGAAGCTCAAACTTTTCAATGGTGGTAAATTGGTGTAAAGTAAGTAACTTTTGTAACTGAAGAAAAATACTAAATCTCTGCCCCTGTTTTGAAAGTGAAAAAATACCATTTGTCAGCGATGGAGCATCTTTAATAAAGAACTTCTCTACATTCCTATAAGATATGGAGAGTTGCCTCCCTTCCATTGCTACAAAAACACAATATGGATTATTTACAAGGTCAATTTTGTACCAATAAGAATAGGATGTTAGACAGTGATTATTATTTCTATATTGCAATCATTGTAATTAAGAATTTTGGTTACATTGAAAGGAATAGCATAAATCTTCTACCATGTTTCTTGGCCGTAGGCAAATATAAATCCAGTTTTGGTTTGTAGGATTACATGTGTTAAGTAAAATATAAAATCTTGAGATCCCTTAGTTCTTTTAAGGGTCATTCCAAGGTGAAATGGCCTAATAGGGTTCTTAGCTATGTATTTTTATAGATATTTTTTGAAACTAGTAATTAGATCATGACCTAAGAAATAGGTTACTTTGCCATGAAAAGTATCGTACTGTATTATGCAAAAATATAGTATTAAAAGGGCAGACAAGAACACTCCATAGCGCTATCAGATACGATCATTATAAAGCTCTTGCTATCCATTTTGGTGTAAAAGCTAATAGAAGTTAGTAAGGATCAGTTATTGATTTACCTGTACACAGGTATGCTTGCTTTATAAGTTGTAATTGTTTTAATCAATATTAATATCTCGTATTGTCATAATCTTTATTCATTTTCATCTTTTCCTTATTTCCATAATTGAAGATGTGTGTTCCTTAGCTTCAGCAAATATTCACTTTCAGTACAATGGTTTCCTGTTTGGACTGATGATGTTGTCTATCACACATATGTATGAGGTAGGTAATATAAATTCTCATTGCATCATTCACAGCAAGACTCATTATCTCTGATGATCTCTGAAGCCAATGCGTAGACAAATTTAAAGGTGTTAAGATATTGATGAATTAAATAATCTTTTCACATTTTCTTGTAATTTCTATGGGTGCCTTAAAGAGTTAAGAGAAAACCTTCTAATTAATTCTATACATTAATATTTCATCAAAAAAAGTAAGTTCAATGGTAATCAAATGCATGTTCTAATTTTCAACCAAGCCATAAATAAAAATCGTAATACTAAGTACAAAGACATTCTGAAAGCAAAACACAGATGCATCCAGGGAGACTAAACCAGGCTGAAGGTCCGACTGAACTAGGCTGAAGGTCTGACTGAACTAGGCTGAAGGTCGGACTGAACTAGGCTGAAGGTCTTACTGAACTAGACTGAAGGTCGGACTGAACTAGACTGAAGGTTGGACTGAACTAGGCTGAAGGTCAGACTGAACTATACTGAAGGTCTTACTGAACTATACTGAAGGTCTTACTGAACTAGACTGAAGGTCTTACTGAACTAGACTGAAGGTCTGACTGAACTAGACTGAAGGTCTTACTGAACTAGACTGAAGGTCTGACTGAAATAGACTGAAGGTCTGACTGAACTAGACTGAAGGTCTGACTGAACTATACTGAAGGTCTGACTGAACTAGACTGAAGGTCTTACTGAACTATACTGAAGGTCTTACTGAACTATACTGAAGGTCTTACTGAACTAGACTGAAGGTCTTACTGAACTATACTGAAGGTCTTACTGAACTAGACTGAAGGTCGGACTGAACTAGACTGAAGGTCTTACTGAACTAGACTGAAGGTCGGACTGAACTAGACTGAAGGTCTTACTGAACTAGGCTGAAGGTCGGACTGAACTAGACTGAAGGTCGGACTGAACTAGACTGAAGGTCGGACTGAACTAGACTGAAGGTCGGACTGAACTAGACTGAAGGTCGGACTGAACTAGACTGAAGGTCGGACTGAACTAGACTGAAGGTCGGACTGAACTAGACTGAAGGTCTTGCTATACTGAAGGTTGGACTAAACTAGACTGAAGGTCTGACTGAACTATACTGAAGGTCGGACTGAACTAGACTGAAGGTCGGACTGAACTATACTGAAGGTCGACTGAACTAGACTGAAGGTCGGACTGAACTAGACTGAAGGTCGACTGAACTAGACTGACTGAAGGTCGGACTGAACTATACTGAAGGTCGGACTGAACTAGACTGAAGGTCTTACTGAACTAGACTGAAGGTCGGACTGAACTAGACTGAAGGTCGGACTGAACTAGACTGAAGGTCGGACTGAACTAGACTGAAGGTCGGACTGAACTATACTGAAGGTCGGACTGAACTAGACTGAAGGTCGGACTGAACTATACTGCAGGTCGGACTGAACTATACTGAAGGTCGGACTGAACTAGACTGAAGGTCAGACTGAACTAGACTGAAGGTTGGACTGAAGGTCTTACTGAACTAGGCTGAAGGTCGGACTGAACTAGACTGAAGGTCTTACTGAACTAGACTGAAGGTCGGACTGAACTAGACTGAAGGTCGGACTGAACTAACTGAAGGTCACTGAACTATACTGAAGGTCACTGAACTGACTGAAGGTCTACTGAACTAGAAAGGTCTACTGAACTAACTGAAGGTCGGACTGAACTAGACTGAAGGTCTACTGAACTAACTGAAGGTCACTGAACTAGACTGAAGGTCACTGAACTAACTGAAGGTCGGACTGAACTAGACTGAAGGTCTACTGAACTAGACTGAAGGTCTTACTGAACTAGACTGAAGGTCTGACTGAACTAGACTGAAGGTCTGACTGAACTAGACTGAAGGTCTGACTGAACTAACTGAAGGTCTACTGAACTAGACTGAAGGTCAGACTGAACTAGACTGAAGGTCTTAGACTGAACTAGACTGAAGGTCGACTGAACTAGACTGAAGGTCTGACTGAACTAGACTGAAGGTCTTACTGAACTAGACTGAAGGTCTAACTACTGAAGGTCGACTGAACTAACTGAAGGTCGACTGAACTAGACTGAAGGTCGACTGAACTAGACTGAAGGTCGGACTGAACTAGACTGAAGGTCGGACTGAACTAGACTGAAGGTCTCGAATAACTGAAGTCGGACTGAACTACTGAAGGTCTTACTGAACTAGACTGAAGGTCGGACTGAACTATACTGAAAATTTCTGAAACTATACTGAAGGTCTTACTGAACTAGACTGAAGGTCGGACTGAACTAGACTGAAGGTCGGACTGAACTATACTGAAGGTCTGAACTATACTGAAGGTCCAGGACTTTACTTCAGTAATGCTTTTCTTTATATTTTTTCCTCATCGCATATACTGAAGGTCGGTTTATACTGAAGGTCAGGACCTGAACTATTTTTCCTCCAGGAGAAGTATATCAGGACTGAAGGTCGGACTGAAAGTATATCTGAAGGTCGACCTTTTGGTTTTTATATTTTTCCTCCAGGAGAAGTATATCAGGAGTGCCTTTTGGTTTTTATTTTTCCTCCAGGAGAAGTATATCAGGAGTGCCTTTTGGTTTATATTTTTCCAGGAAAGTATATCAGGAGTGCCTTTTGGTTTATATTTTTCCTCCAGGAGAAGTATATCAGGAGTGCCTTTTGGTTTATATTTTTCCAGGAGAAGTTATATCAGGAGTGCCTTTTGGTTTATATTTTTCCAGGAGAAGTATATCAGGAGTGCCTTTTGGTTTATATTTTTCCAGGAGAAGTATTCAGGAGTGCCTTTTGGTTTATATTTTTCCAGGAGAAGTATATCAGGAGTGCCTTTTGGTTTATATTTTTCTCCAGGAGAAGTATATCAGGAGTGCCTTTTGGTTTATATTTTTCCAGGAGAAGTATATCAGGAGTGCCTTTTGGTTTATATTTTTCCAGGAGAAGTATATCAGGAGTGCCTTTTGGTTTATATTTTTCCAGGAGAAGTATATCAGGAGTGCCTTTTGGTTTATATTTTTCCAGGAGAAGTATATCAGGAGTGCCTTTTGGTTTATATTTTTCCTCCAGGAGAAGTATATCAGGAGTGCCTTTTGGTTTTATATTTTTCCTCAGGAGAAGTATATCAGGAGTGCCTTTTGGTTTATATTTTTCCTCCAGGAGAAGTATATCAGGAGTGCCTTTTGGTTTATATTTTTTCCAGGAGAAGTATATCAGGAGTGCCTTTTGGTTTTATTTTTCCTCCAGGAGAAGTATATCAGGAGTGCCTTTTGGTTTATATTTTTCCTCCAGGAGAAGTATATCAGGAGTGCCTTTTGGGTTATATTTTTCCTCCAGGAGAAGTATATCAGGAGTGCCTTTTGGTTTATATTTTTCCAGGAGAAGTATATCAGGAGTGCCTTTTGGTTTATATTTTTCCTCAGGAGAAGTATATCAGGAGTGCCTTTTGGTTTATATTTTTCCTCAGGAGAAGAGGCCTTTGTTATATTTTCTATATTTTTTTCCAGGAGAAGTATATCAGGAGTGCCTTTTGGTTTATATTTTTCCAGGAGAAGTATATCAGGAGTGCCTTTTGGTTTATATTTTTCCAGGAGAAGTATATCAGGAGTGCCTTTTGGTTTATATTTTTCCAGGAGAAGTATATCAGGAGTGCCTTTTGGTTTATATTTTTCCTCCAGGAGAAGTATATCAGGAGTGCCTTTTGGTTTATATTTTTCCTCCAGGAGAAGTATATCAGGAGTGCCTTTTGGTTTATATTTTTTCCTCCAGGAGAAGTATATCAGGAGTGCCTTTTGGTTTTATTTTTCCTCCAGGAGAAGTATATCAGGAGTGCCTTTTGGTTTATATTTTTCCAGGAGAAGTATATCAGGAGTGCCTTTTGGTTTATATTTTTCCTCCAGGAGAAGTATATCAGGAGTGCCTTTTGGTTTATATTTTTCCAGGAGAAGTATATCAGGAGTGCCTTTTGGTTTATATTTTTCCAGGAGAAGTATATCAGGAGTGCCTTTTGGTTTATATTTTTCCAGGAGAAGTATATCAGGAGTGCCTTTGGGTTTTATTTTTCCTCCAGGAGAAGTATATCAGGAGTGCCTTTTGGTTTATATTTTTCCTCCAGGAGAAGTATATCAGGAGTGCCTTTTGGTTTATATTTTTCCAGGAGAAGTATATCAGGAGTGCCTTTTGGTTTATATTTTTCCTCCAGGAGAAGTATATCAGGAGTGCCTTTTGGTTTATATTTTTCCTCCAGGAGAAGT
Organism: Argopecten irradians; assembly: GCF_041381155.1. Taxonomy (NCBI): domain Eukaryota; kingdom Metazoa; phylum Mollusca; class Bivalvia; order Pectinida; family Pectinidae; genus Argopecten; species Argopecten irradians. Next base: position 42,475,909 of record NC_091141.1, on the reverse strand, counting down.
ATATCAGGAGTGCCTTTTGGTTTATATTTTTTCCAGGAGAAGTATATCAGGAGTGCCTTTTGGTTTATATTTTTCCTCCAGGAGAAGTATATCAGGAGTGCCTTTTGGTTTATATTTTTCCAGGAGAAGTATATCAGGAGTGCCTTTTGGTTTATATTTTTCCAGGAGAAGTATATCAGGAGTGCCTTTTGGTTTATATTTTTCCTCCAGGAGAAGTATATCAGGAGTGCCTTTTGGTTTATATTTTTCCTCCAGGAGAAGTATATCAGGAGTGCCTTTTGGTTTATATTTTTCCTCCAGGAGAAGTATATCAGGAGTGCCTTTTGGTTTATATTTTTCCAGGAGAAGTATATCAGGAGTGCCTTTTGGTTTTTATTTTTCCTCCAGGAGAAGTATATCAGGAGTGCCTTTTGGTTTATATTTTTCCAGGAGAAGTATATCAGGAGTGCCTTTTGGTTTATATTTTTCCTCCAGGAGAAGTATATCAGGAGTGCCTTTTGGTTTTTATTTTTCCTCCAGGAGAAGTATATCAGGAGTGCCTTTTGGTTTATATTTTTCCAGGAGAAGTATATCAGGAGTGCCTTTTGGTTTATATTTTTCCTCCAGGAGAAGTATATCAGGAGTGCCTTTTGGTTTTTATTTTTCCTCCAGGAGAAGTATATCAGGAGTGCCTTTTGGTTTATATTTTTCCTCAGGAGAAGTATATCAGGAGTGCCTTTTGGTTTATATTTTTCCAGGAGAAGTATATCAGGAGTGCCTTTTGGTTTATATTTTTCCAGGAGAAGTATATCAGGAGTGCCTTTTGGTTTATATTTTTCCAGGAGAAGTATATCAGGAGTGCCTTTTGGTTTATATTTTTCCAGGAGAAGTATATCAGGAGTGCCTTTTGGTTTATATTTTTCCAGGAGAAGTATATCAGGAGTGCCTTTTGGTTTATATTTTTCCAGGAGAAGTATATCAGGAGTGCCTTTTGGTTTATATTTTTCCCAGGAGAAGTATATCAGGAGTGCCTTTTGGTTTATATTTTTCCTCCAGGAGAAGTATATCAGGAGTGCCTTTTGGTTTATATTTTTTCCTCCAGGAGAAGTATATCAGGAGTGCCTTTTGGTTTTTATTTTTTCCTCCAGGAGAAGTATATCAGGAGAGTGCCTTTTGGTTTTATATTTTCCTCCAGGAGAAGTATATCAGGAGTGCCTTTTTGTTTATATTTTTCCTCCAGGAGAAGTATATCAGGAGTGCCTTTTGGTTTATATTTTTCCAGGAGAAGTATATCAGGAGTGCCTTTTGGGTTATATTTTTCCAGGAGAAGTATATCAGGAGTGCCTTTTGGTTTATATTTTTCCAGGAGAAGTATATCAGGAGTGCCTTTTGGTTTATATTTTTCCAGGAGAAGTATATCAGGAGTGCCTTTTGGTTTATATTTTTCCAGGAGAAGTATATCAGGAGTGCCTTTTGGTTTGCTGTGTTGTTAAATTGTAAACATATCTACCTGTACATCGCGCCGGCCTACTTTGTCTATCTACTCAGATGTTACTGCTTCCAAAGTACCACAGGTAAGTTATCAAGGATAGGTGTTACTAATTATTATTACATATTGTATTAGTGTGTACTGAAGTTTTACTGTATCAATAATTACATCAACAAAAAGTAAATTACATGAATCGCAATGTTTGTTATACAGATGGACGCATTAGATGGTTGTCATTCTCACCTCTCAGACTCATCGCCTTGGGAACCGTTGTTATTTCTATTTTTAGCCTGTCATTTGGGCCATTTATTTATCTGGTAAGTGTCTTGACTAGATAAAGCATCTTAATTGTTTATATTCTCCATTTTGGCTCAACTTGTTCTAAATAATTGTGAGCATATATCAATGATATAGCTGTACGTCGTATATAAAATGCCCTAAAAATTTTATGTCGCGAAAAAAAATGCCCTTTTTTTGCCCAGCACCCTGCCCTTTTCAAATCCTAGCTGGAACACTGATTCATGATGCTTTGACTTCCAAATATGGTGTAGAACATCATCTGGTGATCGTGTGGTTTAAGGTGTCTCGCCAATTCCTTGATTTGAATTATTAAATTGATAACTAATATACCTTATAACGGGTTATTTTTGCCTCTCACAAATTTCGGCATTTGTTCCTGAAAATAGGATAATTGATTTTTGCCACTTCATATTTTTCGCTATTGAAGAACAACGGTTTAAGATAAATCCATGTACTGTATCACATATCAGGTTTCTCTCTCTGGTAGATGTAAAATTATCTTGTGTAGTAACGCTGATTTATCGTAGCAGAAGGGATTGACAACTAATTATATATTTCTTTTATTCAATATGATTAATGTTCACATGGTCACGGGCGAACCAAAATGCTTAGTTTAGTAAATTAATGAAAAGTATATGTCTTTGTTGTCAGACCGCTCACAGGTAGCCATTATGGGATATCAGCTAATATAAGCATACTCCTACTCAACTACCCTGGTAATATTCACCAGTTTAAAGTTCGCCATGTTATGTTATTGCGAAAACAGCGAAAATAAGACACTGGTGAAAATCTCATTCTACTGTATTATGTACACGTTCCGTTTCAGAACCAGCTCCCTCAGGTAGTATCGCGGTTGTTTCCCTTTAAAAGGGGTCTGTGTCATGCTTACTGGGCCCCTAACTTCTGGGCGCTGTACAATGTAGCAGATAAGGGAGCTGCCATGGTAGGTAAGGAAGTTAGAAAACATTTATAAATTAACTAATTAAGGAACATTTATAAATTAAGAAATACTTATGGACATAATGTAGGCATGCATATCGATTACAAATTGTTTACATATTGGGAAGGTCATTTCCATCACATAATTTAAGTTCTGACTGTGTTTTTAGTTCACTTAACCTGAAGGGCTGGTGAGCTTATGCCATGGCGCAGCGTGTGTCGACCGCTGTCTGTCCGTGAACATTTCCTTTAAAGATGCTCCACCACCGACAGAGCATAAATGATATTCATCATTTGAACAATAATTGGTGTTTAATCATGAATATATAAGTCTAATAAACACAAAAAATAATAATAATATGAAATAATTTATTTTGCCTTTGGTGTATGCTCAATCAGTACTTCATTCCAATATAGGATATAATGCCACCGAATTTTTTCGGGATGCAATTCATTTTTTTTAATTTTATTTTAACTTAAAGTAAAATTAGAAGCTCAAACTTTTCAATGGTTTTAATGGTGTAAAGTAAGTAACTTTTGTAACTGAAGAAAAATACTAAATCGTCTGCTTCTGTTTTTGATAATGAAAAATTACCATTTGTCAGCGGTGGAGCATCATTAAACTGCTACTAGTCATAGAGTTCTGCATAGATTGTAACCAGACAGCCTTTGGGACAGGGCCGAGTTTGTTTAAATCTTTTTTCTGAACCCCTGGGGCAGGCCATCGAGGGGCAGGGCCCAATAGGAAAAAAATATTTATTTTGAACCCCTTTGGCAGGAGCTCGAGGGGCAGGGCCCAATAGGAAAAATAGAGGTAATTCCTTTTAAATCGCTACATAAAGTTCTGCATTGGTTGTTTGTAACTTTGATTGGGGGCCAAAACGGCATAAACTATGCATAGTCCTTTCACAGAAATATCCTTATGGGGAAGGGGAACAGAACAGACTAAGTATCAATTTAGGCTCTGAGGAAATTAACACTTAACCTGTATATTGCTTGGCTCCACAAATCAGGTAAGTGATACAGGCCCTCTGTGGCTCTTCTTTAAGTGAAAATGTAATTTGTTAATAATTTTGTAAACAGAAAGATTGTAAAAGAAAAGACGTTTGTCAAGCTACATCATTTGTTCTGTAGATAACATGTTGTTAGTTCTGTTCAACCATCTACACAAAGTAAGGATGAAAATTGTTATCTGAATACCTTTACATTTATGATATGTAGATTGTTTTTACTTTTAGCAAAGAAGTTACAGGTGATCAACAGTACAAGTGAAGCAGTGATGACGGGAGGTCTAGTACAGGAGTTTGAACATGCGATATTACCTTCAATACCCCCGATAGTGACTTTAGTTGCTGTAGTTCTCTCTATCTTGGTGAGAATTGTATATATATATATGAGATTTTATGAACCATGTCTAAGAAGTTTTTATTTTTGCGAGCCTTGGCATGCAAAAATTAAATCTTTGAGATGAGTTTCATAAAATCTAATGAAATGAACACAAATTTACAATATTTTTTATCACATAACTACAAAAACCTACATTACAAATAATCACACATCAAAATGTATTGCGAAAATCCAACGGAGGCTGCCATTTTGTCCCGCCGTCCTCAAAATCCTAACGTCAAATAATTTTCCCTGACGTCATTTTATTGTTTCTGTCATGTCGTCACAATGAATTTCAGCCATTGAAAATTCCTCCAGGTCAAATTTTCGAAACTTTTGATAACTATCCTCGCTACAGCCCTGTAAAGCGTTGATAACTATCCTCGTTACTATTACATACCTGCAATTTTTCGATAACTATCCTCGCTACAGCCCTGTAAAGTTTTGATAACTATCCTCGTTACTATGACATACCTGTAATTTTTCGATAACTATCCTCACTACAGCCCTATAAAAGTTTGATAACTATCCTCGTTGCTGTTACAGCCGGTCTTGCTGAACTTATGGTGGAGCCCTAAAGGGCCGAGGAGTTTCCTGAGGGCCTTGATCCTGTGTGCGTTTGGATCCTTCATGTTTGGCTGGCATGTCCATGAGAAGGCTATTCTGCTGATCATACTCCCCATGAGGTACAAACTGATTCATTGTGGACACTTTAAATCAACAAATCATTAGATATTTATGCACTCTTTTGACAACATTAAAGTGAACATTTTTAGCTCACGATCATCATATGGTGGGTTTTTCAAATCCCATTTCATCTGTGGTCTGTCTTCTCCTCTATTAACAAGTCTTGTTGTCACTATTACTGGGAATGCACAGAAGGCATCTCTCTCAAATTTCATATGTAGGTTTCCCTTGTTCCTAGTGCATATCACATTTTAAGACTTTTAAGAGTACAATAATCTACAAGATGGCCAACAAGCAGTCATCTTGGATTTGACAATTGAAGATTTTTATCGCTATTTCTGAAAAAAATACTGCAGGGATCTCTCTAAGATTTGATATGTAGGTTCCCATATAATCTCTCTTTCATGTTGTACAGTTTACTGGTGATCGAGAAGAAGAAGGATGCACAGCTGTTTTTGATTCTGTCTACTGTCGGCCATTACTCCCTGTTCCCTCTGCTTTTTACTCCAGCAGGTAAACCACTTTGGCTTTATATTTCCTAAGGTAGCAGCCTCATCAATATTTAAGGATAAACTTGATTAGATTTTTTTTGTTATGGAGATATAACACAAAAATCTGAGTGGATACTCTAAATAAACCATGAAGCAGTTTATGATGAAAGTACACTCAGATTTTTAGTTCACCTGAGACGAAGTCTCAAGTGACCTATTCTAACGGCCTTTTGTCTGTCGTTGTGAGTCCTATGTCCGTAGACAATTCACATTTTTGGCTTCTTCTCCAAAACTGCTGAAGCAATTTCAATGAAATTTTGCACTAACCATCTAAGGTATAAGGCCAATCAAAATTGTGAATGACACCCAGGGGCACAGGGGCGGGGCCAAAATCTTCTTCTCTACTCACAGATGTGGTATAATCAAATACTCTTCGTAAATAGAAAGGTCTAAAAGTCTTTACAAAAATTGTGAATTACATGTATATGACCTTGGGGTCTCTCGTTTCCCCCTGATGAGGGGGTTAAATTTACTATAGTTTATATAGGGAAAACACATTTTTGAGCTTTATTTGGTCTTTTGTAATTCTGTCTTTACATCATACAGAGTTAGCTCCCTTTCGGATAGGTATTGATTGTTACGTCATTATTTTGTGAGCGAAATTCACATCATTTCTCCAGAATAGTTTGATGTTACGCTCGCAAACACATGACGTCAAAATCAATGCCTGCTCGCAAGGGCAAATAACTCTGTAATACGCATATACTAATACCAGTACATAATTCCATATACAGTCAAACCTGTCTATACAGACCCACCATGGGGACAAGGAAAATGGTCCTTATCCACAAGTTGTCTTTATATCCAGGTTAAATTGTGTTATAGATAGCCTTTACGGATCCTAAAAGGTGGTCTTATGAAGCCGGTGGTCTTTATCCACAGGTGGTTGCTTAGACAGGGTTTACTTTATATCAATAGTTATCCGTATCACAATATGGAACTGATTCCTGTGGAGTTTGATACAATGTAAAAGGATTTTGCTACAATGTTGACTTCATATGTAATTTCCATGTTTGTATCAAATTCTTTAAAGGAAAAAAAGCAGATAAAATATCCATCTTTCCTTTGACTAACATATTATATATCATCGAAAAAATAAGAGATGCAACTCCTGAGCCAGGTACTAAATGGTATATTCGTGGTTCATCTGGTACTGCTGGTTGGTTCTTAAGAATTTCTCCTTCTGGAGTTTTTCTTTTTGTTCACCATATTATATATCATTTAATGATGGGTTCCAAGATCCCTATGGGATCTCTTGTTTGTTTGTTTGTTTGTTTATCATACTTTATAGAATGTAATTCTCTTCATGTCAATACGTTTGTATTTTAGGTATATATGTTTTCTCTATACACTGTAAATGTGAAAGAGAATAAAGTTTGAAAAGTTTGAATGTGAGTAAAATTATAATTTGTGTTTGTTTACAGAAAGTGTCATTAAAGTAGCGCTGGTCCTTATATTTACCCTCTACGCTTTTACAAGTTTGGGCAATGTTTACAGGTATGTAACACTTCTCACCTACAGAGTAAAACCTCGTTAACTCTGTGAGACAATGTTAATATTTCAAGTTATGTGAGTAATTGAATTACATTCACTTTATTATATAGTAAAACGTTTAGATGGGCAGACAAAAAATACTTAAACTGAGTCGTTATATAAGTTTGAGGTAACCAGGTTTTTAGAACAAAGATATTTTTTACACTACAAAATATGGAAACAATGGCTTAGAGTTATATGACAACAAAGCAATGTTGTATTTTTGTGTGTTTCAGATTTCCGTGGACGATACCGCTCCCTCTACTGTCAAAGTTAGAGTCTGTGTATGTACTGGGAATAGTACCTTTAGAGTTGTTTAACAGTTTAGGCCACCCTCTACTATTCCGTAGACTGCCATTTCTACCGCTGATGTTGACATCAGTATACTGTGCCATAGGTGTGACATACTGCTGGCTCAAGTTCTACTGGCTCACATTCCAGGAAAAATATCATGCAAAATCACAGTGAACTGGAAAATCAAACCAAAGAACTTATCAATTCTACTGGCTCACATTCCAGGAAAAATATCATGCAAAATCAAAGTGAACTGGAAAATCAAACCAAAGAACTTATCAATTCTACTGGCTCACATTCCAGGAAAAATATCATGCAAAATCACAGTGAACTGGAATATCAAACTAAAGAACTTATAATCATCAAAATACAGAAGTCACTGTGACTGGGAAACGAGAAGTACTCAAACCTTACAGTTGAGCCGTGATCTATACAGACAAGAAAAGTATTTAATGATAACATGTGAAGTACAATAAGCAATCATGAAACTGGAATGAGTTACCTAATAGGATCATGGTCAATAAGCCTGCAAATTTTCTTACTTTAGCAAACTTATTGGATGAAATACTGTACTGTACTTCAGTGCATTTACTCTATTTCAACAAATTTAAACAATGATAATAAACGTTATGGACATTTGTCTTAGGGAAATTGTTTACAAGTCAAATTCTCTATGAACAATAAAAATCAGGTTTCAGTGCAATACATCAAGTTTCCTTGGACTGATACTACTCTAACCATTTCCTTAGTGAAAGTGCTGGATATGCTTTCCAGGTCCAAAGGTCACCTTTACATAAAATAGAATCTGGACTTCCATGTAAAAGAATCAATTTCCTTAACATTATTATTATTATGCCTGATACAGTTTAGTTAACTTCTAACAATAAACATATTTTTGCTTTACACTGCTGAACAGATCATACATACTTTATTTTATTGACAAAAAGTGTAGAAACAGTTTTTCGTGATGTTTGTAAGATCACAATGGTAAAGAGTGTTGAGATGGTTATGGAAATACATGTGTTTGTTTATGCATTTATATTTTTTGAAATGTGATTTTTCAGATGTCAAACAATTTTCTTACCGTTATATATGTAAGTGTGATTATGTCACAACCATGCAACAGTACGTTGTAAAACATGACGTCGTTGAGTTGAAGATAAATGTAATTTAAACCATTGTCTTGTTGACTATTATTGGGGCCCTACAATGGAGACCTTTGTCTCCTGCTAATGACTGAATGGTTTACACATACAGAAAAGTGGTTAGGGTTCCCGGATACTGGTATAAGTGGTGGTTAGGGTGCCCCATTGTATTGTATCTACTGTAGGCTGAGTGGTGGTTAGGGTGCCCCATACTGGGTAATTGTATTGACTGTAGGCCGAGTGGTGGTAGGGTGCCCCATACTGGATAATGTATTGACCGTGGTAGCCGAGTGGTGGTTAGGGTGCCCCATACTGGATAATTGTATTGACCGTAGGCCGAGTGGTGGTTAGGGTGCCCCATACTGGATAATGGTATTGACTGTAGGCTGAAATGGTGGTTAGGGTGCCCCATACTGGATAATGGTATTGACCGTAGGCTGAGTGGTGGTTAGGGTGCTCCATACTGGATAATGGTATTGACAGTAGGCTGAGTGGTGGTTAGGGTGCCCCATACTGGATAATGATATTGACCGTAGGCTGAATGGTGGTTAGGGTGCCCCATACTGGATAATGGTATTGACCGTAGGCTGAGTGGTGGTTAGGGTGCCCCATACTGGATAATTGTATTGACCGTAGGCCGAGTGGTGGTTAGGAGTGCCCCATACTGGATAATGGTATTGACCGTAGGCTGAGTGGTGGTTAGGGTGCCCCATACTGGATAATGGTATTGACCGTAGGCTGAGTGGTGGTTAGGGTGCCCCATACTGGATAATGGTATTGACCGTAGGCCGAGTGGTGGTTAGGGTGCCCCATACTGGATAATGGTATTGACAGTAGGCTGAGTGGTGGTTAGGGTGCCCCATACTGGTAATGGTATTGACCCATAGGCCGATGTGGTGGTTAGGGTGCCCCATACTGGATAATGGTATTGACCATAGGCCCGAGTGGTGGTTAGGGTGCCCCATACTGGATAATTGTATTGACATAGGCAGAGTGGTGGTTAGATTGTGCCCCCATACTGGATAATTGATATGACCATAGGCCGAGTGGTGGTTAGGGTGCCCCATACTGGATAATGGTATTGACAGTAGGCCTGAGTGGTGGTTAGGGTGCCCCATACTGGATAATTGTATTGACAGTAGGCCGAGTGGTGGTTAGGGTGCCCCATACTGGATAACGTTGTATTGACGGTAGGCCGAGTGGTGGTTAGGGTGCCCCATACTGGATAATGGTATTGACCGTAGGCGAGGGCGAGTGGTGGTTAGGGTGCCCCATACTGGATAATTGTATTGACAGTAGGCTGAGTGGTGGTTAGGGTGCCCCATACTGGATAATTGTTATTGACAGTAGGCCGAGAGTGGTGGTTAGGGTGCCCCATACTGGATAATTGTTATTGACGGTAGGCCGAGTGGTGGTTAGGGTGCCCCATACTGGATAATGATATTGACCGTAGGCCGAGTGGTGGTTAGGGTGCCCCATACTGGATAATTGTTATTGACCGTAGGCTGAGTGGTGGTTAGGGTGCCCCATACTGGATAATTGTATTGACGGTAGGCCTGAGTGGTGGTTAGGAGTGCCCCATACTGGATAATGATATTGACCGTAGGCCGAGTAGGGTGGTTAGGGTGCCCCATACTGGATAATGATATTGACCGTAGGCCGAGTGGTGGTTAGGGTGCCCCATACTGGATAATGATATTGACCGTAGGCCGAGTGGTGGTTAGGGTGCCCCATACTGGATAACGTTATTGACGGTAGGCCGAGTGGTGGTTAGGGTGCCCCATACTGGATAATGATATTGACCGTAGGCCGAGTGGTGGTTAGGGTGCCCCATACTGGATAATGTTATTGACGGTAGGCCGAGTGGTGGTTAGGAGGCCCCGTACTGGATAATGATATTGACCGTAGGCTGAGTGGTGGTTAGGGTTGCCCCATACTGGAGTGAATGATATTGACCATAGTAGGGTTCCCCATACTGGATAATTATTGACAGGTAGGCTATGCCCCATACTGGATAATGATATTGACCGTAGGCCGAGTGGTGGTTAGGGTGCCCATACTGGATAATGTATTGACCGTAGGCTGAGTGGTGGTTAGGGTGCCCATACTGGATAATGGTATTGACCGTAGGCCGAGTGGTGGTTAGGGTGCCCCATACTGGATAATGGTATTGACCGTAGGCTGAGTGGTGGTTAGGGTGCCCCATACTGGATAATGGACTGTAGGCCGAGTGGTGGTTAGGGTGCCCCATACTGGATAATTGTATTGACTGTAGGCCGAGTGGTGGTTAGGGTGCCCCATACTGGATAATGTATTGGACCGTAGGCCGAGTGGTGGTTAGGGTGCCCCATACTGGATAATGGTATTGACAGTAGGCCGAGTGGTGGTTAGGGTGCCCCATACTGGATAATTGTATTGACCGTAGGCCGAGTGGTGGTTAGGGTGCCCCATACTGGATAATTGTATTGACCGTAGGCCGAGTGGTGGTTAGGGTGCCCCATACTGGATAATTGTATTGACCGTAGGCCGAGTGGTGGTTAGGGTGCCCCATACTGGATATGGATAATGGTATTGACCGTAGGCCGAGTGGTGGTTAGGGTGCCCCATACTGGATAATTGTATTGACCGTAGGCCGAATGGTGGTTAGGGTGCCCCATACTGGATAATGGTATTGACCGTAGGCCGAGTGGTGGTTAGGGTGCCCCATACTGGATAATTGTATTGACCGTAGGCCGAGTGGTGGTTAGGGTGCCCCATACTGGATAATTGTATTGACCGTAGGCCGAGTGGTGGTTAGGGTGCCCCATACTGGATAATGGTATTGACCGTAGGCCGAGTGGTGGTTAGGGTGCCCCATACTGGATAATTGTATTGACAGTAGGCTGAGTGGTGGTTAGGGTGCCCCATACTGGATAATTGTATTGACCGTAGGCCAAGTGGTGGTTAGGGTGCCCCATACTGGATAATGGTATTGACCGTAGGCCGAGTGGTGGTTAGGGTGCCCCATACTGGATAATTGTATTGACCGTAGGCCGAGTGGTGGTTAGGGTGCCCCATACTGGATAATTGTATTGACCGTAGGCCGAGTGGTGGTTAGGGTGCCCCATACTGGATAATTGTATTGACCGTAGGCCGAGTGGTGGTTAGGGTGCCCCATACTGGATAATGTATTGACCGTAGGCCGAGTGGTGGTTAGGGTGCCCCATACTGGATAATGGTATTGACAGTAGGCTGAGTGGTGGTTAGGGTGCCCCATACTGGATAATTGTATTGACTGTAGGCCGGAGTGGTGGTTAGGGTGCCCCATACTGGATAATTGTATTGACCGTAGGCCGAGTGGTGGTTAGGGTGCCCCATACTGGATAATGTATTGACCGTAGGCCGAGTGGTGGTTAGGGTGCCCCATACTGGATAATGTATTGACCGTAGGCGAGTGGTGGTTAGGGTGCCCATACTGGATAATGGTATTGACTAGGCGAGTGGTGGTTAGGGTGCCCCATACTGGATAATGGTATTGACCGTAGGCCGAGTGGTGGTTAGGGTGCCCCATACTGGATAATGGTATTGACGTAGGCCGAGTGGTGGTTAGGGTGCCCCATACTGGATAATTGTATTGACCGTAGGCCGAGTGGTGGTTAGGGTGCCCCATACTGGATAATGGTATTGACTGTAGGCCGAGTGGTGGTTAGGGTGCCCCATACTGGATAATTGTATTGACCAGTAGGCCGAGTGGTGGTTAGGGTGCCCCATACTGGATAATGGTGACGTAGGCGAGTGGTGGTTAGGGTGCCCCATACTGGATAATTGTATTGACCGTAGGCAGAGTGGTGGTTAGGGTGCCCCATACTGGATAATGTATTGACCTAGGCCGAGTGGTGGTTAGGTGCCCCATATGGATAAGTTATTGACCGAGTGGTGGTTAGGGTGCCCCATACTGGATAATGTATTGACGTAGGTGAGTGGTGGTTAGGGTGCCCATATGGATAATGTATTGACGTAGGCGAGTGGTGGTTAGGGTGCCCCATACTGGATAATGTATGACGTAGGCCGAGTGGTGGTTAGGGTGCCCCATACTGGATAATGTATTGACGTAGGACGAGTGGTGGTTAGGGTGCCCCATACTGGATAATGGTATTGACGTAGGCGAGTGGTGGTTAGGGTGCCCCATACTGGATAATGATATTGACCGTAGGCTGAGTGGTGGTTAGGGTGCCCCATACTGGATAATGGTATTGACCGTAGGCCGAGTGGTGGTTAGGGTGCCCCATACTGGATAATGGTATTGACCGTAGGCTGAGTGGTGGTTAGGGTGCCCCATACTGGATAATGGTATTGACAGTAGGCTGAGTGGTGGTTAGGGTGCCCCATACTGGATAATGGTATTGACCGTAGGCCGAGTGGTGGTTAGGGTGCCCCATACTGGATAATTGTTATTGACCGTAGGCCGAGTGGTGGTTAGGGTGCCCCATACTGGATAATGATATTGACCGTAGGCCGAGTGGTGGTTAGGGTGCCCCATACTGGATAATTGTATTGACCGTAGGCTGAGTGGTGGTTAGGGTGCCCCATACTGGATAATGTTATTGACCGTAGGCCGAGTGGTGGTTAGGGTGCCCCATACTGGATAATTGTATTGACCGTAGGCCGAGTGGTGGTTAGGGTGCCCCATACTGGATAATGGTATTGACCGTAGGCCGAGTGGTGGTTAGGGTGCCCCATACTGGATAATGGTATTGACAGTAGGCTGAGTGGTGGTTAGGGTGCCCCATACTGGATAATGGTATTGACCAGTAGGCCGAGTGGTGGTTAGGGTGCCCCATACTGGATAATGGTATTGACCGTAGGCCGAGTGGTGGTTAGGGTGCCCCATACTGGATAATGGTATTGACAGTAGGCTGAGTGGTGGTTAGGGTGCCCCATACTGGATAATGGTATTGACAGTAGGCTGAGTGGTGGTTAGGGTGCCCCATACTGGATAATGTATTGACGTAGGCCGAGTGTGGTGGTTAGGGTGCCCCATACTGGATAATGTATTGACAGTAGGCTGAGTGGTGGTTAGGGTGCCCCATACTGGTATTGACGTAGGCGAGTGGTGGTTAGGGTGCCCCATACTGGATAGGTATTGACAGTAGGTGAGTGGTGGTTAGGGTGCCCCATACTGGATAATTGTATTGACAGTAGGCTGAGTGGTGGTTAGGGTGCCCCATACTGGATAATGGTATTGACCGTAGGCTGAGTGGTGGTTAGGGTGCCCCATACTGGATAATGGTATTGACAGTAGGCTGAGTGGTGGTTAGGGTGCCCCATACTGGATAATGGTATTGACCGTAGGCTGAGTGGTGGTTAGGGTGCCCCATACTGGATAATGGTATTGACAGTAGGCTGAGTGGTGGTTAGGGTGCCCCATACTGGATAATGGTATTGACAGTAGGCTGAGTGGTGGTTAGGGTGCCCCATACGTGATAATTGTATTGACCGTAGGCCGAGTGTTTCAGATGACCTTACATTCCACCTTAAGAAGCGAGATTAACAACTATACTTGGCAGTGGTCTGGTACTGACCATAGGGCTGTGAGTTTCCTCTGGACTTCCGACCTTTCTCCTCCTTCCCGGTAAATTCACCCGTATATTACTCTCACTAGGACGTGTTTAAGGTGAAATAACAAAGGTTATTTACCAAGATTTAGGATGTGCAAGGTGAAGAAAGTCGGAGTTCTCAGAGAAAAACCATGTCCTACTGTCAGTACCTTACAACTATATATACCCCACTTTCGAATAAGAAACCCAGATATATGTTTTAACACCTTAACGATTTGGCCACCGTGACATGATTAAAATGGCTATTTATAAGGTGTTACATTATTTAACCAAACATCGTTCAGTTTGAACATTATATCTTTATATAATTAATATTTATGATATATGTATACATGATATGTTTGTTAATCATGTACATATTCTGAACAAGATATGTTCCACCACCGACATAAACGATACTCACCAATTTAACAATAATTGGTATTTAATCATGTATATATGTGTCTTGTTATCCAAAATATAATATAAGATAATTTATTTTGCTTTTGATGCATGCGTTATCAGTACTTCATTCCCTATAGGACATAGTACCACGGAATTTTTTTCGTAATGCAATTAATTATTTTCAACAATTTGAAGCTCAAACTTTTCAATGGTGTTAATGGTGTAAAGTAAGTAACTTCTGTAACTGAAGAAAAATACTAAATCGTCTCTTCTGTTTTTGATAGCGAAAAATGCCATTTGTCAGCGGTGGAGCATCTTTAACCAAAATGTAGTATAATTTATTTTGTTTTTGATGCATGTACAATCTACTTCATTCCATATAGGACATCGTGCCATGGAATTTTTTCGGGATGCATTTAATTATTTTTTAAATATTTTGATATTGAAGTAAAAATAGAAGCTCAAACTTTTCAATTGTTGATTGGTTTAAAGTAAATAACTTTTGTAACTGAAGAAAAAAACAAATTGGTCTGCTCCTATTTTTGATAGAGGAAAATCACCATTCGTCAACGGTGGAGCATCTTTAAATAGTGTTTGCATAAATACACCACATTAATGTATACAACCATATACATTTATATACTTCAATGGTTTTTTGTCTTTGTATGAAAAACTTATGACGTGCTGTGTGAGTTCATTGTCTATTGACTTTACCAACACTTTGTATATACATTTCATTGACAACCGCCAAGGGACTATCTCCGGAATAGTGGAGTTTTCTAAAATATTTTCTGATGATACAAGCTTTTGAACTTTGCAATTTTTCACTCAAGTGCCATAAACAAGCTGACTGACAAAAAACCTGTGTACTTAGAAATGGAGAAACATGAATGTCAACGAGAAAATTGGCTTATAATTCACTGTACTGACTCCATAAGTGTTTCGTAACCGGGATATAGTAATTTATAAGTTGGCAACAGCAAAAAGTAGACGGAGCCTTGTTTGAACAACATAAAATACAAGCCGAACAGAACTTTCAAGTCTTTATTTATTTATTGGATAATAATTTGTGGGGCATATACAAGGTTACCCTTTCAGAGCACTCGTTCAAAGATAATAAATTGATAATGGGGAATTTAATGCTGTGCCATTTTTTTAACATGGAAGATCACTAGTACCTAAATTTTAAGATGAACCTTTATCATTGTAAGCTATGATGTAATATGTTTTATAACTTACCGGTTATCTGAGTCATTTAAAGGCAATGTAACATGTAGATTTTAATTGGTTTAGTGGTCAATAATTTGATCAAGTGATTGTCAAACACGGGTGTTTATAATTTAATCCGGACATGTTTAAGAGATGTGTATTTTGTTACATTTACTTTGGTGCCCTATATCTACATTTTACACTTGTGAGGAACGCCCCAATGTCTGATATTACTTGTAAGGTATAGAAATCACTAGTGATATGAAGTTAATTTTCTCCACCCTTCTCATCTACTTCAAACTTGTCCTAATTTTCAAGAAGAAAACAATAAGTGGATTTTAAATTATAGCCCAGAAGCCAGTCGATTATAACAGATATCAGATGTATAATTGTCTCAGCCCTATCTCCAACACTTCTCTAGAACTTCTTAATTTGGTCACAGATTCAACCTTTGATCTACATTTAAGAAATAACGTTGTCTTGACTATGTTTCTTTTATCTTTATTAGAATTAACGCAATAGCACTACACCCTTGATACTCCAGGGGTTACTTGTCGTTATATCCACCCCTGGACTTACTCATAGTGAAACTGGAGGCAGTCTATGAGAAAAATTCTGAACCAATCACAGGGCTGCAGATACTTCAAAGATACGCCCAACTTCAACGCCAAACAGTCAACCACGGTGTACTTAAATGGAACTCAAGTCCGTTTACGTCATAAGGTGTTTATTCAGCAATGAACACGGTCTGAAAAGACACACAAAGTAAATTAGATCTAGACAATGATAATTGGTGACATACTGACAAATACATGGACACATACATGATCAAGTATAACATATAATCCTCTATCTCCCCCAAGTCTTTGGCGGTGAAGTGTCACTGATATGAGTACTATTGGCAAAGACTGATATTCAATCACTAACATGTCAGACTACTTGTCTAAGTGAACATAACATGAACATCAAGTCTGTAAAAAGTACAACACAAATGTCCTGAGTAGTAGAATGTCAAATCATCCAGACATATCATAGTTTAAGTGCCACGCCGTTTTTGTTGTACGACCAGATTTACGGACTGGTGTGAGTGATAGAGTCTGTGGTATATGTATAGGACTAGGGGGCAATGTGAGCGGAGTTTGGTTACGATTGTCCTTTGGACTTAATGGAGAGTTGAATTCTAGATGATGACGACTTTGGGTACCACGTGTTACGGACCGCGGAGTATCGTGATTTACATCATGTGGTGAGCGAAATAAATGTTCCTCATTTCTAGTAACTGTCGGTGTGAAAGGAGTAGGACTCGCAATTGTGTTTTTACTAAAATCATTCCCTTTATCAACAATTGTAGTTTCTGGAACATTTGAGGTAGGCAGCGATACACGATGAGGAAGGCCAATGGCAATGTCTTTATCGATCGTCAGTTGCGCTGGAGGGGTAATAACAGGGATGTATTTTCGGAGGAGTTTCCGGTTGGGCAGGGTAACACGTCCAGACCCATCAACCCGAACTACATATTGGTCGAATTGGCGAACCTCGATGATAACACCGGTCTTGTCCCATTTGAGATGATGGGGTCCGACTTGGTTTTGGATACGCACATGATCTCCAACTACCAGTGGCAAAAGTAACAAATGTCCTTCGGAGGCTTTCTATCAAGCCGCTAGAACCATCGGACGCTTTCTCCAAAATTGGCCAATTAGAATAACGATCGACGATTACGAGATAGTTGCATCCCATGTAAAGTAGTCGGCGCATACGCATTGGAACGGATAGTCAGGCGTGGTCAAAGGCATTGGTAGTGCACTCGGGTTGGACGGGGCGATACGATTGCAGTGATTACGTAATGCCCGAACCGACGCGATGGCAGGTGTGATCCCAGGCCAGAATATTGAAGCCTCAGGTCCTGAAGTCATAGATGTAACCCCCTGATGTGCTGAATGTAGAGAGGCCAATATTTCCTGTCAAAGTGATGGTGGAATGACTATTCTCTCCTTGCAAAGAACCACACCATCTACTGTATGAAGGTCGTCACAGAGTGTGAAATATGCCTGTAGTGACTTCGGAAGTTCATGCCGAGTGTTCGGCATACCGGATTCTATCAACGCGAGTAACGCCTGCATGATGTCATGACATGTTTCTCGACAAAATCTAATCCGGAGGACGATGTGCGTAAACCATGTAGTACACTGAAGTCAGTGGTTGATGACAACATAGTTGCAATGTCAATGAACGAGTTTATCGGGATCGCCAATAGGATGTCTGGAGATGCAATCAGCAGCGCGATGTCGTATGCCAGGTACGTGTAGCATTCTAAGCCGATATTCGTTGGAGATCAGGGTTGAGTAATTCACGAAATGGATGTATGTTCTCGGCCATGCTGAAGGCGTATGATACCTGATTGACTAGTCCGAACCATGATCGCACATCTGTGATTTTCTTCGGCGTAGGGAAGTCCAAGATAGCACGTAAATATTTCTGTGATGGTCGAACACTATCGCTGGTGATTTCAAATCCCGCAAATTCTACAGTGTCTTCTACGAATAGGAACTTCTCAGGATTGAGGGTTATCCCGTTACGACCGCATATGTCAAGCCACTGTACAGCCTGAAAGAAGCTCTCCTCAACAGTGTCTGACCACAAGAGCACATCGTCGACACACTTGGTTTTGTTAGGGATATCCGAGACAAGTTCGTCATAACGTCTAGTATACCCGTCGCCTGAAGCGATGTAGCCTTGGGGCGCAGTTCTGTAGCGGTACCTTCCCCAAGGTGTGATGAATGTAGTCAGGTGTCTGTCCTCCTCGCGAATTGGAACACTGTGATAACCGTTCCAAGCATAAAATAATGTCTTCTTCTTTCCGTGTGGAATAGATCGCGCTCGGTGGAATGGTGAAGGAGTGTGGTGAGTCTCGCGAGTGGCGTGCGCGTTCAAGGGTTGGAAATCCACGGTGCGTCGATGTACCGTTCTTTTTCGCACAAACAACCATTCTATGGCACCAAGTGACAGGTTCACCGATCGGTACGGGTTCGAGAACCCCAAGACAGACGTCCTGATCTAATCCAGCCTTCACTGCATCTTGCCAGTGAATCGGAACGGGTACAGGTGTATGATGGGTAACCGGTTTCGCGTCGGGATCTACCATGAGTTTCATGGGTGGTCCATTCGTTAGAGGTAAGGTCTGATGTTCACACGTATTGAATGTGCTCGACTTGTAATACTCGAGGAGGTAATCTTTTAGCCGGCCGACATTGTCCGTTGTAGCTGGAAAAGGAAGTTTCGTCGGAGGCGGTGGAAGTTGTTCACGTGTAGGACAATCGCATGGTGCATCCTGGCGGTTAACGGGAGACGAAGTAGCATTGATGTATGCAGAGATGTCTTGAGTGCCAACATGCGGAAAGGATTCTGGAATGATACCTAAGACGGCGCAGGCTTCGCGACTGAGGAAGAGCTTATCTGTTGAGTCTGTAACGTAAGTCATTTGTCTCGTCTCCTTGATATTGCCTGCCTTGTCTTCGGACGCCAAACGAAGAATTGCTGCTCCGATAATTTTGATGCCGCTGTATGTAGCAGTGTGCATCTGCATTGTTACCGGTATGAGTTCAGATTCGCGTAAACCAAAACGGCGGATGACTTTGAGGCCAGCTAGGCAACTCTTACATCCAGTGTCGGCCATAGCCTGTAATGGCATGGTGCGGGTATCACGTTGTAGCTTGAAGTCTAAAGCCGCATAGTCTTCACGTGTAACACTAGCCTTGACATTCACGAATGGTTGTGGTTGTGATCGTTTTTTCACCCAGGAATTTGTCAGTTTATCGTAGATGTGATGATCAATACGGATAGAACGTTCCATGTCGGACTCGCTAACGGTACAATGGTAGTCTTGAGCAGTACACAGAGCGTCAAATAATGCACTTCCAGAAATCGCGCCACAATACGCATATGGATTTGTCTTGTTAGATGTATCCTTTGGTGTTGATCTGTCAAACTTGCCTCTCATGTATGACCTGTTGGTAGCCTCAACCGGATGGGAGTCGGATAGTCTAGAAGCAGAACGTTTACCGGCTTCCGTTGCCTCTACGAATCGGAATACTTCCTCGAGAGTCATGTCCTGATTCTTGTGTCCGAGCAGATCAAGCTGTATTTCCGGGTCAAAAATCCCGCGTGTTAGGATATCGCGCATGATAGCATCAGTGTAATTGACGTCGTTCGCACATCCAGGACTTTTCATTACAAACGTGCAGACACTGGCTTGTCCTTTAAGACGGGCACCATAGCTTCGGACGGTTTCGTCGCGATCCTGTCGCATGTTATGTAACGCTACTCTTGCGACCATTGTGTTTTTCTCGCGCACTGCTAGCTTTTTAATGGCGGTTAAAACCTCTTCAACATGTTTGTCCGCGAGACTACCACCAGCAGATCGAGTTAAATCCTTGCGGAGTGGTTCGTCACAACATTCAAGTAGCTGAACTACTTTATCGCGTCCCGTTATTTTCGTGGCACTATGGTAATCGGATCAGCGAGATTCAAAGTAGGCCCACTCTTCACTAGTTCCTGCCGCGCTGAGCGTTGGTCGTTTGACTTTCTCAACTTCTGCTGCTTGTCCCGAGTTGTGTACAGCGGAGTGAGCCGTGATGAGTGCCGCAACGATAGTGGCGTTCAGGTCCTCCGTGACAAAGTCGCAGTCGGGGATAGGGCAGGCAACAGCTGGCATTGTGGCGATGTGGTAGGATGAACTGTCGAGATCTCATCGTTATATTCACCCCTGGACTTACTCACAGTAAAACTGGAGGCAGTCTAGGAGAAAAATTCTGAACCAATAACAGGGCTGCAGATACTTCAAAGATACGCCCAACTTCAACGCCAAACAGTCAACCACGGTGTACTTAAATGGAACTCAAGTCCGTTTACGTCATAAGGTGTTTATTCAGCAATGAACACTGTCTGAAAAGACACACACAAAGTAAATTAGATCTAGACCATGATAATTGGTGACGTACTGACACATACATGGACACATACCATACATGATCAAGTATAACATATTATCCTCTAGTACTGTTATAGGGCTTTTTGTGATGTACATCAAAGGACTAAATTACCTGTCCTGTTATGGTGCCTCAACATTTACCATATATCTTGTATTCATCCTTTCTTTGTTTCTTTGTTTGTTTGTTTCTTTCTTTCTTTCCTGTTTATCTGTCAAAGAAAATCAAGTACACTGATTCAGGAGTCCCCAGGGAACAGTACTCGGACAGTAAATATATGAGTCCTCAAGGAACAGTGTTAAGACACAGTAGATTCAGGAGTCCACAGGTACAATCCTCGAAACACAGTGGATTGAGGAGTCCCCAAGGAACATTACTTGGACACAATAGATTCAGGAGTCCAGAGGGAACAGTACTCGGACACAGTAGATTTAGGAGTCCACGGGGAACAGTGCTCGGACACAGTAGATTCAGGAGTCCCCATAGAACAGTACTCGGACACAATAGATTCAGGAGTCCACAGGGAACAGTTCTCAGACACAGTAGATTTAGTATCCACAGGGAACAGTACTCGGACACAGTAGATTCAGGAGTCCACAGGGAACAGTACTCGGACACAGTAGATTCAGGAGTCCCCGGGGCCAATAATCGGACACAGTAGATTCAGGATTCCACATGAAACAGTTCTTGGACACAGTAGATTCAGGAGTCCCCATGGAACAGTACTCGGATACAGTAGATTCAGGAGTCCCCATAGAACAGTACTCGGACACAATAGATTCAGGAGTCCACAGGGAACAGTTCTCAGACACAGTAGATTCAGTATCCACAGGGAACAGTACTCGGACACAGTAGATTCAGGAGTCCACAGGGAACAGTACTCGGACACAGTAGATTCAGGAGTCCCCGGGGATCAGTACTCGGACACAGTAGATTCAGGAGTCCCCATGGAACAGTACTCGGACACAATAGATTCAGGAGTCCACAGGGAACAGTACTCGGACACAGTAGATTCAGGAGTCCACAGGAAACAGTACTCGGACACAGTAGATTCAGGAGTCCCCATGGAACAGTACTCGGATACAGTAGATTCTGGTGTCCCCATGGAACAATAATCCGCGGGCACAAAAAATGTAAAATTGCACCATTTGACTTTCTAAAACGGAACCTGAAACACTGTCCAGCTCACTGTTTGAATTAGTAGGACAATTTTGCACCCAGATATAAAAAAGACATTTATAAGCTTGAACGAATACAAAGACAGATTTATTACCAACGACTACATGACCAGGTGAGAGGATTGCCATCACTTCAGACCAGACGTGAACAGCAGAAATCGTGCGTCTTATAAAGTGATGAATGAGATACTATCACTAATACCCACAGACGACTACCTAACGCAACCACAACTAAACAGAAACAGCACAGTAGGTAATTAATGTGAACATCACATTACCACAAATATTGTCCCCAGGGAACAGTTTTCAGACACAGTACATCATGGAGTCCCCAGGGAACAGTTCTCAGACACAGTAGATTCAGTATCCACAGGGAACAGTACTCGGACACAGTAGATTCAGGAGTCCACATGGAACAGTACTCGGACACAGTAGATTCAGGAGTCCCCGGGGATCAGTACTCGGACACAGTAGATTCAGGAGTCCCCGGGGATCAGTACTCGGACACAGTAGATTCAGGAGTCCCCGGGGATCAGTACTCGGACACAGTAGATTCAGGAGTCCCCATGGAATAATACTCAGACACAATAGATTCAGGGGTCCACAGGGAGCAGTACTTGGACACAGTCGATTCAGGAGTCCCTAGGGAACAGTACTTAGACATCGTAGATTCAGGAGCCATTGATAAAATTTCACCTTTTTATTACCCTCTGAGATCATACTTGATAACATTACACCTTTTTATTCACCTCTGAGATCATATATAACTTTTTATTCACCTCTGAGATCATATATGATAACATTTTACCTTTCTATTCACCTCTGAGATCATATATGATAACATTTTACCTTTTTATTCACCTCTGAGATCATATCTGCTCACATTTAACCTTTTTATTCACCTCTGAAATCATATAGGATAACATTTTACCTTTTTTTTCTCCTCTGAGATCATATATGATAACATTTTACCTTTTTATTCACCTCTGAGATCATACCCGATAAAATTTCACCTATTTATTCACCTCTGAGATCATACCTGATAACATTTTACCTTTTTATTCACCTCTGAGATCATACCCGATAAAATTTCACCTTTTTATTCACCTCTGAGATCATACCTGATACCATTTTACCTTTTTATTCACCTCTGAGATCATACCAGATAAAATTTCACCTTTTTATTCACCTCTGAGATCATACCTGATAACATTTTACCTTTTTATTCACCTCTGAGATCATACCCGATAATATTTCACCTTTTTATTCACCTCTGAGATCATACCCGATAATATTTCACCTTTTTATTCACCTCAGAGATCATACCTGATAACATTTCACCTTTTTATTCACCTCTAAGATCATACCTGATAAAATTTCACCTTTTTATTCACCTCAGATTCAGATTCTTTTATTTCCTTGATTTTTTTACAACATCGGAGAGTTGACATAAACATATACAATATAACAATGCAGACAGTGCTGGACAAACATATAACTACATTTTTCATAGCAAAACAGATACATTGTATGATTAATTATGTATATATACCATTTCATAAAACATAAGATCAATGATTTATAATGCACATTTCAAAACCTTGGAATATTAATTAACTTAAATTAGAAATTAAATTATCTCGTAGCTTTAAAGCCAAATCTATATATTTACCTAACCTGTTTAATTCTCCTATATTCTAGGTTGATAATAAAAGTACCAACTTAAACACACTAGGACGTCTATAATAATATGATTTAATATATTTTTTTCTTAATTCAGAGTAACAATTACATATAAGTATAAAGTGAAATTCATCTTCAATGTCATTAGCATTACATACCTCACACAATCTTTGAATTCTCTGACGATTCCCATACCTCCCTTGTTCAATATTTAAATTATGTGAACTAAGTCTTATACGTGCAATATTCTTCTTATGTGATATGTATATCTCTTCTGAGATCACATCTGATAACATTTCACCTTTTTATTCACCTCTGAAGTCATATCTGATAACATTTCACCTTTTTATTCAATTCTTTTACACTCCAGTTTCTTACCAAGCTTACTTTCATATATAAACACATTTTCTAAACGTAATGGACCGAAGAAATGATGTTTTTCATTAAAAAGGCGAAAGTTTGAGAATAATATTTGTTATGTTATGACGAATGAAATGAGAATACAATAGCAAATGAAACATCATAAAAAAATCATGTGGAAAGGCTGATCGTCTGGCGAAACGATGAACAGATTGGATGCAATAAATTGTTTTTTATTGTAAAATATTTGAAACTATTTGATGAATGGGAGATTGAATATCATTAAAAATACTTGAAAAACTTTTCAACATATATTGAAATTTCAATAAAAAGTTTGGTATCAGTTTTAGCTATCAAATGTTTAAAAAAATTGCGATAAACAAGCAATCAATTAACGATTATCACGTATACGGCTTTTTTTATCCTTTTAGTGCAAATATAGTAACGTGACCATTGTGAGGGTGATATGTTGCCCTCTTTTCTTATTTAGATACTAAATCCTTGTCGGGAGCTCAAGGAGTCGATGTATGTTATAAACGGATACTTGACACCTGTAGTCCCGCTGATCGTCCAAATGGTCCACAAGTATTGCCACATACAGACCCTTAATAACCTATTATAACACATAATAGTGAACTGCTGGAGTTATCTCAGGGAAACAATGACATGTTAGCTTGACTCAAATTCACATATTTAATTCCAATACAGGTGCAATTTTCATCAGCATTTTGAAAAAAAAAGTATTATTTCAATTTTGAGTTTGAAATTGGAATATTTTCTGAATTCTTTTTAATTTACAGTATAATTTCGATATTTTCCGAAGTTTCATACAGTTGATTAGTAATATGTAATGAATTAAGTTGCTATATATTTAGAGAGCAGGCCCGGACACGTCCCAGCCCCCGTCCAGCCGGGACACCTGTGGTTGTTTGGACGGTGTCTCTGGGAATGTAAACCTTGACCACTTCAGTACGGGGGTAAAGTGTTGACTAGTGTTATAACGAGGTGTGAACACTGGAGATAATCTATTAGGATTAATTCCATGTTTGATGTCTCGTGGATTGATGTACTGTTTATGGCTGGGACTTTTCTGGTGTTTACCCTGAACAAAACTATAAGGCATCATTTGGTCATCGATGTTAACCAATTTTACATGTTAAAAAATAATATTTCACGATAATTTGAAAGTAAAATAGTAATTTATATATCAAGTAAATGACAAGGTCGTTGTTGCATTAATTTACTTACTGTCACATGACCCATCCCAAAAATATTTACTTTCAATGAAACAATATTGAAATATTAACTGTTAAATGATAAACCTTTAGAGATGCTCCACCGCCGTCAGAGCATAAATGATACTCATTTGAACAATAATTGGTGTTTAATAGTGTTTATATACGTCTAATAAACACAAAATATATTATAAAATTATTTATTTTGCATTTGCTGCACGCGCAATCAATTCTTTATTCCATATAGAACATAGTGCCAGAGATTTTTTTCCGGGATGGAAATAATAATTTTTAATAATTTCTTGAAGTAGAATTAGAAGCCTAAATTTTTCAATAATGGTAATGGTATAAAGTAAGTATCTTGTGTAACTGAAGAAGAAAACTAAATCGTCTTTTCCTGTTTTTGATAGAGAAAAAATACCATTTGTTAGCGCTGGAACATCTGTAACTAAAACCTTCGTTGAAATATCTAAGGCCAAAAAAATAATATATCTGTTTAGGGATACATAAATTTGGACATTTAAACATGATAAAACGACCTATAATTTTTACCCCCGACCCTAATTTTTCCCCACTTTTCTACGAAAACAAAATTAAAAGTCATGATTTCGATTTCAGACTCCGGTTCCGGCCATTATTATAAGAGTGTAAGACTCTAAAAAAAAAGTCCGACCATATTTTTTGCCAATGTAACTCTAAACAGACATATTAATTTTTTTTTGCATAATGTCTAATTATACAACCGTATGATTTTAATTGTCAAATGATACAACATTGAAAAATTAATTGTTGAATGATACAACATTGAAAAAAAGAATTGTTGAATGATACAACATTGAAAAAAAGAATTGTTGAATGATACAACATTGAAAAATTAATTTTTGAATGATACAACATTGTAAAGTTAATTGTTGAATGATGCAACATTGAAAAAATAATTTTTGAATGATTCAACATTGAAAAAGTAATTTTTGAATGATGCAACATTGAAAAAATAATTTTTGAATGATTCAACATTGAAAATATAATTATTCAAATGATGAACAGTAAAAATAATATCAATATGTAACATTAAAATATAATTGTCAAATGATATAACATTAAATATAATTGTCAAATGATGTAACATTAAAATATAATTGTCAAATGATGTAACATTAAAATATAATTGTCAAATGGTATCACATTAAAATATAATTGTCAAATGATGTAACATTAAAATATAATTGTCAAAGGATATAACATTAAAATATAATTGTCAAATGGTATCACATTAAAATATAATTGTCAAATGATGTAACATTAAAATATAATTGTCAAATGATGTAACATTAAAATATAATTGTCAAATGATGTAACATTAAAATATAATTGTCAAATGATGTAACATTAAAATATAATTGTCAAACGACATAAGCTTGAAATATTAATTTTCAATAGATACAGCTCTGAAATATCTACATCTATATAAAGCAACTTTTAGTTATTTATAAAAACATACTGTATATATATAACAGTGTTAAAGTAAATGTAACATGGCACAACTTGATGGTGTTTACTTTCACAAAATAAAAGTTGAAGATATTACTTATCGTGTGGAACTTATACAATAATTCACATCTGCTCATTGTTCTGTGTTCTGACTGAACTGGTCCAGCTGACTATCCTAGTGTGAAAATGTGTATTTTGACCAAGACCTGACATACACAGGCAATATTTCTTCATATGAATTTTTCGTGAACCAGGGTAAAAAAGTAAATTTCACGTGAAAATTCACATAATTCATATGGAAAAAATCTCGTGAATTCCACGTGTGTAGGTTTATATGGCGGGTGTCGTGGATACAGAAGATAACGGTCATTCTACTGAAACGCAATGTTCTATTTCATTGATAATGTTTCACATTGTTTTGTTGCCTTTGAGTTTGGACAAGAATTTTGATCTCGGACAGGTAAACGTTTTGATTTTGAATAGTTTCATGATGGGCTATTAAAAAATGCAATATTGCAGTAAGACACATCACGCTGATTGTCAGGGTATCAGACGCAAAGTTTTCACCGACCTGAAGTACATTATAATACTACTGATCGGTATAAAGATTACTTCAAAGCATCTTTTGATCTGGTCAGAATCTAATAGTAGAGTGGCTGCTTTGTAATAGGTCCGTAATAAATCTACACAGTGTCACCTTTTAAACCAGTGTAGTCCACAGGTGCACACCTGGATGACCTTACTGAGGGAGGGAGATTATTACAGGTGTGCAGGACAACCACCCGAGGGCTATAAAGATAATATCAAGCACCACAACTAGCATGCAATATTTTGATAAAAATACTAAATGGTTCCATCCCTGGACACCTGTTTTATAGCTTTAAGAGAGGTTTATGAGAATGAAAACTTCAGATTACGCCGGTGATAAAAGGTAAGGGGTGTGATGGCCTTAAGGATGTACACCTCTGAAGTTTCAGTCCCGTTGAAGTCTCATTTAGATATAGATTAAAAACGTTATAAAATTTTCAAATACAATTTATCAATATCTGAAGCAATTTACCAGTTGCAAATTTAGTATAAAAATTATATTTCTATTATTTTTTCATACGCGGATTTTAAGAAATGGCCTATTTTGCGGCCATTTTGAAATTGTATCTTTTTTGCTTTGGGTAGAGCTGAAGTTTTTAACCATTTTTTACTGATATTGGTTTTACTTGAATCATCGCTGAAAATGCTGCATTTTGTAGCTCAAAAGTAAGGGGTAGGGGGTAGCATATGTTGTTATTCTGAGAAAAAAAAATAAATTCTGCAAACATCCATACATATCAAACACTTCATTAAGAAATTATGGCTTTAATATCTCGTGTAAATGATCAAAACGGCAAAATTCCCATTAAATCAAATATTTTGTCAACTAGGCATCTTTGAGTGACAATAGCTCAATAACAAGCACACGGGCATATTTTTTTTTTTCCAATTTCTTCTAAGGCATGAACTCCTATTTCCAAAAATCTACATGAAAAAAACAATTTTAATACAAGAAAAGAATACGTCCTTAATACGTGTTTTACGGAAGATGATACAAAAAGATATTTAACAACAAGTTCATAGAAGGAAAAATAACAGAATACGGTGTACGGGCTGGATGTATTTTTGAAATTTTATTTCAGATAACATGCTATTCGATTGATACTCTAAGCAACAGTTTTGGCAATCAGTGTTGGACGGACTTGATATCATATAGAAATTTACTTGAGGTAACATGCGATGTACATTTTTGATAATCAGTGTTGGAAATACTCTAATCTTAGTTATTCAGCAAATTATCAAGTTATGGATCTTTTGCACATTTTACCCATACTACCTGTAAATATGTTTGATAAATATCATTTATCGATTTTAGTTTCCTTTAATTGTCATTATTAACAAAATTGTGAAAATTGAACCTAGGATCCATGTTTTTATATAATCTTCGAAAAACATACATATGACCTTATGTATCTTAACCAATATTTTTTGATATGATATTGTAATAGGTCCGTAATAAATCTACACAGTGTCACCTTTTAAACCAGTGTAGTCCACAGGTGCACACCTGGATGACCTTACCGAGGGAGGGAGATTATTACAGGTGTGCAGGACACAAGCACCACAACTAACATGCAATATTTTGATAAAAATACTAAATGATTCCATCCCTGGACACCTGTTTTATAGCTTTAAGAGAGATTCATGAGAATGAAAACTTCAGATTACGCCGGTGAATAAAAAACGTATGGGGTGTGATGGCCTTAAGGATGTACACCTCTGAAGTTTCAGTCCCATTGAAGTCTCATTTAGATAAAGATTAAAAACGTTATAAAATTTTCAAATACAATTTATCAATATCTGAAGCAATTTACCAGTTGCATATTTAGTAAAAAAAATACATTTCTATTCTTACTAGAATTTTTCATACGCGGATTTTAAGAAATGGCCTATTTTGCGGCCATTTTGAAATTGTGTTCTTTTCGCTTTGGCTGAAGTTTTTAACCATTTTTTTAATGGTTTTACTTTAATCATCGCTGCCCCGGCAGTTTTAGCCGTATTGAGTTAATTTTGATGTAAATCTTTACTAGATTCGTGATAGTTGAAATATTTAGAATAAATGTGTGAAATGATACACTTTAATGTCACTTTATTTTTAAATTTAACAGTAATTTGTTATTTGAGCACTTTTAACTTTTACACTAAAATATTGAAAAAATAACAAGTATCTAATTGGGGCAAAAAGTAAGCACACGGAACCCCTTTTTTCTGCCTGATTTAGAAAGAGCAACATTTTCGCTATTTATATGAAAAATATTTACAAAAGTTGAATACCACACCATTTTCTATAAAGGTTTTTATTTGGCAAAAAACGGCTGAAAATGCTGCATTTTGTTGCTCAAAAGTAAGGGGTAGGGGTAGCATATGTTGTTATTCTGAGAAAAAAAATATGAGTCTTATTTTTTAAATCATAACTGATACCTTTTTAGTGAAGACCACTAGAAAATAAATTCTGCAAACATCCATACATATCAAACACCTCATTACGAAATTATGGCATTAATCTTTCGTGTTGGTTAAAACAGCAAAATTTCGCTAAAATCCAATATTTTGTCAACTAGTTACCATTGAGTGACAATAGCTCAAAAAACGAGCACACGGACAAATTTGTTTTTTCTTCCACTTTCTTCTATGGCATGAAATCCTATTTCCAAAAATCTATATGAGAAACAAAATCACGGTTTCGTTTGCAAAATTGTGAAAATTGGACCGAGAATCCATGTTTTTATATGATATTCGAAAAAACCATATTTTTGATATGATGGAATAAATAAATGGCTTTCATTTATTTTATGCCTTCAATGTGAGAAAACACAATACACGAAAAGGGTAGAAAGCTCGGATCTTTCCACCCTTTACATATATGGTACTTTGTAAAATACAAACTATACCATTTTTTATCTAGATCCCTAAAACGTCTAAAATTATTATATAGACACTCTGGTGGGCCCATATTGATATAAATTGTAACTAATTCTCAGATCCCTGAATTATTGTCTGGGTGTGTTGATAGTAGATGACGTCACGAATTTGATGACCTGTTTATCGCTTGATGATTGTAGGGACGGTGCTCTAGACGAAGTAAACTTTACAGGTGACACGGTCTCATATTAAACTCAGAACAAATATTGACAAACAAAACAATAGTTAATTACCGTTATTTCACGAAATGCACATAAAAAGTCAATAAAACCAGTTAATACGCGGATTGGTTGTTTGAAGTTTACTCCAATGGATGTTTTGTGGGTTTGTATGTAAAATATTGAAATCACTAAACGAGAAGGATTTGTCCTTTCTCCCCGTTAAAAATAATGTTTTAAGGGGATGACTAGTGACGAGAGTAATATTTATTTTTTATCTGTCGTTTGTCAGAAACTCTTCAGCAGTGACTGACCGTGTGAGGCTCCCTTGTAATACCCCGCAAAATTTTCCCACTCGCTTGTTCTAAATATGGCAATATGTAAAGAAATGTTCTACCACAAATCATTTCTCGTAGTTGATAAGATTGTCTAAAAGTATATATCCTCCATGCATAAATATTCTTCATAGAACAAAATCTTCGACGATCTTTATCTTAAACCCATTTCAAACTGATAAGAGAGAGGAAAGAGAAAAAAAAACCCAAAAAAAACCGCCCTCTTTCATTGACTTTCCTGAACACATATTTTATCTGGGGAAAATCAAATAACTTCTTTCTTATACCGATATTTTAGTGAATCTGTATTAAAGGAAAAAATAAAGATTTTGTTTTTAATAATAAGTAAAACATATCTTCCATAACATTGTTTTTCCTATACCAAATTCTTACTTTCTTGATAAAAAGATGTTTCACCATCCGATTGTGTTGACCCTTTGGTACCCCGCCTCCTAAAACAAAGGGTTTATCGATCTTTGAATGAGGCCGTTAAATGCTTGTTCACGTATATTGTGTTGAGATAATGACGGAGAAGAGATCAGTTAGACGCTATACTTACCTATACCGCCATAAATAACGGGCTGTATTTGTTTAAATGTCTATTGTCACTAATAGAGATAAAGTTTTGGAATAACTACCCTCTGATGGGCACTAATACTGTGATCCGGTCGGGATTGCAGCCTGGAGTAGGTATTTAATATGTACCATTGGCCATATCTCGGCGGTACTCGGGAGGCAAATGCTGCTTATAAATACATATAAAATGACATATATACTGCCCCACGTGACGTCGTTTTATATCGCCATCAGGTCAGAGTAAACATACAGTTATATATTTTACACTATCCTAATTTTCGTTTTGTTCTATATATCTTTTATAGGACATATCAATTAAATGTAGATTTATGTATATTAAAGGCCCACTACCTTTCCTGAGTAAAACATAAAGGTTTCTTAAAAACATTAATAACATCAGAAAATATATACCGATGGCCTAAGACAAGGTTACAATACCAAACATATGCAGTATTTCCTGCGTTATATATGATAACAGCGGAAAGTAATTTCGCTGTTTTGTCGTCTGACGCAATGTTAGTCAACTACCGCGCGGTATTTAGGACAACGGCGGGAAACACACGCGTTATAAAATTGTTTCAGAAGGTGATGATACGTGTATTATTAACGGTAAGTTCATAACTTTTGCGACTATAAAATTATCATTTACCAATTTTATCAATTTTACATTCCCGCTTTAAAAATTAAAAGCCATTTCGGAAAATTAGTGGGCCTTCAACTTTGCACATACATTTTATGGATCATTTTAATTCCTCATGGTTATCATATCTAGTTTACTTTTCAATACATTGGTACCAAAACAAAAACCCATGTCTGATGTAATTATAGACTTCTGTTAAGATATAAGTCCGGATTTACTAACCTCGCCTAGGTCACTATTCCCCAGTCATATCGACGGCAGAGAGAACATATCTCCAAGTCTTTGACAGCGGTTTTCCTCTTTCATAGCTCACTTATATTTAGTATAAAAAGTCCTGAACGATGACATCGTCGGATACTCAGAATTAACCACTTTCAACGATAGATCGGTATTTTTGGGGTTCCGACAATAAAACGATGAATCAATTATCGATTTTTGGGGTTCCGACAATAAAACGATGAATCAATTATCGATTTTTGGGGTTCCGACAATAAAACGATGAATCAATTATCGATTTTTGGGGTTCCGACAATAAAACGATGAATCAATTATCGATTTTTGGGGTTCCGACAATAAAACGATGAATCAATTATCGATTTTTGAGCATTGGCAATTTTTCTATGAGAGTATAACGAAAAGACACAATTTTGAAATATTAGTTGTTCTTAATTACGTAATGGTATATTAAATGTAATCCAGGACTATATTAATTATGAACAATGCTTTGAAATATGCTGTTTGGGTGCCATCATGTCACCAAACAATTCGCGTGTTCATTTCCATTATAATACATATCTTTAAGGTAAGTCCTTGTCCCAGGATCATGAAACAGACTTAGACGTACGTTTTTGCTTAGCCAATCAAAAACGACGTACGTTTTTGTTACGTCATGTGTGATTGGCTAAGTCTAAACTGTTTCATGATCTTGGACATTGAACACTTATTTTCAAATTTTGATGATTACAAAGAAATATAGAAGGTTTTCAAAAGTTTTTTGAGTCCCACAGAAAAATCTTGAGTCCAGGCAAGTCCTGTGTATCACTGAATTCGTACACAATTCTATATTTATAATGTATAAAGAATAATATTCCATGAAACATTCCTGGTGTTATGCACCACGCCAAAAAATTCCTTACAGAGCAATGTTTCATGGTCATTCCTTGATATAAAGAAACTCTTTAACTTAAAAATTTCCATAAGAAACGTATACAAGGGTCAAGGGAAATCTCTAAACCTTCTTTCAAATATTATCACGATCACGGCTCGTTTGGAAGTTTGAAATTTATGGATTTCATTTAGAGTCTTCTTTGGTGAGGTTTCAGTCTCGTTGAATTCTCGTTTCAATATTGTTCAAATATTTTTTTTTAATTAATAAATAACAAATGTGCCAAAAATTTGACTTTTACTGTTTGTAGATTTTTTATTAACAAATTTTAATAGATTATCTATTTGGCAGCCATTTGAAGAAA
Source organism: Argopecten irradians (assembly GCF_041381155.1). Taxonomy (NCBI): domain Eukaryota; kingdom Metazoa; phylum Mollusca; class Bivalvia; order Pectinida; family Pectinidae; genus Argopecten; species Argopecten irradians. The sequence continues at coordinate 42,442,793 of NC_091141.1, read as the reverse complement.
ATGCGTTTCTTACACTTTGAAGGGAGATGAAATTTCTCTTTTTTTTTTCTTTTTTTTCCCCCATAATTTTTACTTAAATCGCCTGTGTGACTGTATTTTTAGCTATACCAAGTTATTTTTGCTGTCAAATCTTTTGAAGGTTGACTTTGAAAATATTTAATCTTATAATAAACAAAAATATATTTTATACATAAAACTGTATTTACTGTTTGGTTCTAAATGCATGATATTGTCAAACATTTGAAAGGTATTGTAATTCTTTATTTAGTACTATAATCAAGAATAACTAACATCGAACTGATAGAACGTCAATATAATTTAGTACCTTTATTACCTTGACAAATAAGGCTATGTAAAATAAACACGATTTTAGCGATAGAAACCAGAAAATAATTTCATATAATTGAACATTTTCATTTTATCTACTCGGATATTAATTCATATAATTGATAAACGTTTCGAGTTATCTGTGTTGAACTGGATTAAATTTCACCCTGGCAATGTGATTGATATTTCAAGTATGTTCCTGTCAATCAGATGTCGATTACCGCACTCGTTTACTAACCAACCAATCACAGTCCTTGTTTTAGAATTACTCTAGATAGATATTCGACATTTATTGCACCTAATACATCCGAATGCAAACAAATCTAGACTTTATTGTCATAGGGAAATAGCTACCTCGGGTCTGTCAGGTCCCTGAACAAACCCACTCCGGGCTTCGCACTGAATCACAACTTTATCCTGAAGTCTATTAATCGTATATGTAAAACAAAATAATTCAGAAAACGTTTAATAAACTCATAGAAAATATATACCGGTAAAATGCACGTGAGGCGTCAAGAAGAACATCAGTGTACGTCAAATGGTATAGAAAGGATCCTGACCAAGCATTCAATAGCCACCATATTACAGAATGAGACCAGCCCTAAAATACAGGTGACAGATGCACGAGACGTCACGTCAGGTATATATAGTCCTTTATTCATTGTTCTGTGTTGTTTTATTAGTGCTGTTTTGTCTTTATTGTGTACTTTGTTTTAACTGTATTGTTTTATGTCATGTTTTACCCTGATTAATAGTTCTTAATTAACTTAACGCATCATCTCGAGTTTTTGTTATCAGAACACACTTGTATAAAACTTCTCGAGAACTGAGGTCCTGAAGTTTTCCATTGACAATTTTCCTCATCTTTGTTATGTTTTGTATTATTGGGCCCATGACACCCAAGATACATGCAACTACCAAACGGGTGTTCTTTACATTTTATATTTTGACAACTATTTATTTCAAACTAATATATACATCACCTGACTTCATACTGATCACAGAGGTGGTTTGAAAAGAAAAAAAAAAAAAAAAAAAACCAACAACAAAAAAACAAGCAAGCAAAACGGCCTTTATTTTCTGAAAAGTGAGGTTGGCGTGGTACTAGCTCACTATGTGCATGAGTTGTGCGATGGTCAATAACTCATTCGTGTTTGGACCAAATGTGTTCATATACCATCAAGTGATATACATGAATACACAGCTTACAGTTCTAGTTGTATTTGATGCCAAGAACATGTCGAAATTATATATACATGGTATATAAACAGATTTGTTTTCTCTAACAATGTTTGTATTGTAGATACCCCCTGTAGTTTTCTAACATGTGTGTAAAAGGGAATCGTGAAAAGAGATTTTTTATATATATCGCTTCCGCATTCTGCATGTTTTTTTTTACTTTGATGTATGTGTCCATCGTTCAAAGTGGCGCGTGCTATTCCCAAAATTACGGGATTTAAAAAGGAAACACTTTCTACATGACCAAGTGCTTTTGCTGTATTTGTATTTGATAAAGTCCTAACAAAGCGCGTCTGTCTGGAGTGCGTTCTAGGAGTGTTGTTTTATCAATAAAAATCTTAAATGTAATTCACCAAACATTCCTTCCTTGTTATTTGATTACGTATTCTTTTCCGAATGTCTCGATCAATGTTCAATTAAATCACAGTGATATCATTATTACTAAAATAATAGGAATATTTTTGAACACATTTACTTTATCTGCACAAATATGGACATTGACCTTTGTTCAAATTTACTTTCGAATTGATTTCAATTCTTCAAAAGCTTTGTTGACTCAAAAGTACAAATATATTTTTTAACATTTTTTTTCAACTAAAATTTAACATGCACGTGCTTTCATGTACAACAAGCTATTCGTGTATCTCAAACTATTCATAGTTCAACATAAACATGATAAGAAGAAAGTAAATAAAAAAAATCATTCTCAAACTTTATATATGCTTCGGACGTGCTAAGTTTAATCTATTTCATTATTACGACATACAAGAGTTACTATTCTGCAGGTTGGTCTAAATTTGATATCATTTTATATTGCTTTTAATGCGCACTCGTGTTTAATTAAAGGATTTTTTTTTCAATATATTTTGGGTTTACGAAGTCATAGACAAAAAACGGAAGGACATTCTTCATAGACGCGTCTATTTCGCGTCTATAACTACATAAACCCAAAAGATATTGAGAAAAATGCTTATTATTTAATTTAAATAACTCAGTGTGGTATTTATTGGACATTGCGTATTTTTATTTAGTTTTACAATAAAACAAATTGATTTATGGCGCAATAAGATTTTAGCCGATAGTTTAGTTTGGCCAATAAAAAAAAAATTTTTTAAAGATGCTCCACCGCCGACAGAGCATAAATGATATTCATCACTTGAACAATAATTGGTGTTTAAAAGTGTATATATATGGCTAATTAACAGAAAAAGTAATATAAAATAATTTATTTTGCCTTTGGTGCATGCGCAATCAGTACTTCATTCCATATAGGATATAGTGCCGCGGAATTTTTTCGGGATGCAATTAATTATTTTTTGTAATTTTAACTTGAATTAAAATGAGAAGCTCAAACTTTTCAAAAGTGGTAATGGTGTAAAGTAAGTAACTTTTGCTACTGAAGAAAAATATTAAATCGTCTGCTCCTGTTTTTGACAGTGAAAAAATACCATTTGTCAGCGGTGGAGCATCTTTAAAAAAAAATTACTAAATAGAATATTCCGTGTTTCTTGATGAATAATAGTTACCGACGTGTGAAGAAAATATCAAAGTTTCCACAATTCAATGAAATATAACTGCTATTCATCAAGAAACAATGGCTATCAGTATTCGCCCAGGTGACGTCATTGGTAAGGTCAGGCTAGCTAATGAAGATGTATTAAAGCTTCTTCAAACTTTATCATTGTGCAATCCTAATGCGTACTTTGTACTTCCGGTTGTTTAAAAGAGTCTAAAACAGTTAATTCATTATTGTTGAAATCCCTCTTCGTTGATGCTAGACTTTATACATTATAACTGTTCCCCATTACATTGGAATATAGTGATACGTATAAACAGGCCAGACACTGGGATAAAACAAACAACCACCAATCATGTATTCAGAGATTAAAAGAATAGCAATGTCCCCACTGATGTTGAGAATCACAGGATTTATTGTTCATTCCTGTGATCATGTCTATTTCAGACCTGTCCCAGCATTTGTTAGGGTATCCTCTGTATAATCTTCACAAAATAACGTGTCGATAACTATTATGTTTAGTAAAGAGGTAAGAGATGTGTGTTCCTGCTTATGTAACAAATGACGACATAAATTAATGTTTGTATATTTTGGAAAAAAATATATGAATGAGTTTCTTTTCATTTGAGGCTAGCTTCGGAGGAAATGACCATAAAATATTTAGTTCAACATTAATATTACATTATTAGTCAATCAAATTCATCATTTTTTTTTACCGTTTGCACTTAGACAGTCTAATATTGAATGGTAAATTCAATCATCGACATAAATATATATCTGAGTGGCCCACAATTAAACGAAAATATGTAAATAAATAAATACAAAAACACATACAAGGATATAAGGAAAATTTACGGTGAGCGTTACTGAATGACTGTAAACGTCGATTGTATGATAATAGTGTATCATATTGATAATTTGAGTAAATTCGCCATGCTTTGTTTCACATAATATATATATTTATCGTCCGATTTGTTTGTCGATTATGTTTAAGTAAACGCATTAAACCTGCCAGGCCTGTCCACTGGCAGGAGTATCTAGTACATACATAGATAACACAATGGACGGAGGGCTCGACGACACACCATCGGAATGGTGTGAAATCTAACTACGGCGAGTAGATACTTCAATATTTTAAAATATGACACAATCTACAAGATAACATTCGGTGAGAACAGAAGATGTCGCCAATAAATATATTCAATAAAATATTGAAATCAATTACACGACTAAATCCTATGTCACTGTAGAATAAATATCTTTTTGAAGTTTTATCTCTGAAAATTAAAAGAAGACAATCATCGCTATGTCTACAATATGTGAGCCCATGTCGCCTTTTATCCCTAACTGTTAAGTTTCATACCATTTAACTCTTCAAAGAAACCACTTATTATAAATAGCGTCTTCCTAGCAACGCCAGGCGACAGTTCATGTTAAATCATTGCCTTGTGAGAAGAACCAGGATGAACAATGACTTGCTATAAGCCCGAATCACCTAAATAAATCACACTGTGGTTATTAGACTAGGTATAGGAACGCTGTATTGCCATTATATGACGTCACATAATAACTTCTTCCGATCGTAAAGTACAGTTCATTCATTCAGACTTGCTGTTAAAATTGACAGTACGTTTTGATGCGACTTACTTCACTTGTTCTTGATTACTGGACCGATGTATGACCGGGTGAGGGATTCGATCGAAGGTAAACTTATCTATTTTTCTGAAGCGTTGTGTTACCATGTACCACCAATAACACTACCGTCTAAATTTTAATATTCATATATTAAATATAATTAGCATGTAAACGAATACAAAATTAATAATTTTGAGAGAGAGTTTTTCTATCTAATATGACACTACAAATATGCAAAATAATTTCATGGAATCTTGTAAAATTCCATTTCTTCATTACACCGTCAGTTAATAATAGTATACAGTTGTTGACTGAGGTTGAGGGCAACAGAAGATTTGTTGGACCCGGCCGAGGGCAACAATTTGTGTGAGGGTCCAACAAATCATCTGTTGCCCGAAAGCCAAGTCGATAGCTGTTTTGTTATACCCATTGACTCAAAACAATGTATTGACGTCACGAATTGTATGTGTGACGTCACTCCGGTCCAATAGCACATCTAACAGTGGATTTTTACAGTTCTTTGGACCGCTCGACGGAATAGTTAATTTATTGGCATTTTTGTCAATAGAGTTTATAGGAATATAACAATTAATGTTAATAATAATGTAATGTAATACAATGTTCGTTACAAAGTATGATGTTCGTTACAATTTATGTAAGCCAATACAAATGTTCGTTTACAAATTATGTAACCGAATAACAAGTGTTCGTACAAATTATGTAAGCCAATACAAATGTTCGTTACAAGGTATGTAACCAAATACAAGTGTTCGTTACAATGTATGTACCAATACAAGTGTTCGTTACAAATTATGTAACCAAATACAAGTGTTCGTTACAATGTATGTAAAGCCAATACAAGTGTTCGTTACAAAGTATGTAAGCCAATACAAATGTTCGTTACAATGTGTATGTATGTAAGCCAATACAAATGTTCGTTACAATAATGTAAGCCAATACAAATGTGTCGTTACAATGTATGTACCAAAGTCGTACCCAATAAATCGTACAATGTTAACGTTACAAATGTATGTAAAGAGTAAAGACAATACAGATGTTCGTTACAATAAAGTATGTAAGCCAATACAAATGTTCGTTACAAATTATGTAAGCCAATACAAATGTTCGTTACAAAGTATGTAACCAAATACAAGTTGTTCGTTACAATGTATGTAAGCCAATACAAATGTTTCGTTACAAAGTAAATAAGCCGATAAAAATGAACGTTACAAAGTGGAATGATAAGGGTGACCACTCGTTAAGTTAATGTATACAGTATGGAATGGACCAATGTGATATTAATGTGACATACACTGTAATTTTACAGAGGCCTCCATCCACGTGACCGAGTTGTCTGCCAGAGAGGAGGACTCATTTCACAGCAGCTGCGACGAAAGCGACAGCTCAAACGAAAAGGACAAGGATGGCGAGCAAGGTGACATCACAGAAAATGCTGTCAAGCGTTTGTTTCCTGGTAAGCTTATTCAAAGTTGTCAATCGAGTTGCGTCTTTTGTCTTTTATATTTTCCCTTCTCGTTCACACATGGTAGCCCCACACGAATCCTTCGTGAGTATGACGATTCAGCATCTGGTTGATTCGGGATGAATGCAGGACTGATCGTATTGATAGTATCTTATTACCTAAAACTACCAATGCCACCGAATGACGAATTACTGTTGAGATATATCGGTATCATAAATCAACCAAAACACAAAATCTGTTATGGAAAGTACAAAAATAATTTCAAATAAATTCTATTAATAAAGTAACATCAGGAAGTCGTCTGTTAAGATCATATAAAAAATTCCAGATGATTTCCTAAGAAGCAAAATTAGTTTATTATTTTTTTAAGTTTTCATGTAATTTAAATAATATTAATACAATAAACAATCTTCTTTAACAGATGAGACAAGAAAGAAGAGACGTATACGCACTACTTTCTCGGCGGATCAATTAAAATCTTTAGAGGAAGTGTTCCGCGTCACCCACTATCCGGATGCTAATGCGCGAGAGGATTTGTCAGATAAAACTGGTTTACCAGAGGCTCGAGTTCAGGTAAATGAATAATGTTAATGACTGGGTTTGCAGTTCAAGTTCAAAAATAAATCATCAAATGATGTTTCGTTTTGTACGCAAAACACTTAATTTGCTTTGGTTCGTCGATTTCGGAAATACTGCATGTTCAAAGTTTTTTCCATCTGACATAAACAGGTATCCTTCTGATCGAAGCATGTGATTGTATGCTAAAATTGTGAAGCAAGTGTTTTAAAAATCCACTCCTATATTGTATCCATCCTTTGTCATGTCATGTGTACTAAAATCCCTATTTCCTATTTGGTAAAATCCTTCAGCATGTCACAATCGGGTTAGACTAGTTTAAAAATTTTACAAAAGTTATGGAATGAGTTTTTACGATTTATTCGACAAAATCTCGGTTCATTCAGGTACCCAATTGCAGAATACTTAACGTATTTGTACAGTTAGTAACGATTTTACATGCAAACCGATAAAAAAAGGGGAAAAAACACAGATACTTTTATACAATGGACCGATATGCATGACTGACTCGTTTGAGACAAGATATTCATGTTTAACAAAATACAGGACCATAAAACAATAAATACAAAAATATTTCTTATAAAACACAAATTAATTTACAAGATTCATTATATTAATCTTCCCTCGCGAAATTTTGGAAATAACAAAAGCCAGTTTCACCTTAAAGAAATTTTTAAAAGTAACGAACAGTCCACAGAAGTCGATTTGAAATTAGTTTTATCATCATATAAACACATCAGATAGCCTATTTCCATAAATGATACAAAATTTTAGTAAAAAAAATAATTAAATTCGTTTTTAATCTTATACATTTAGCAAGTGTACTTTAAATATATATTAAGTACAATAAAAGACATTATGAACTCACGATGAAAGACAATTTTTAAGATACTCGGTTGAGACACAGGTGTTCGTTTTTTCTAATATGAAACATAAGGCTTATGTTCGTTTCGGAGATAACTTTTACATCGCTAATCATATAAATCATTCAAGTAAGAGAATACATTATACAAAATATTGTAGACATAGGGTCAAAATAAACTTCGGTTCGGCCATATAAACACTACCAATTTCAGAAAAAAGTATATTATTACCAACCGTAGTTATGAAATGGAATAACTCTCAATCGACTGGGTGAATTTTCAGTAATTTGGTTGGTATATTATACAAAATATATCATGCCGTATAAATGTCACTAGGTATCCATAAACATCGAAAACAGCCAAACACTTCAACTTTGGACTTGTGGTGTCCTCGATAAACACACCAGGAAATACTGCATGTGTGCTCAAAAAACTGCTTGTCAACACTTCTGTCATAAGTGATGAAAGTTTGGTAGAAAACAAACTTACCGGTTAGTAAATCATGGATAAATACCATCCATTTGCCTAACGTAGCCCTTTGAAATTTCCGATTTAAAAATTTATGTCTCTATATGCCATGTAATGTATGTGTGCATAGATTTGTTTTGTCGGCGTTGATTGGCTCTCGAAAATTCATTGACCAATCAACGCCGAGAAAACAAATGTACTACACACATATCAACATGACGGCTAGAGACACACATTTTTTCAATCGGAAATTTCAAAAGGCTGTATTGAGCAAATGGATGGTATATAGATAAAACATAACATACCGGTAAGTTTGTTTTTTTACCAAACTGAAGCTGAAATGTCATACATGCAGTGGTTTACATTGTTGAGCTACCTCATTAGAGCCCTGGCGTGTTTATTACGGATTGATCTTTACAGTGTCCGACTTGAAATCTGGTGTTTTCCGATGTTGTGGAAACTAGTTTTCATACGGCGTGATGATTATATTGTATCATATACCAAATTAAAGATAAATTATCTCCCTGTCGATTGAGAGGATATTCCTATTATATTATTCTATACGGTTGGTTAATAATCATTCTGAAATTGGTAGTGTTATATGGCCGGCCGATTGTATGTATAACCTTATCATACAGTATTATACTTATACTTATATATAGAAACGAGCACCTGTGGTTGAGATTACCATTGTAGTTTTAAACGATGTTTTTTGATGATTTTGCAAGCGCGGAAGGTGCGATATTTTGGTTTTTGGGGTCCCGAAGTCTCCCCCGATGTTTTTACTATTTACAATGGCTGAATATGAGTTTTACGATGTATTTTTTCGTTTTAAATTACCTCATTTACAATAATGATAATTGTTAATTCGTCATGTGTATGCAACCCTGCTCGATCTGAACATACCGGATTCACACCATCGGCACATTGTTGTGTTAACTCAACTTGAATACAGTAATGGTTAATTGTCTTTTTTGACGTTATACACTTTTTTTGAAATACATGTAGTAGAATCCCTTAGATGAATTATCATCAACAGGAGGGTGGACCATTTTTTATGTGTTAAAATGCGCATTTTTAGGACATTTCAGTAGGGTGAAGAAAATGAGGGGGCAAATTACAAAACAGATAAATTATTGTTTTTTCTTTTAAACTGTGTACAAAATGTATTTTTCATGTCCTCCGTATGTTTGTAACGGATGATTTTTTTCATCAAAACGTAAGTCTAAAGAGGTGGGGCAATTTTGCACATATAATTACCGTGTGTATATCATAACTCCAAAATATGAATTTACGCGCGAATCTGTGCCGTCATCTTTGGCGACAGGTTTCAAATTTACACGTGTGACGTCATGGCGACAGTGACGGTGCCGTGCGCTTGAGAACATACACAGTACATATTGGACAACTACATTTATTGTGTTGTTCTTGTACATGTGTAAATTAAAACTACTTACAGTAATTTTAAAGCGTATACTGATAACACAATTTAGTCTAGTACAGAAATTTCAAATCTCGTCGTGCTGATATACGAGAATTAAAAACATGGCTGCCTACATGGAGGCGCGAGACTTTTCCCGCGGGGACACAATTTTTAGTCCAAGGGGTATACTGGAGTGTATTGGAATCTATATGCTCACACACGTGTTATGGTTAGTAGAGCTTCGCTCTACGCGGCCTTCGGCCGCGCAGAGAGCTGCGCTCTTATAAATTACATACATGCACAGTCGTATTTCTCCAGGGTGGACTGAATAGAAAAGCACTACTTATTCATTCATAAAAAATGACGTCATGTTTAAACCCCTCACATGATACTCCACACGATATGTACTCGACATTAATGACATCATCATTTATATGTAGTGACGTCATTTTTATTGGTTATGACGTCAATAATGTGTCATTATGTAGATGATAAACCACGCTACCCAATAAGTCGAAATATAACATTTTTCTTCGTGTGTATTTATGTAAGTACTAAGACCTGTGGCTTAAAATCACATGCATGTTGACAGTTTCGCTTCGGTTGTTGATTGTTCAGGATGACGTCACAAATCATTGGAATGGTTCGTCTGATTTCGGAAATTACTGCATGTTCAAAAGTTTTTTTCCATCTGACATAAACAGGTATCCTTCTGATCGAAGCATGTGATTTTATGCCAAAATTGTGAAGCAAGTATTTTTAAAAATCAACTCCTATATTGTAATATGAATCATGCACGGCATGGGAAGAGCGAAGCTGTACTTGTTTATTTTATTTTCTATATCACGTCGAAAGAGCTTTGCTCTTATTATGTTGGCGTTTGTGATACAGATATGGTTCCAAAATCGCAGAGCTAAGTGGCGCAAGTACGAGAAGCTGGGAAATTTCGGAGGTCTCCAGGATCTCCGGGAAACCGAGTTTGTTCCAGCTCCTCGGTCCTCTATTCGGACAGACGATCTTCATACTGGAGCTCCCTTACAGGTACTCGGAAACTTTTAACTGTCCACAATAAAACATTAAAAAATATCTCCCTATTTTTCCCCGCCGTCTTTTTCTGTTTTTTTTTTTTTTTTTCCATTCACAAGTGGTTTAAATCCCTCTCTTCATTTTAACAGCATACTATACAAAGTGTCGTTAAAATTTAACGAATGTCAATTATACAATTAATATGGCGGTTGTTTTTTTTCTGTGGTTATAAATAACCATGGCAAAATATTGATTTTTAGAAAAAATAAAATTGTTTATATATTCGTTTTCTTTAATATTACCTTGAATTTATTAATGGATGAATTTTAACATTTTGATTTCAGACAGCCATTGCAAAGTGTCAAGATAGCGGAAGTACTGATAAAATAATTGACGAAAACGGCGAACAGATCTCACCTTTGAACTTGTCTATGTCGCCACTTCCGTTTTACAGATCTGTACCGGTATTTCCGGTTCCCTATCCATTTACATCTAGATATATAAACTTTGGAATTGTGGAAAATCGAAGGACCGGAAGTATAGCTGCACTTCGATTGAAAGCGCGTGAACACGAAGCAGCGATGGAAATGCAAAATATGTATCAATGAGCATTTTTATTGGCAATTTGTGCAGACAGCAAACAACTAATCTTCTGGTTCACAGCACCATGTTATTTTACAACAAGATAAAAATTTGTATAGGTGACCGGCGAGATAGCGCTTGGTGTGCTCTATTGGTTGAAACTTTAAAGGTTTTTATTCATTCGTATATATATACATGAAGACATCGAAATGACATCCCATAACACATCTAATGACCGGAAGTCTCTAGTTTGATCTTCCATTACTTCTATATTTAACAAATGGTGTGGACAATGCTACATTCTATTAAATCGTGATGGTTGTGTGTTTTACGAACAGTCGAGAGGCAAAGTGCTGTTTCAAAAACGGTCACTTCTTTGGTGTTATTCTTTTTTATCAATTTGGTGCTATACTAATTCGGCTGGTATGTTAAGGAAAGGGAGATAACTTTGTAGACTCCATTTCATAGTAGATACAGTCCTACGTAGGGTGAATAACATTGTATGTATTAAAATCTTATTCATAGAATAGGGTGGGAATACAATGCATGTGTGGGTTTAAACTCGTCATACAGTAGGGGTGGATTACATAGTATGTGTTAAAACCTCATACGGTAGGGTGAATTACGTGTTTAAACTCATCATACGGTAAGGGTGGATTACAATTCATTAGTTAAAACCTCGTCATACTTGTATGTAGGGTGGATTACATTGTGTTGTGTCGTATAACATCATCATACAGTAGGGATGGTCATTACATTGTATGTGTTAACACTCATCAAGTACAGTAGGGTGGATTAACATTGTACTTGTGTTTTAAACCTCATCATACAGTAGGTGAATTGTATGTGTTAAACTCGTCATTACTAGATTGTATGTGTTTAAAATTCATCATACAGTATCGGGGTGGAATACCTTGTATGTGTTTACACTTCACTCGTACAGTAGGGTGAATGGGTACATTGTATGTGTTAAACCTCATCATACAGTAGGGTGGGTTACATTATATGTGTCTAAAACTGTAGGGTGGATTTACATTGAATGTGTTTAAACCTCCATCATACAGTAGGGTGGAATACATTGTATGTGTTAAAAACTCATCATACGGTCTAGGGTAGGTTATTACATTGTATGTGTTAAATCCTCATCATACATGTATGTGTATGTCATCATACAGTAGGTGGGAATACATTGTATGGTTAAACCAACATTGATACATTGTAATGTGTGTTAAACCTCTCATCATACAGTAGGATTTAGATTATCATTGTATGTGTTAAACCTCATTCATACTGTAGGGTGGATTAACATTGTATGTGTTAAAACCTCGATCATACAGTAGGGTGGATCTACATTGTATGTGTTAAAATTCATCATAACAGTAGGGTGGATTACATTGTGTTATGTGTTATAACCTCATCATACAGTAAGGGTGGATTACATTGTATGTGTTAAACCTCATCATAACAGTAGGGTGGGTTTAACATTGTATGTGTTAAAACTCATACATACAGTTGGTTGGATTACATTGTATGTGTTAAACCACTCGTCATATAACGGTAGGAGGGACCTATTACATTGTATTGTATTTAAACCTCATTCATATCCAGTAGGGTGGATCTACTTTGTAATGTGTATAAAACATTATTTTTTGTTAACGCTTCATCATACAGTAGGGGGGAACTACATTGTATGTATTAAACTCTCGGTCATACAGTAGGAGTGGGTTACATTGTATCGTGTTTAACCTCATCATACAGTAGGGTGGAATTACATTGTATGTATTAAAACCTCGTCATACAGTAGGGTTGATTACATTGGTATGTGTGTATTTGAAACCTCATAATACAGTAGGGTGGAATACATTGTATGTATTAAACTACGTCATACAGTCATACAGTAGGGTGGTATTTCATTGTATGTGTTAAACACCTCATCATACAGTAGGGTGGAATTACATTGTATGTGTTAAAACCTCATCATACAGTAGGGTGGAATTACATTGTATGTGTTAAACCTCATCATTCAAACAGTAGGGTGGAATTACATTGTATGTGTTTGTAAACCTCTCATACAGTGTGGGTGGGAATTACATTGTATGTATTAAACCTCATCATACAGTAGGGTGGGTTACATTGTATGTGTTAAACCTCATCATACAGTAGGGTGGAATTACATTGTAATGTGTTAAACTCTCCATCATACAGTAGGATGGAATACATTGTATGTGTTATAACCTCATCATATAGGATGGGATTACATTGTATGTGTTTAAACCCTCATCATACAGTAGGGTGGAATACATTGTATGTGTTAAACCTCGTCATACAGTAGGGGTGAATACATTGTATGTGTTAAACCTTCATCATACAGTAGGGTTGAATATATTTGTATGTGTTAAACCTCATAATACAGTAGGGTGGAATTTACGCAATTGTATGTGTTAACTCTCATCATACAGTAGGGTGTGATTACATTGTAATGTGTTAAACCTCATCATACAGTAGGGTGGATTACATTGTATGTGTTAAAACCTCATCATACAGTAGGGGTGTATTACATTGTATGTATTAAAACCTCATCGTACAGTAGGGTGGATTACATTGTATGTGTTAAACCTCATCATACAAGTAGGGTGGAATGTACATTGTATGTGTTAAACCTCATTCATACAGTAGGATGGGATTACATTGTATGTGTTAATAACCTCATCATACAGTAGGCGTGGATTACAATTGTATGTGTTAAAACCTCATTCATACAGTAGGATGGAATACATTGGTATGTGTTAAACATCATCATACAGTAGGTGATGGATTACATTGTATGTGTTTAAACCTCATCATACAGTAGGGTGGATTACGTTGTATGTGTTAAACCTCATCATACAGTAGGTGGATTACATTGTATGTGTTAAACCTCGTCATACGGTAGGGTGGAAGTTACATTGTAATGTGTTAAACCTCGTCATACAGTAGGGGTTGTATTACATTGTATGTGTTAAAGTCCTCATCATACAGTAACGTGATAGTGAACCAGACACTGAGACTAAGTAAGTTTATTTTGTATTATCTGAAATGACTTTGAGGCCGACATGTTTGCATTAGGTTCCAAAATATAACACATTTAAGGTTTTTTTTTATGAGAGAATTCTGTACTAACTGTATAATGCCGTATTTAGCCGGGGACAATTGGCAAAGTTTGGCGAAGTCCGGGCCGCTTTGCTTATGATTTCGTGAACTTATTGAGATATGCGTTGATTCACAATGTAAATACACTTGAACTCTTGACCCGCCATAAATTTCCGTGTTTCAATGATCTTTTAATTCATAGTGTTTTATGTAAACTAGTAAAAGATCTGTGGGTACAATCTATCGTCTATATAAAGCTTCGATAGCAGGATTGTCTAAGTTCTTCATATGATTAGCGAATAGTACGTGTAGCTAAGGCAGTCGAGTTTGTCCTTCGGTTATTCTTCACTGTAATACTTCACATGGTGCCTAGGTTATATTGTACAGGCGGGCAAGGATATCTGTAAAAATGGTTTGTTGAATGTTATCCAGTAGATAATTTTCTTATGAAATGGAAAAAACAATACAATCTCTCGTCATAACATCTGCAAACCTTAAACCGGTCTTTTCTTTACTTTAATGGTCAGATGGGAAAAACTAAGCAGAACCTGACCGTCGTATTAATATGTGAGAACTTTTGGAAGGCCAATGAACGCATTTAGACTGGTTTTCTTTGCCCGACTATTCACTTTAATACTTCCAATTTATTGAAGGTTCACCTTCGTCCTTACATTTTTTGAGAGCGTACAGAAAACATGGTGGCTGACAGGCGGCCATCTTGGATTTTTGGTAATTGAATTAAGTTTGTTTACGCTATTTCTCAGAAGTACTGAAGGGAACTTTCTCCGATTCCATGTTAGTTCCCATTGGTTTTTAGTGTTGCATATTCCAAACATGTACATGAATTAAAATTGAATTGTTACCACTCCTTCAAATGTAGGCTCTGCATTGCTATTATATTCCGTCTTTGCATACAATTATTACAGAATTACCCCCCTTGCGGATAGGTACCTATTGTTTACGTCATTATTTTGTGTGCACAATTGACGTCGTTTTCTACGAGAAGTATGACGTTTCGCTCGCAAACACATGACATCACAATCAGTACCTACCGCAAGGGTAGATAACTATGTAATATGCAAATACAGAATGGGCAAACATATTTTCTTAACGTTTTGAATTTTGTCCATCTCATCGAATGTTTCAATGGGAATGAAAGAAAAAAAGTACTCCTTTTTTCATTTCACTGATTTAAAATTATTTAACATAAATATCTAATTATGGAATCTTGTTATATTTTTGTTTACTGTCCATTTTAACTGTTTACATTATAGAGTCCAAGTATCTGTGAAAACTATGTCCGAACGGTGTGATATGTGTGTATTCTAATTAAAATTAGACCCATAATTACGCTTCACTACGATGTTCTACGACCCTCTAATACAAGATCTAACGACTCCCCGTTCGATGTCACCTCTTCATGACCACTAAAGTTAGAGGATCGTATCGTAAAGCACCACAGAGGACCGGAATTACAAGTCTTGCTTTTAATTAAATTGGATTTGTGTGAAAACTTTTTAGAACATGTATGTTTTGTAGTTGTAAGTAATGAAACTATTGTATATAAACCGTAACTCGTCTTCACAAATAAAAATGATAAACCATTAATATGCTTCGATTGAATACATTAGGCCTACTATATATATTTATTCTGCAACTGTCCCACATACTGACCGATAACTACTGCCAGATAAACTTGTGCTTTATCCGTCAATACGATATGCTTTATCCGTCAATACGATCACGTTAATTTGTTCCATATCTGACGGAACTTTTCTAACTTGACCCTGAACTTGAACCTTCCGGTGAATGAAACGTCATTCAGTCCCGCTAAAACGTGACGTCACATTCACCGAAATGACGTCATTTTTAAGATATCGAAAATCTCGTATGGCTGTGTCGTCTTTTTCTTGGCTCATGACAAAGGTATGTATTGTTAAGTAATTCTTTAATGGGTATTTATTGTTATTTGAGTATATTCATTTCCTTTCAGTGACATATCACACTGAATAGAATTATGGTTACTGTTTGTGAATGCGCTTATTTATTTCCCACGGCAGTAAAAAGGAGTACACTCTCATTCGGTTAAGTGAATGAATCTTTACCTCCGCATCAAAGAAGCGTCTCGCTTCGAGCGAAACAAAGTAAGGAACTGTCAATTTGCTTTCGTTTTGAATGCCATAATTGTTGCAGGATAAACAGAATACACGGTTAGTATCTTACAATACAAGTTTTATTTTGGTGCTCGACACGGAAAGCCAAGATGACTCGGCAAAGCCTCGTCATCTCGGCTTTCCTAAGTCTCGCACCAAAATAAACCTTGTATTGTAAGATACTAACCATGTATTCTCTATATTTAAAGTGAGAGCGCCTGAACCAACACCACTGAAGGTTCTTTTGTGAAACAACTTGTATATAAACAGACAATTCTGTTACTTTTAATATATATCAAAAGACAACAAATTACAGAATAACAGTATATGTCTTATTGCCTCCATTGTAATATCCAAAGACGTTTCATTGAGCCTGTGATTTATTTATCTCCAAAGAAGTTTCTGTGAGCCTGTGATTTATTTATACCCAAAGAAGTTTCCGTGAGCCTGTAATTTATTTATATCCAAAGAAGTTTCCGTGAGCCTGTGATTTATTTATATCCACAGAAGTTTCCGTGAGCCTGTGATTTATTTATATCCAAAGAAGTTTCCGTGAGCCTGTGATTTATTTATATCCAAAGAAGTTTCCGTGAGCCTGTGATTTATTTATATCCAAAGAAGTTTCCGTTAGCCTGTGATTTCTTTATATCAAAAGACATTTCCGTGAGCCTGTGATTTATTTATATCCAAAGAAGTTTTCGTGAGCCTGTGATTTATTTATATCCAAAGAAGTTTCCGTGAGCCTTTGATTTATTTATGTCTAAAGAAGTTTCCGTGAGCCTGTGATTTATCCGTTTTCCCCCTCCTTGTCGAGGATGTGGAATGATGAACTTATATCTTGGTTAAAGATTAAGAGTCGAAATCTAGTGTATTGTAATACCAGTATGTACTTAAAGATTATATCATTGTGGAATGTTAACACAGAGAACTATGTAAAACATTATCATATTATTCTCATAATAAAACACAAGTGTGTCACACAGAGACATAGCACTAATTTCTTACCAAAAGTAGTTATATACATATATTATAGTTATAGTGTACTATATTATATATTTATGTATTTACATATGCCCCTATATAGTCAATGGGAGGGGAGTTGCGTTCAAATTAGCGTAAACGCAACGACGTATGAATACAAACCCAGAGTAGGATCGGACTACTTCTAGTTCACGCTTCGGCAAGATTTTGCGTCATATGATAATCTAAATAAACTTTAATTACTTAATTTATATTTTACCTTTTCACAGATGACAGATTTGCTTTGAATTAATAATAAACTAAAAAACGATTTCGGTCTTCACTTATCCTTAGGCGGCACAGACAATATCATGCTCGTCATTAGCCTACTCGGTTGGCCTTCTGTATGAAGTGTAAAGTTTCCTCGTTGTCGGATTCAAAATAATATTAAAGAGTTGTTATTAGATCCAATTAAAAAGTATTTAACATCAAAACAGAATATGTGTTCAAGCATTGTAACGGTAATAAACAACAAAAAGAATCGCTGGTCAAACTACAACCGGGGGCTTTCCTCAGGAGTGTTCGAGGAATTCCATAGTTACGTCAGTCACACACCATGCGAACATTTGTCTATCATCCGTACAATAAAATAAAAATCGTGATTATGAAGAATTTAGTCTATATCGCGTGCGTAGACCGATACATACATTACAAACATTCAGCAGCTCATCAGTCATACAATTTGATCAACAGACTATTTCACAATTACTTTCCTCGGTTGAAAATCAAATATGGCGGCTCGCTTCACTTCGGACCGCTTCACTACCCTGACAACGATACCGGTAGTCGTTGCCTCGGTTATCTCAATTCTTTATTCGAAATGGACATTATTGATACATTATCAAATTGGAAAAAAAACAGAATTCAAAAATAATTCAAGGTGTCATTGTTATATTTCAAATCAAACTGCAGCTATAACATTCAACAATCGGAACTATATCTTCGGTCATCCTGACTACCGTAGTTACCCAACTTAGCAACCATTACCGTTTTAAATTTGACGTAAAAGTAGACTTATTTATGTAAATATAAAGATTGAACAGCGTTTTTGATTGCGTTAAAGGTGGTAGGAACGCAATGGGATACAGACATATTCTACATGTAGCGCTAACGCGCTACATTGAATATGTCTGTATCCCATTGCGTTCATACCACCTTTAACGCAATCAAAACACTGTTCATTCTCTATATGAATACTGTTGGTTAGAAATTGGTGCCAGGTCCCTGTTGTGGTGTGTCAAGACACATGTTCTCATCTCGAGCAATACAGTTTGGATATACAGAAATGAAAAATATGAATGTTTAAATTCTATTTTACCAAAATATCAAGTACAAAGAACTATCAAAGAATCGTTATGGAGACAGTTTTACTTCCGTTTATATATGTGTACACGTCACATTTTACACACATAGTGTACACGTCATGGAATGAACTCGAATGGCTTGCCGTTCCCTTTGTGTTGATGTTCTTTACCTTCGCCTTGGAACTGCAAATAGAAAAAAAAAGTTTTTAAAAGCAACAAAACTTTAATAGATAACAATGAGACTAATTCACGCGATACAGGATAACATTTGTGCGGGACTAGTATCTCCAGTGGTGATGGAACATAACTCTTTGTAATTTTCCCGCTGAAATGACTTTAGTCCCACACAAACGTTATCAGGTATCACGTGGTACGTGAATAAGTCCTATTACTATTGTTTCGCAGTAATAAGTTATCTTTCTGAATGCATTATAAAGATACATGTACAATCAAAATCACACGGGAAAAAAAGGTTCTCATTAGGATGTGCATCAGTCGGAGTTATGATGGGAGTCAAGGAGACAGCAACCGTCAGGGTCAGGCGTCAAGGAGACAGCAACCGTCAGGGCCAGGTGTCAAGGAGACAGCAACCGTCAGGGCCAGGCATCAAGGAGTCAGCAACCGTCAATGCCAGGTGTCAAGGAGACAGCAACCGTCAGAGCCAGGTGTCAAGGAGACAGCAACCGTCAGGGCCAGGTGTCAAGGAGACAGCAACCGTCAGAGACAGGTGTCAAGGAGACAGCAACTATCAGGGCCAGGTGTCAAGGAGACACCAACATTCAGGGCCAGTTGTCAAGGAGACACCAACAGTCAGGGCCAGTTGTCAAGGAAACACCGACTGTCAGGGCCTGGTGTCAAGGAAACACCGACTATCAGGGCCTGGTGTCAAGAAGACACCGACTGTCAGGGCCAGGTGTCGAGGAGACACCGACTGTCAGGGCCAGGTGTCAATGAGACACCAACCCTCAGGGCCAGGTGTCAAGGAGACACCAACAGTCGGGGTCACATGAGGAGGGGTACACCAACAGTCAGGGTCACGCGTCAATGAGACAGTCAAAGTCGTATAAGAAAGGACATCAATGGAATGCAGTCAAGGTCACAAGAGGGGGAATGTCAAGGAGACACTTACCAATCGCAAAAGTCGAATGAGGAAGAGTGTAATAGAGACAACCTCCGCAAGATGTTGTACATTGTATATGACTGTTTCGTAGTTTTACTTTGGGAGTTTTCTTATGTATTTGTGAAAAAAAACTTTGTGGCAATCACAGTTTGAAGAACTGATAGCTCTGTACATACAATGGCTACTATAATCTACCTGGTCTACGATCCAGCGATTAGCGGCAGCCTGCTGCATTTTCCTCATCTCCAGTTCGTGTTTGTTCCTCCAGATGTGGGGGAATTTAGAGATGTTCATCATATATTGTTGGTTCATCTGGTAATCAACGATAAAATGTTATAAATTTACATAAACATATCAAATGTATCTTCCTTCTTTCATGGTGTGTCAAATTAAGACGAAGGGGGATAACTGTGATATATCAGGCTATACATACAATATTCTCTGTTGATTTACATTAGTGAAAAGTGACTCCTCATCAAAATAAATGTTTATTGTGAATAATTAGTGGGCGTACTTCACTGTCGACACTTAAAATGCACACGCGCCAAGAACAAAACTGTTCATTTATTTTATCACTTGGAGTTCATCTGACTATTCATTAATAACTAATCTATCATTAATTTTATTGTTAACATAAGATCGGTCGGCGATGTAGCCTCTTTAACTGCCGACAGATGTCGCCGCCTACCTTCCATTCGTGGTTCCAGCGGTTGTGGTTATAATGCGGTTCCTTGGAGGTCAACCGTTTCAGGATCGCCAGGTTCTCGTGCGTAATACGAAGCAGCTCCCTCTGGCGCTTCGTTTTGTTTAAACTGGAGAGGGGGAGATAATTTAAATACTTTAATTTTATTATTACAGTACGTACACATGCGAATACTAAATATGAATTGCAACAGTAATAACTGCATAGTGATTAAAAAAACTTTTTATATGAATATCAAATCGATTGCAATGTGAATTATTTTATATTTATTTATAGTTACACAGATTGTTTCTATGAAAACCCTTCTGTCAGGATTGTTTATCACGGTTAAGAATGACTTTTGAGATCACCTTTTCCTTCTGTATCCTATGTTTTGACTGTGGACACGACCCCCAGATCGCATGATGTGCGCCATTTTCTCTAGCAGGATCCTGTTGTCTCGCTCCACACTTGCCAATCTCTCTCCCTCCATCTGGTCAAAAGTCGATATAAAACGATTCAAAATGTATACACATCTACACTGAAGGTTGAGACAACTATGATTGTGTCCTTTTGACATCGGAATTATCTGTAGTCATAAGTTAAAGATGCTCCACCGCTGACAAACGGTAGTTTTTCTCTATCAAAAACAGGAGGAGACGATTTAGTTTTTTTCTTCAGTTACGAAAAATACTTAATTTGCACCATTATATTACCACCCTTGAAAAGTTTGAGCTTCTATTTTGATTTCAAGATACAAATATTAAAGATAATCAATTGCATCCTGAAAAAAAATCATTGGCACTATGCCCTATATGGAATGAGGTACCGATTACTTTATATTGCTTTTTGTGTTAATTAGACATATATATGATTAAACACAAATTATATGATTAAACACAAATTATTGTTCAAATGATGGACATTGTTTATGCTCTGTCGGCAGTGAAGCATCTTAATAGTTTACTCAAGTATTAACTAAACCAAACAGGGGACTTGTTATATACAAACGCGCGAAGTTTCGGAGAAAATGTCCTTTATACTACATACTATATCATAATTATGAAAGTAAACATATTGAATTAACAAAAGTTATGATGAAAAGACAGATAATTACCTATATTTATGAAATTCAACGCGTCTTCCGCCTTTTGAAGTAAAGCCACGATCCGAGGGATGGGTTCCCAAAGTGGTACAAAACACGTGATTCCAGTGTGTACACGTTCAAACACGTGATTCCATTCCAGTGTGTACACGTTCAAACGATTGGTTGAATCACAAAATTGCATTATGTACATAAGGTCTATATATCAGGTCAACTGAATTACCAAATATGGAAGAGACAATTCCTGCGTGATTTATTCCCCTTGTAGCCACAAACGTGATTTGCACGAGGATTGTTCAATGGAAACACAGGAGACACAGGGATCTGAGAATTAGTTACAGGTTATATAATCATGGACCCAACAGAGTGCCCCAAGACCATTTTTAGACGTTTTAGAGCTCTAGATAAAAAAACCCGATAAAAATCATACTCTATATGGTACTATATACGTAACGTGTTACGCAATACTTTTTCATTGCCATTTTGGTAAAAACAAAGAAGGAAACGAAAAATACATAGAATATATACAGTAGGGAAAAATAAAAATTACGAAGACTCTTGGCACGTTACTAGTGTACATTTGTGCGCCTTTGTGGACAAATGCTGCGTCATGATAACTATTTGAATATTTATTGTATTGAAAAAATATAGAATACCCACCTGTAACTTTTTCAGTTTGATGTGTAAATGCATATACGTCTTTGGAGGTTTGTTGTCGATCCTAGGCTTGGCTGAAATTCAATATCAATGTTTACATATAAGTACATATACATGTTTGTAAGTCCATTATATATGATGCTATATGGTGACAAAGATCGACCGGTATGATATCCGGGGATACGGGGTAATCGGGAGTACACCTCTAGTTTTGGCCATTTTTTCGATATCGGATAACACCGGCCATGTCTAAGCCAAATGATTTACAAGTCTCACTTATAAATCCTTGCTAGGTCTAAAGGGAAGGGGTTGTGGCCAAAACATAAACTTGAATTAGATCTAGCAAAAACTAATAAAGTACTCAAAGTACACGTAGTAAATTCTTTTTCTACTAAATTTTACGTCAGTTTTGGTAAAACGTAAAAAGATATCACAAACCTGCAACAACCTTTCTTCTGTGTGTTTTGAAATACTTCACATCCCAAAGTCTTTTCAAGAAGATGTTGTTTGCCGGTGTGAGCGGCTGATACGCTCGATGCATCGTATGTGATTACGGAGGTAAAACTGTCTCAACGTGATAAAATAAACAAGGAACTAACACTGTACAAAATCAAACTCACAGGAAGTGAGCTCCGTTTTTATGACGTCATAATATCTTTGACGTCACACTGCGGTATCGAAGAGTTATCTGTCAGAAATTTAGTCAATGTTTTAAGAGTCATGACGTTAGGCTAGATCATGCAGATCATTTTATACTCGTGAACATGTTCCGGAAATTGATAAATACGTCACCAGGAATTAATATTATGTTTCGGTGTGTCTTTTCAATATACAACAAAGATGGAAATGATGAATGAATCGAATAGTAGGCAAACTTGTATTAATGAAGGATTGAGGGATATAGAAAAGTTTTGGGTTTCCTGAGACTTGTGTAGTTTCCGAGGCGGAATTGTGTGTCTGATTATAAATCTCTTGATCTGTCTGTAAACATGTGTTTATTCGTTTGTTCGCTTATTCGTTTGTTTGATCGTTTGTTATTATGTGTGTCTCGATTTAATTTCAGCATAGTTTATTTTGGTCATTTGATATTTATGTTTTTTTTTAGGTATTTTTGATAAGGTAATTCTTTTCCGTCAATGGATCATTATACGAGTTTTTGCTGGCGTGGTCTTCAGTGCCAGGTAGAAAGGTATGGTTCTGTCCGTCCGTCATCCTTGATGTTCCAGTGGTTACTACAGTGGCGTAGGAAGATGAAACGTCATGGGGGGCAAAGGTCCTCAATATTTTGTAACCCCCCCCCCCCCCGCCACACATACAGGAGGAGATTAATTCAACCCCCAACCATATAATATATGCTTAATGTACATTTTTCATATATCACTAAATCTAATCCTTGTACACATTTATAGACAGTGGGGTCGGTAAAAGGAAATTAACGAATACGCAAATTCGGCCAAATTAGCGTGTGAGCGTCGAAGGCGCGAGATTTTGGTGTTTTATTAGGGGTTTGAGGGTGACCCCCGGGATGAGTTTTATGTATTTTGATGATTTTGCGATCGCCCGAAAGCGCGAGATTTTGGTGTTTGGGGGGTCCGGGGGTCTCCCCCGGGAAAAAAATAACGATTTAGAATGGCTGAGATGAGTTTTACGATAAAGTTTAGTGATTATAAAGCGTTCTTAACATGGTAATTTTTCGATTTAAAGCTACCTGCATTTAGAAATGATAATTCACACCATCGGCACATTGTTGTGTAACATAAAAAATGAATTAATTGTCTCGCTAAGACATATAAACAAGTTGATCTTTTAAGAGACATTTTTTTAAATAGTACATAGAATCCCTTGATGGACATTTTTAGTCTAGTTTGTGTGTATTGAATTTTTACTATTTAAGGTTTGACATTATGTGCTTGAACGTTTTAGGAAATGCGCAGCGGAAAATTTTCTAATATGAAGTACGCAGTTGCCCCCACCCCCCCAAGGTCAAAATACTGTGCTTATATCCACCTATGGAATATCTCATAACAAAAGTGAAGTTGCTTTATCTAGAGATGTACTTGGGTGTATTTCACTATTGAACTTTGGCTTTCTCTGGAGATGAACTTGGATGGATTTCACTATTGAACTTTGACTTTATCTAAAGATGTACTTGGGATTTTTTTTGTTTGTTTGTTTGATTATTTTAACGTCCTATTAACGGCCAGGGTCATGTAAAGATGGCCTCCCACGTATGCCATGTGTAGTGTGTATGAAGTGCGAGATGCGTGTTTTAGGAGACTGCGGTATGTTTGTATTGTGTCTTCTTGTATAGTGGAACTGTTGCCCTTTTTATAGTGTCATATCACTGAAGCATGCCCGAAGACACCAGCAACACACCCCACCCGGTCACATTATACTGACAATGGGCCAACCAGTCGTCCCACTCCCTGTATGCTGAGCGCTAAACAGGAGTAGAAACTACCACTTTTTAAAAAAGACTTTGGTGTGTCTCGGCCAGGGGACAGAACCCAGAGCCTTCATCAGAGGGGCAAACGTTCGACTCAAGGTCAAAATTGAGGCGGTGTATTTCAACTATTGGACTTTGGCTTTATCTAGAGATGTACTTGGGTGTATGTCACTATTGGACCTTAGCTGTATCTGGAGGATATATTCAGGAGTCAATGCTAAATAAGTGAAGGTCCGCTTTCTCTGCCGGAGCATATGGTACTGTTTGTATTATATAATCCGCTATCATTGTCATACAATGATGGCCGACAAAAGAAGAACTATTAATGATTACACGAAAACAATAAATATTATTTAATTCATAAAAGAAGTTACGCTACATCATGGTGAGTTATGTATTACATCAAAGCTAATGTCACTACACGATGAATAGTCGTGGGCTGGCCGGAGAAATATACTAGTATTATCCAGAGTGCCGTTATTAGGAGCGGGAGAGATAGACAGTAGTTCACATATCATGGGATAGATATCGATCAACTGGAAGGGAGGGGAGAAGAATCCCGGAACAAAATTCGGACCCACTGCGTAGAATATCGGCTGCATAGTTACAAGGCCGTTATCGTAACCGTGTTCTCCAGTTCTCGGGGATCTTTTAGTTACATCCGGGTCCTGCAAATCAATATTTAATGTCATTGATAAGGTTGGCTGGATGTAACGTCCTATAACCCCAGTGTAGCTTATAACTCCATTTCCTGATGCTTATTGTACGTATATGCCTAGCTTATAATTCCATTTCCTGTTGCTTATTGTACGTATATGCCTACCCCAGTGTAGCTTATAATTCCAATTAATTTAACCGTCACCGCCATGTTCATTTTTCTCTCGGAACTCTTCTCGACTTTACATATTGTGACTACATTACGCAAATTATATAGTGTTGTGCTTGCGGGTAAACTCGAGAAACATGAAGAACAAATGAACATGGCGGTGACGGTTAAAGTATGAGTGAGCTACATGATGTTTAAATGGAGTTTCTACAAAGTACGGGTCATGACACCTCCAAAGGAGATTGTGGATGAACACAGTTATGGGTACTGTTTACCACCACAAGCGTAGATTTTGTGATTTTGGCTTGGTTTTTGAGGTACCAATTAGAGCCGAGACGACATTTCGACCGGACAGGGAAATGTCTACCTAGCATATTTTTCGTAAATTTCCCGATTCATCAAGCCATAACTTCGTCAATACTAGGCCAATAAGATATCCGTCAATGCTGTATAGAACCCATTTATTAAAATAATCACGGTTTAAAAAAATAGGTCCGTTTTTCTCGACCGCCGAGTTCATACCCTTGATACTATAATATATATATATATATATATATGTATACTGTTAGTTTAAAAAATCGTGCCATGTCCCTGTGGTCCTATCTACAGCTAGGGATTATCTTCTTTTTCTTCAAGTTTTTTGATAGGCATATATGTACAATAAGCATCAGAGAATGCAGTTATAAACAAGTCGATCTGGGTTAGGCATATCAAGCTACACCGGGGTTGGCATATACGTACAATGAGCATCAGGAAATGGAATTATAAGGTACACTGGGGTAGGCATATACATACATTAAGCATCAGGAAATGGAATTATAAGCTACACTGGGGTAGGCATATACGTACAAAAAGCAACAGGAAGTGGAATTATACGCTACACTGGGGTAGGCATTTACGTACAATAAGCATCAGGAAATGGAATTATAAGGTACACTGGGGTAGGCATATACGTACAATAAGCATCAGGAAATGGAATTATAAGCTACACTGGGGTAGGCATATACGTACAATAAGCATCAGGAAATGGAATTATAAGCTACACTGGGGTAGGCATATACGTACAATAAGCATCAGGAAATGGAATTATAAGCTACACTGGGGTAGACATATACGTACAATAAGCATCAGGAAATGGAATTATAAGCTACACTGGGGTAGGCATATACGTACAATAAGCATCAGGAAATGGAATTATAAGCTACACTGGGTAGGCATATAGTACAATAAGCAACAGGAAATGGAATTATAAGCTACACTGGGTAAGGCATATACGTACAATAAGCATCAGGAAATGGAATTATAAGCTACACTGGGGTAGGCATATACGTACAATAAGCAACAGGAAATGGAATTATAAGCTACACTGGGGTAGGCATATACGTACAATAAGCAACAGGAAATGGAATTATAAGCTACACTGGGGTAGGCATATACGTACAATAAGCATCAGGAAATGGAATTATAAGCTACACTGGGGTAGGCATATACGTACAATAAGCATCAGGAAATGGAATTATAAGCTACACTGGGGTAGGCATATACGTACAATAAGCATCAGGAAATGGAATTATAAGCTACACTGGGGTAGGCATATACGTACAATAAGCAACATGAAATGGAATTATAAGCTACACTGGGGTAGGCATATACGTACAATAAGCATCAGGAAATGGAATTATAAGCTACACTGGGGTAGGCATATACGTACAATAAGCAACATGAAATGGAATTATAAGCTACACTGGGGTAGGCATATACGTACAATAAGCAACAGGAAATGGAATTATAAGCTACACTGGGGTAGGCATATACGTACAATAAGCATCAGGAAATGGAATTATAAGCCACACTGGGGTAGGCATATACGTACAATAAGCAACAGGAAATGGAATTATAAGCTACACTGGGGTAGGCATATACGTACAAAAAGCAACAGGAGGTGGAATTATACGCTACACTGGGGTAGGCATTTACGTACAATAAGCATCAGGAAATGTAATTATATGCTACACTGGGGTAGGCATATACGTACAATAAGCAATAGGAAATGGAAATATAAGCTACACTGGGGTAGGCATATACGTACAATAAGCATCAGGAAATGTAATTATATGCTACACTGGGGTAGGCATATACGTACAATAAGCATCAGGAAATGGAATTATAAGCTACACTGGGGTAGACATATACGTACAGTAAGCATCAGGAAATGGAATTATAAGCTACACTGGGGTAGGCATATACGTACAATAAGCATCAGGAAATGGAATTATAAGCTACACAGGGGTAGGCATATACGTACAATAAGCATCAGGAAATGGAATTATAAGCTACACTGGGGTAGGCATTTACGTACAATGAGCATCAGGAAATGTAATTATATGCTACACTGGGTTGGCATATACGTACAATAAGCATCAGGAAATGGAATTATAAGCTACACTGGGGTAGGCATATAGTACAATAAGCAACAGGAAATGGAATTATAAGCTACACTGGGGTTGGCATTTACGTACAATAAGCATCAGGAAATGGAATTATAAGCTACACTGGGGTTGGCATATAAGTACAATAAGCATCAGGAAATGGAATTATAAGCTACACTGGGGTAGGCATATACGTACAATAAGCATCAGGAAATGGAATTATAAGCTACACTGGGGTAGGCATATACGTACAATAAGCATCAGGAAATGGAATTATAAGCTACACTGGGGTAGACATATACGTACAATAAGCATCAGGAAATGGAATTATAAGCTACACTGGGGTAGGCATATACGTACAATAAGCATATTTAGCATCAGGAAATGGAATTATAAGCTACACTTGGGTAGACATATACGTACAATAAGCATCAGGAAATAGAATTATAAGCTACACTGGGGTAGGCATATACGTACAATAAGCATCAGGAAATGGAATTATAAGCTACACTGGGGTAGGCATATACGTACAATAAGCAACAGGAAATGGAATTATAAGCTACACTGGGGTAGGCATATACGTACAATAAGCATCAGGAAATGGAATTATAAGCTACACTGGGGTAGGCATATACGTACAATAAGCATCAGGAAATGGAATTATAAGCCACACTGGGGTAGGCATATACGTACAATAAGCAACAGGAAATGGAATTATAAGCTACACTGGGGGTAGGCATATACGTACAATAAGCATCAGGAAATGGAATTATAAGCTACACTGGGGTAGACATATACGTACAAAAAGCAACAGGAAATGGAATTATAAGCTACACTGGGGTAGGCATATACGTACAATAAGCATCAGGAAATGGAATTATAAGCTACACTGGGGTAGGCATATACGTACAATAAGCAACATGAAATGGAATTATAAGCTACACTGGGGTAGGCATATACGTACAATAAGCATCAGGAAATGGAATTATAAGCTACACTGGGGTAGGCATATACGTACAATAAGCATCAGGAAATGGAATTATAAGCTACACAGGGGTAGGCATATACGTACAATAAGCATCAGGAAATGGAATTATAAGCTACACTGGGGTAGGCATATACGTACAATAAACATCAGGAAACGGAATTATAAGCTAGAAAAGTGGACTTGTACAAGAATTTGAAGACGATCAGGAATAGGAATCAGGTATTGGAGGAATAGAACTGGAACAGATAATGAGGAACTGGAACAGATAATGAGGAACTGGAACAGATAATGAGGAACTGGAATAGATAATGAGGAACTGGAACAGATAATGAGGAACTGGAACAGATAATGAGGAACTGGAAAGTAAAGTACAAATCAACATGAGCAGAAGGGAGATTTACGGTTGACAGTAAGTAATCTTACATGTGTGAGAGTCCATCCTTCGTCGGCCACCACTAAGATCGGCGTGACCCTTCGGTTGTTCTTAAAATGCCACACTTCCGGTATGTCATCCTTCCGATAGGCTTTGATATTTGGGTGCTTATTGATGGTGTTTACGACATAAGTATCACGTCCGTCTTCTGGTACCACCTGCATGATGGCGCCGATTTCCAGTGTACTTTTTATATATGTTCTATCCACTACATCGTAAATATTGATAAGTTTATTGTCGTAATTGGTAGAAGTCATCCCATGGTCACTGGTCACGACCAGATTTACTGAATCCTGCAGGCCTTTCTGTTCTAATTTACTGAACAATTTACCGACAAGCGAGTCCATTTCTTCCACCATTTTGACTATTTCTACAGAATCTGGACCAAAAATGTGTCCAGTCAGATCCGGCTCGTTAAAATAAACACAAACGAAATTAAACTTGTCCTCCGCGAGCATCTCTATGGCGATGTCTATTCGCTGTTCGAATGGTACAGAGTCATTGTACCTGTGAACTTTATTTGCGCCGATCCCTTGTATTTCTATATACCCTCCTGGCCAGTGCACAGTACCCGACTTCAGGCCGTGTTTACGTGTTGTTATCCAGATAGGCTCGCCTTGGGACCACCATTTAGAGTCGGGAAATGTTTGTATATCAAAATCATCTTTGAACTCCGGGTCATGCATTTCGTTCGATATTATGCCATGGCTTTCATCATATAATCCTGCGAAAAGAAATACATTATACACATCTTAAACAAACTAATATGACTTACATTGAATTCATAACGTAATGTGAAATTATACTGAAATGAAGATATACTTATGCACTTTAGATACAGGCTTCACAGTGGGAGCTTCACTAAGGGACGTCTGACTGTCAAACTTCAAATAAGCTTCACCAAGAGACGTCTGATAGTCCTACTTCAAATAAGCTTCACCAAGAGACGTCTGAGTCATACTTCAAATAAGCTTCACTAAGAGACGTCTGACAGTCATACTTCAAATAAGCTTCACCAAGAGACGTCTAATAGTCCTACTTCAAATAAGCTTCACCAAGAGACGTCTGAGTCATACTTCAAATAAGCTTCACTAAGAGACGTCTGACAGTCATACTTCAAATAAGCTTCACTAAGAGACGTCTGACAGTCATACTTCAAATAAGCTTCACTAAGAGAGACGTCTGATAGTCCTACTTCAAATAAGCTTCACCAAGAGACGTCCGATAGTCCTACTTCAAATAAGCTTCACTGCGAGACGTCTGATAGTCCTACTTCAAATAAGCTTCACTAATGAACGTCTGATCGTCATACTTCAAATAAGCTTCACTAAGAGACGTCTGACAGTCATACTTCAAATAAGCTTCACCAAGAGACGTCTAATATCCTACTTCAATAGTCTTCAAGAGTCTGAGTCCACTTCAAATAAGCTTCACTAAGAGACGTCTCAGTCATACTCAAATAAGTTCACTAAGAGACGTCTTGACGAACACAAGAGAACGTCTGCGTCATACTCAAATAGCTTAAAGACTTGAGTCTACTTCAAATAAGCTTCACTAGGAACGTCTGACAGTCATACTTCAAATAAGCTTCACAAGAGACGTCTAACAGTCATACTTCAAATAAGCTTCACTACGTCTGATGAGTCACACTTCAAATAAGCTTCACCAAGAACGTCTGAATAGTCACTTCAAATGCTTCACTAAGAGACGTCTGCAGTCATCAATATCAAAATAAGCTTACTAAGAGACGTCTGATAGTCATACTTCAAATAAGCTTCACTAATGAACGTCTGACAGTCATACTTCAAATAAGCTTCACTGAGAGACGTCTGATAGTCATACTTCAAAATAAGCTTCAGTAAGGAACGTCTGACAGTCATACTTCAAATAAGCTTCACTAAGAGACGTCTGATAGTCATACTTCAAAATAAGCTTCAGTAATGAACGTCTGACAGTCATACTTCAAATAAGCTTCACTAAGGAACGTCTGACAGTCATACTTCAAATAAGCTTCACTAAGAACGTCTGACAGTCATACTTCAAATAAGCTTCACTAAGAGACGTCTGACAGTCATACTTCAAATAAGCTTCACTAAGGAACGTCTGACAGTCATACTTCAAATAAGCTTCACTAAGAGACGTCTGATAGTCATACTTCAAATAAGCTTCAGTAATGAACGTCTGACAGTCATACTTCAAATAAGCTTCACTAAGAGACGTCTGACAGTCATACTTCAAATAAGCTTCACCAAGAGACGTCTGACAGTCATACTTCAAATAAGCTTCACTAAGAGACGTCTGATAGTCATACTTCAAAATAAGCTTCAGTAAGGAACGTCTGACAGTCATACTTCAAATAAGCTCATAAGAGTAATGAACGTCTGACAGTCATACTTCAAATAAGCTTAACTAAGGACGTCTGAGTCACACTTCAAATAAGCTTCACTAAGAGACGTCAAACAGTCATACCTCAAATAAGCTTAACTAAGAGACGTCTGATGATTGTCACACTTCAAATAAGCTTCACCAATGAACGTCTGACAGTCATACTTCAAATCAGCTTCACTAAGGAACGTCTGGCAGTCATACTTATAATAAGCTTTACTAAGGAACGTCTGACAGTCATACTTCAAATAAGCTTGAGTAAGGAACGTTTGACAGTCATACTTCAAATAAGCTTCAGTAAGGAACGTCTGACAGTCATACTACAAATAAGCTTCACTAATGAACGTCTGACAGTCATACTTCAAATAAGCTTCACTAAGAGACGTCTGATAGTCATACTTCAAATAAGCTTCACTAATGAACGTCTGACAGTCATACTTCAAATAAGCTTCACTAAGAGACGTCTGATAGTCATACTTCAAAATAAGCTTCAGTAAGGAACGTCTGACAGTCATACTTCAAATAAGCTTCACTAAGAACGTCTGACAGTCATACTTCAAATAAGCTTCACCAAGAGAACGTCTGATAGTCATACTTCAAATAAGCTTCACTAAGGAACGTCTGACAGTCATACTTCAAATAAGCTTCACTAAGAGACGTCTGATAGTCATACTTCAAATAAGCTTCAGTAAGAGACGTCTGACAGTCATACTTCAAATAAGCTTCAGTAATGAACGTCTGACAGTCATACTTCAAATAAGCTTCACTAATGAACGTCTGACAGTCATACTTCAAATAAGCTTCACTAAGAGACGTCTGATCGTCATACTTCAAATAAGCTTCAGTAATGAACGTCTGACAGTCTGCATTAGTGCCATATAATAGTGAAGCGACTTGGTTCCGGTTAGGCCTATATTTATCTATCGTGACAGGACTATACTGTTCAGAAAATTATTTTGGATCTGTCTGTTTCAAAACTATATCACATATAACTTTAAAGGATCGAAGGTGTAAGGTTATGGAACAATGAACAATTCTGATCACCACGCTGAGATGATGTGCTGATGTTAAGATTAATTGTATGAATGACAAAACTAGCTAGTTTTTATATAAATATTAGACTTAATGTGTAAAATAAGATACAGGCATACCACTAACTCCTCTGTATATGTCGTACCATTTATAAAAGTTAGAATTGTAGTGTGATCAACCGGTTACCGAAACATTAGACTCGAACACATTCATTTCTAGTCGGATTTCAACGCATGAGCGGTCATACTATCTGATTGCTATCTAGCTAGAAGTATGCATATTTAATGCATGTTCAACCACGCATGTTAAAAACCCTTCACATGTACGGCTAATGTACCTATCAATGTTGTAGGCCAACTTATGCAAATAAAACTCTATCTGCTATCTTGCTGTAATGTGGATATTTCATACAAATAAAATTATACCTGTTACCTTAGATTCTTCATACAAATAAAACTACCAGTTACCTTAGATTCTTCATACAAATAAAACTTTACCTATTACCTTACTGTAATGTGGATACTTCATACAAATAATACTCTACCTGTTA
Organism: Argopecten irradians; assembly: GCF_041381155.1. NCBI lineage: Eukaryota > Metazoa > Mollusca > Bivalvia > Pectinida > Pectinidae > Argopecten > Argopecten irradians. The sequence continues at coordinate 42,409,396 of NC_091141.1, read as the reverse complement.
CCATGCTGTAGTGAGAAGGAAGGGTTTTAGTGGTAAATGTGCTCTGAAGATATTTTGCTCTGACTCCGTCCTGTGCCATTTTGTCAAAGTTAGGTGTTTTCGCTTTTTCCGGGTAGTCGTATCTGAAGCCATCCATGGACACCAGTAGCACTTGCTTTGTGTGTTTCCTGCAAAATCTTGCTGAAACTTGATTACTAAATAAAACAGTTAGCATCATAATCGTAATATCTTGTTGGCGAGTCATGACAGTTCCGGTTAGGTCCATGTCACCTGATAAAATGTGTGAACAGTGTATATCTTATTTTTCAGTCACGGTTGGGATAACAAACTCCGGGCGCTTAAACATTTTGTACATGGTATGCAATCGATACTTTTCTACACTGTTCACACGGCCAATAAATCTCTTACTACCACAGTTGAGTCCACACATAACCCACTTTCATGGCCAAACTGGATCACATGGTCATCATCCATCCGGACCGATTTTGATCATCTTGAAAAAAAAGAGATACAAAAGTAGAAATTCCTGTTGATATTGACTTGGCAGTTTATGTCAAAATCTAAATAGGACATGGAGGTTAATAGGCAATGTTTGGTGAGTACATGTAATATTTATTAATAAAAGATATTACGAATAGTGTTTTATTGAAGAATTCAGATTTTCAAATATGGCTATCATTTTGTCTCCTGAATAAAAGAGGAAGTTAATTAAATGCCATGTGTTATTCATATATATATATACACATTATCAGGTACATGTGCATATATCTATTGCTGTCAGCATCGGAAAATATTGTCATTCTAATAAATCAAATCTTTAAAATGATAACAAAATTTCCTTCCCCTTCTCTATCTCAGATAATTCTTTTGACATCAAATTTGCCGAAGTAACTACATATCTAATAAAAAAATAATCGACCTTTCATTCGGTTCATATGGTGTTATATCGCCTTGGAAGAATCTTAAATTAATTCTGTCGTGCGCTCGGGACTGACACTATCTTACCTTTATGGCAAGCCAATTTAACATTTATTGAAGGAGCAAGGTCTGTCCCGTATTTAATCGAATTATATAAGATATTTTATATATTTATATAAGATATCTAATATACATATGATATATCGTATATCTATACAAAATATATTATATCTATATAAGATATCTTATGTAATATATAAGATATATTATATAACATATAAGATATATCATATAAAAATTAAATAAGATAAAGTTCCTTTTTATTACGTTTTTTTTTCATATAAATATACAGTATACATGTATTTGGTAAATATTCAAAATTCACCAACTAATACGGTTACAATATTAACTTGGCACCCCACAGAAAGACTAACAGATGGAGAATGAATGGGAATGAATGAAAATGTCCAGAGAGAGAGTGAGAGAAGATATAATATTATAACAAAACTTCTTTATTAGCTGCAGTAAAGTGAGAAAGAGAATGAAAGAGTAGAAATGAGGAGAATACAATCTAATGCCAAAATGAAAATAAAAGTATGAAAAAAATAATACGACAGAAAACAAGAGGCCCAGAGGGCCTGTATCCCTCACCTGGTTTGTAATGTAAAGTGTCAAGTAATGTTCTGAGTACAGATTCATTGTTCTTTCCTGAAGGAAAATTGAATATTTACGTCTATTTCCCCTATTGGGCACCACCCTTTCTGCCCCCGGGGGGTCAGAGCCAATATTTATACAAAGTCTATTCCACTTCCCTGAAGGATGTTTCTGGCCAAATTTGGTTTCAATCGATTTATAGGATTCACCTCTATTTCCCGTATTGCACCCCGCCCCGCCTGCCCCCGGGAGGTCAGAGCCAAAATATATTCAAAATCTGTTCGTCTTCCCCTAAGGATGTTTCTGGACAAATTTGGTTTAAATCCATGCAGAATTCTAGGACTACTAGCGATTTATAGAATTAACCTCTATTTCCCCTATTGGGCCCCGCCCCTCCTGCCCCCGGGGGGTCAGGGCCAAAATGTATACAAGCTCTGTTTCCCTTCCCCAAAGGATGTTTCTTGCCAAATTTGGTTTCAATCCATTCAGAACACTAGAACTAGTAGCGTTTTATATGATTTATCTCTATTTCCCCTATTGGGCCCCACTCCTCCTGCCCCCGGAAGATCTGATTTAAAATTTATACAAACTCTGTTCCCCTTCCCCAAGGAAGTTTCTTGCCAAATTTGGTTTCATTCCATGCAGAACTCTAGGACCAGTAGCGATTTATAGGATTAACCTCTTTTTCCCCTATTTGGCCCCGCCCCTCCTGCCCCCGGGGGGTCAGAGCCAAAGTTTATACAAGCCCCAAAGGATGTTTCTGGCCAAATTTGGTTTCAATCCATGCAGAACTCTAGGACTAGTAGCGATTTATAGGATTAACCTCTATTTCCCCTATTGGGCCCCGCCCCTCCTGCCCCTGGGGGGTCAGAGCCAAAATTTATACAAACTCTGTTTCCCTTCCCCAAAGGATGTTTCTGGCAAAATTTGGTTAGAATCCATGCAGAACTCTAGGACTAGTAGCGATTTAAAGGAAATGTTGACGGACGGACGGACGGACGGACGGACGGACGGACGGACGGACGGACGGACGGACGGACGCCGCGCCATGACATAAGCTTACCGGCCCTTCGGGCCAGGTGAGCTAAAAAGTACGATGATGAAATGGCTCCATGCCAGAGGCACGAAATATAACATACAGTAAATAGATAAATATCAAACAAGACATTAACAGCACAATTTAATAAATACTAATTTCACTACATTTAAGATTAAACATCTCTCTGTTTTATTTCATTTACTTAATTTTAGTTATTTGTATATATTATGTTCAAAAACGTTATTCTTTTAACGAGTATTATTTATAAGGGCTTGCACGAAGTGCGAAGCACTTCTAAGGTAACGCATACATGAAAATATAAGATAAAACACCATCTTCAAAATTCAATCCTATGGGTTATCTTTCCCAATTTGGGACAAGGATAGAGTGAGAATATATGAATAAAAAATAAACGGAAAATTCGGCTCCGTTATTTCCATAAATTGAACTTTTTAACATTGCATAAGTAATGGTTACTGAAACATCTGGCTGCGCCCTTTAAGGCCTTGCCTTCAGTCATATTATATTATATGAAATGACTATGCTATGTATAAATTGTATTTTGATACATGACGAGCCAATTCTGAGTGCAGAAAAAAAATCTCATATATGTATATAAAATATCTCTTAAAGTATATGAGATATCTTATTTAATTTTCTATATAGGATATCTTATATCGTATATAAGATATCTTAATTAATATATAAGATATCCTATATAATTGAAATTCGTTGCTTTATAAGATATCTTATATAGAATGAGATTTCGAAGCATTTAAAAACCAGAAACTAATTTCTCCCTCGAGCATCAATCGGAGCACATCTTAGAATCGTTCGCAATGACAGAGATGTCACTGAAAGGGAGAATCAATCGCTGTTTGATTGCATTCAATGATTATTGAAAACGCATAAGCAGTTAAATTCCCATCACTCTAGTTGTCAATTCGAACATGGCGACAATAAATATATTAGCTATAATGATGACCTATCTATACATGCATGCTTTTGTCTCGTTCAACCAAACTCTTGATACTGGCGTAGCATACGAGGCCATTAGTATACTTTACAGCTCTCTATGACTTCCGGGTAGGGGGACTTTATTTCTGGGCCTTTGTTGAAATCTCGTTCCTATAAAGCTATCTTATATAACAACGAGATTTCAATTATATTTATATCTTTTATAAAAAATCTTATATAGATAACTTAAATGAGATATTTTATATACGATATAAGATATCTTATATAGAATTAATTAAAAAATATATATAAGATATCTTATATAATATATAAGATATCGTATATAATATATCAAATATCTTATATAAGATATCTTATATCGCAATCAAGATATCTTACAAAAATGGTGGTTGACTACCCCTCGGCCCATGATTCTGGATGGATGCCGTTGCTGGACATTCAGGTCCAAATTCGCGACGCGGATGGGTCTGTGGACTGAAAGTTCTACAGGAAAGAGGTTTCCAGCTCACAATTCATCCTCAATCGCAGTGTACTCCCTGTCCCTAATTCAGGACGGCATACGCCGATTGCGTAACACCAGACCATCTTTGGTACCAGAACTGCGCCAAGAGCTTATGGAGGATCTTGCAGAGATGATGCTTATCTCAAGATACCCATATCTTTTAGGGCCAATGTTATCATTGCTGCCCTCAGAGGCTATGCCAATCAGGTATCCGCGAGCGAGCGTGGTGATACGCCTCTATATCGGCCTAGATCTTGGAAGGAGAATGAGCGCAGGTCTAGGAGGAACATGAAAAAGGCATCGTAATTTCGACCAGCTGACACCGTAATTTTCGTACCATCAACTCCTGGTGCAGAACTTGCCAGACGTGTTCGAGGGGTGACAGCGGTACAGGGAATATCAGGGTGGTTGAAACTGGTGGGCAGACGATCAAGCAGCAACTTGTTCGTAGCGACAATAAATTTAGTGATGAGTGTCAACGAGGAGAGTGTGTGCTATGTCAAAGCAACCCTGGTTCTGGTTGTGGGTCATTACATTTGCGGTCTGGTGCGCTGTTCAAAGTCACATGCAAAATCTGTGCCAAGCACAACACAGTGGCTGAGTACATTGGTGAAACCGGCCGAAATGCCTATACCCGGTTCCAGGATCACAGACGCCAAGTAGAGAGCTGTAATCTCTCTAATGCTTGGCTAAGCACTTGCTCGAAGAACACCCAGGAGACGAAGGTGACATTAGAAACTTCAAGTGTGAAGTTCTCAAGACCTTCTCCAAGCCACTCGAACGACAAGTTTCAGATTCGGTCGCTATACACGGATCAGTTGCTGACAAGCTCCTCAATTCTAAGTCAGAATGGGAGCAACCTGCCGTAGAGAGATTGGTGCTCATTAGGGAACCACGGCTGTGAACAACACTATGTGATAGGCAATCTAATTAAAATACAGATCCTTATGACCACTCCGGTGATTAGAGGATCTGACAGCGTCCCATGGGGGGGTCATGTCATGTTCAGGTGACCTTTATACCACGTGTACTCACGACCACGTGTAGGTTCTGCACCTTGCTGCATCAAGTGTAAACGAGATTTCGTCCCAGTATACATATACGGTAAGCTATGTTGTGCTCTTGGGGCGAGATGACTTCGTCAGTGTCAAAATTTTGCAGGCAGCCATTTGACTGGCCTTTATCAAGGATCACATGGACGTCGTCTCTAGTGGGATTTTCTCTGATCCTTTTTATCAAACGTAATGGTAATCTGTGTTTTATTTTATTATATTTGATGTGATAGGCACTATGTTTACAGAATAGTATGAGGTACGAGCTGTCTCAAAACAATAACATACCCTTAGTCGATTGTCAAACTTTTCGACCGCAATATTAATTTCGATTGCCACTATATCTGACGTTTCGACCGTGCATGTGATTGCATATAATATCTCCTTTTGATACGTCACTGTTATGTTTATGTCTACATGAGTCTATCTGATAAAGTATCTTGTGGTTATAACCATTGTTAAACACTGGGTTTGATTTAGTGCACATAGCATGTTGGGTCGAAATAACCCGCCGTATACATCAAACGGGCCGAGACATTTCGTACCTGCGCACCATAGATGTAAACAAACATGTAGACGAACACGTTGTGTTAGTGTTATTTCGGACTGAAGAAGGCCCTATAGTGGCTGAATATACATGTATATTCCATAGAAATGATTTGATTGAACTTTGAATTTATTTTGGCCTTTTATTTCGGATTATTAATACACTAGCTTTATACAGTTTTTACCTCATTAAGATATCTTATATATGTGCATTGAAATTAAGGATCGACATTGCTCTTTCAATAAATGTCATGTTGGCTTGCCATAAACCTTACGAAACAAAAAGGGAATTCTTAAAGGCCCACTACGTACCTTTCTGGAACAAAATTTAAAGGTTTCTTAAAAAATCATAAGCAACAAAAGAAAGTTACAACATGAAGCTTATCCAAGACATCCTGCGTAATATATGATAACAGTTGGGTTTCGCTTCGCTGTTTTGCCTTCTGGTGCAGTGATAATCAACTACCGCGCATTATTTAGGACTACGGTGGGAAACATAAGACGACCCGCGTTATGAAATTAACATTTTATTTATTTTTAACAAATTGTTCAGAAGGTGATGATATGTAGTATTAACAATAAGTTTATAACTTTTGCGATTCTATAATATTATCAATCTCGTTTTACATTCCACTTTGAAAAATTGAAAGTCGTTGCGAAAAGGTACAGTGGACCTTTAAAGTTCCCAAACTCCCGTTACAGTAGTGTTATGTAGAACATGTTTATGGTCCCATAATTTTTTCCGGGATTGCAGACAAATTAATCATTAATCACGTTACTCAATTTGTCTACATTCCTTGAAAAAGGAAGACTAATGCTTAAATGGGCCTCAACAAAAATAGTGAACACTTTAACTAGAGTTACTCCCCTTGTTTAGTTACGAGGTGTAAAATCTATTAAATACTTGTAACAATATACAAATGTATGTTTTGTGTTATTCAAAAAAAGTATTTTAACAAAAGTATTTTAACAAGATAATTCTTCTCGTAACGTATCTGTTTCAAAGCAGGAAATGCAGTGTTCGGAATACGTGTATGAGGCCTTACATTGGTTGGCGTTAGCGCCCCATATTGAATATATTCTTAGAGGAATTGCTCCATACAAGCATGGTTAACATAAAAACGAAATCCAATCCCTATATTTACACTCATACGACTTTTTTATTCATATTTCATGCAATAAAATCGCCATTTGAATGTGACATAATTATTCAATAAAAGTCGGTCAAAAGTGGGAGGAGCTTACTCAATTGAATGATCAATCGAATTATTCATCCGCGACGACAAAAAAAATTCAATATTTTATTGTAAAATAAACATGACAAACAAAGTAAATTTCAGAGAAAATTTTATTTCATCAGATCAGAACTTTAAATATATATTCAATTTTGTTAAAAGTTAATATATAGCGTAATAACATAGAGAATTTGTACTCGGCCACATGTGTGATGTGCAACGAGGCGAAGCTGACGCACGCTTACATACTGGAATTTGCCGAAGTTGTCAAAACACCGGTGTTCAAGTAGCTAAACGTGTTTGAGATTGTCGTCTGACTTGACGATATTACATCCTTGGGAGCCATGTGATTATATAATCTACGCTTAGATCCATCGCCATCTACAGACAGAACAATTTCACTTGTGTTCGATAGGTACAATGTATTTGTGGTGACGCGTAACTGTCAACACGTGGATTACTAGCGGTGCATGTTTTATAATACACATGATTGAGTTCTCAAATAACAAAGACAAGAGGGTATGTTTATAACTGACCTCTGTCAGAGGGTCTCACGCCCGTCCACCCCAAAGACTCGATCGTAGGACGAACACAGACACAAAGGTAATGTTTACGTTTGACTGCATTGCACGTCGCCCCGGTCGGGATATTTTTCCCGTTTATTTATACAATTGTTAATATAAAGGGACATGAACCTCAAAATAAGTTGTTCTGTATGCTTAGATATGGTTTTCAGATGTTTATTGAATATTTTATTACAATTTTGGTTATCTAAAACGACAGGAAAACGTGGGGAATACCTACCCCAAAAATGATAAAAATAAACCGTCACATTCTATTTATGGAACACAAAACGAAAGCTGGCCGAAAGCGTGGTTATAATGAACAACAAACTCGCTGACATGACAAGGAATATTAGTTTTCCACATTTTAAGATTATTTTCCAATTTACGATGGTTGACAAATGAAGTTTAAGTCATATTTGTTAATATTTGTTATAAAACAATTAGTATTTAGCGTAAGAATGATAAGTCACAAGTCAAACGAGACTTTTCATTCAACCGGGCACCGCGAAGATAGGTTGTTGACTTATTGCACATATGTACATCACACAAGTATAAAGTGGGAAATTGCTCCCGTCGCTTGCATTTCAGCGTTTCCATTCATATTTACCTACCTTCCCAATTGCGCACGTTACTGACTCTTGACATAGTCTGTTTTCTATCGGAATCAATTTTTGTTCGCTTCACTCACGTTTTAAATTAGTCCGCTAAACCTGCCTATATTATTAGGCTTTTTTTAATTGTTTTTGCCTAATATATATTAGGCAAAAAAAAATGAAAAAGCCTAATAATATAGGCAGGTTTAGCGGACTAATTTAAATACAACGTTATGGCTGTTTTGGTTAATACAAACCACAAAATTTTAATTTTAGTGAAACGCATAATGGAAATGAGGTTTATTTCGTTCCGCTTGTTTTTTGTACGTGTTTATAGATATATATCTTTATTTCCTCCATATATGACGATTACAAAAATAATTCATAATAATGAGTTAGAAAAAGAAGAACATTATATACAAAATATTATTGTCACTGATTACTAGACACTGATGGCACGATGGCCATATAATTTACCAGGATATGTAATTTACATTACAGTCTCTCATATAGTAACTTTATCATAACTGCAATGCTGACTCTGTTCATGAGCATGAACTATTCCCAGACATTATCTTCGACATCAATATATTGTCTACTGCCTAGTATGACTTTTGCCATACTTGTTTCGTCCAGGTCTGAGAATGTAATATAGTTCGTTGTACCAAGTATGCTGATGACATTATGAAATAATTTATCTTTAGTTTCGAAAAGCTTGCAACATTGAATTAAGAAATGAATTATAACATTACTGCCTTGTTGTCCACATAGTTTACACATCACTATTTCGTTGACATATACAAATGACAGCCTTATCATCTCTGCCAATTTCCAAATGTACCTTGGATGTTTTTCGCCAATTTGCCGCAATTGGTGCAATGTAAAGTCTGGTTTGAATATCTGAGTAGACACTAAGTTCATGCCGCTCACCCAGTATAGCCCTCCATTGTTCCTCCTGGGGAAAGTGAATTACATTTGTCACAAATATTTTCCAGTATAATTTCCTAGTCGTGTCTCCATAAAGAAAGAAAACGTCAAAGAATCTACTAATTTTATACTTCTTATGCAGTCGATATCCGGAATAAATCCTGACGTCATAGTTTCATTGATGACGAAATCGTACATACATGCATTAAGAATCCGCTTTCATAGAAATTCCGGATCTCCTCTACTAAGCAGTTTATATAACTCTTAATTATCATAAAACCTCAATATTCCAATTTAAATTAAAAATGGCGGTCAATACAAGAGAAAATACGTATTAAGAAATGCATTAATCACAGCTTCTTGGACTGATTTGTAGGGAAAGTTTTGCAAATATTTTTATTTATGATATATAAATCCAAAAAGGTACATGTAGGTGACAACATACTAATTTATTTTCTTATACATATTACACCATTTTCATCAGCTGTGACCCAGCATTACAGGAATCAATGGCCGCGCTCGTTTGAAGTCACACGAATTAATGTTTGAAACTACCTCGTTGTGTTAACCTTATTCGAATAACATGGACGGTGTATACAGGTACTGTTTTATGAATTTTATCGAAAGGTCAGAGGTCAGCATGTGGTCAGAAGTCATTCAGGTCAGAGGTCAACATGGTCAGAGGTCAGTCAGGTCAGCTTAGTCAGATGTTTCCAAATGTGATCGTCAGTACGGTTACAGTGAGACCCAGCAAACATCTGTCGAAATACATAGACCTGTAGCAATGTGGACACGGAACCACGCCAGGGTAGACAGTAGATTTAGAAACCACGAGAAAACTGCTAAAACACACAAAACATGTTTTTTTATTCCATTATAGAGCGGAACTTACTCAAACATATGAAACATCAGCAAAACAGCCACATAAACATTTGGAAATCAAAACGAAACACGGACTTTTTTCCAGGTTTTATTGTGCAAACAACATAAGCAGTACAATGGTGCTTACTCGACCAATGAATTTGAAACGCTATATACAAAATTTTAACAACATATAAATAAAATATAGTCGATATATCACAGTTCATAGCACATTAGATGGCAAGTCACTTACTCTACGTACATTGTAACATCTTGTTGAGCAGTTGTAATGTTCGAGTTCTAGATATTCTAATACTGAAGTGGTTTACGTCCGCAGAGGAAGTTGTCCTCGGAGCATGCGCACTGTTTACTAGATGTCATTCGTAACTTCTCGGCCGATTTCCAACCTTCCATCTAAAACTGCACAGTAGCGGAATCTGCCGAGAATTTCCGAATGCTGAATTGCGACAATTTCTGACATTATATCATATCATAATATGCAGCTTTTTTATGATAGAAAGCTGAAATTTATGTTTAAATTCAATTCAATGCAAACACGCTTATATTTGATAAATATAAATACAAATCAGCACATGATTACAATCTATTTGATATTTTAATCACTAAAACAGGGTTCACTTTGGACGGATCAATAAATAAAAGTATTCATACGGAAAGTATTAGAAATTCACACTTATCACGACAAAAATAACTTTTGGAATATAACTATAAGTACTTAAGTTGTACTGCATCATGTTTAGCACTGAGAGTGTTAACTAGTACTATTTAGCGCACAGAGTGCTAGCCAGTGCTATCTAGCGCACCGAGTGCTAGCCAGTGCTATAGCACTACTTACCATCTGTAGCTCATCATTTTTGATTTCCGCGCTTACGTATTATTCATTATCTAAGATTAGCTAAAACAAGTCTTGTAAAAAAGTAACGATATCTAAACGACAAAATTTTGGAAAATAAATTATATAGAAATGCAAGTTGTGTTCGGTAAAATAACACAAAATACTGATTGGTAAATGTAAGGACCCAGTGTCTACACCGGGGTTAACACTGTGTTTCTCCGACTCGGTCTTCAGCTCAGTTTTCTATTTAAGCTATATTTATAGAACAAAACATTACTAACTTGCGCTAAATTAAGCATATCTAGTATTTTTTAATTAGAGACTTTCTTGATAAAATGGGAAATGTGTACCTGGAAAGGGCTTTATTATTCATTCTAATACATAAATAATATTACTCTTAAAGCCCTCTCTGTTTTAAATCTTCACTTCGAAAAAAAGGAAGAAACGAAAAGTAAATGAAAAGCAAATCGCATTTGCAAATATAACAAGAACAAAGATCTGTATGAATCAAGTGAACAATTAAGTATATTAATGATCTCCACAACGCCTACGAGAATGAAAAAAACTGGTCCAATAGACATTTGAAAGTTTATACATTTTGTATATAAAACTTTCAAACTTTCGCAAGCTTGCGAAACAAACAACGTCTACAGTAAAATATGCATAGACACTGTTACCTAATACTGTATTTGATCGTTGAACTCCTTCAATGTTTCTATAATTAGACTTTCTTTAAAATGACAATACTCCAATAACAAATTCATTTAAAATCTCCACATATCCTGGCAGATGACCATTCGGAATGTTCCTTAAATAATTCATTTATCTTTATAGAAAATAATTGGTAAATGTTCTATTATTAGCATATTGGCATTTGAAACACTGGGCCAACTTTGGGATCCATTGGGAAGCCTTTGCGCATGCCCATGCAGTAAGCGGTGTCTATCTTGATAGTATTCTCCTTCACTGAGATATCGTGCTCCAAGGTGGCTTTCGTCTTCATCAGACGACACAAGCTCAGCTCGGAAGCCTTCAGACGTTCCTTAAGGATTCTCACTGACTCTCGGATCTCAGCAATCTCCCTCTGTAGTCTGTTTGAATACAAACAATTACAGTTCGAGTGTTCAAACGGCATGTACATTAACAATAATGTAACCTTTTGAAATCTTATAAAATTGAACCGATATCAAACTTTTACTTTCACAAAAAAACATGGTTGACATCTGATTAATGTCTTATGAAAAACAAATCTCATTACAGCACTCTATAATTGATGACGTAGTACTCACGATTTCATGACGGGATCGTTACAAAGCTCGACGTTGATTCGGCGGGTTCTCTCCTCCAATCGGGTCTGGGCTACCTTCATTGGCATTTCCTTGTCTTGGATGGCCTTCCTCAGGAGTTCAATGTTCCTCTCCATGTCGAAGATTTCTTGTAGTGTCTGAAATAAGGTTTGGTCATCTCTTACTTCTGCTGTCCTTATATGAAACTTCAAAACCCTAATCTTTTATGGAACACAATTACTGTTTGCTAGAACGGTTTCATTTCCTGAAAAGTGCCTTGAAACGTAAGTTAGGAACTCAGTATTGAATATCTTTGAGTGGTAGTAGACAATATAATACTGATTTATCAATGACCTTATCTCAATGGTAATCTTACCCTCTGTAAGTGAGCCTGGAGTTTGTTCCTAGCATCTGTTGTCTGCCTGGTTCGACCATTGAAGGAGTTGTTGACGCAGTTGAACTGGTTCCACATGTCATTGGCGCATGCGCGGAGGGTGCTGTCGATTTCTCCTCGTAGACGCTCAGAAGCAGCTCTTTCCTTCTGGGAACGTGCAATGTTTTCTTGTGTGTACCTTACCCAGGAGTCGGGAATGGTGATGCTAAAAATAGAATTATACTGTAGAGTTAGCAGTGATTGTAGTGTATCCGCCAATCAACAAAGATTTGTCATCTGATGACGATTTTGCGTTCTTGTGAGATGCCTATGCATGGTGATTGGATGTACTGTGGATTGATGTCGTTGTGTCTCCTTGTGATTGCGGGAACTATTATCTACTTTAAAGTGATATTCCAGTGAGATATATAGTGTATCCAACGTAGCATCCTGATTTTCAATCGGGGAACATGCCATCCTTTCAGAATACTGCCATTGGTTGAGAGGTGTTATATCACCATTCTCTACACTGGTATGAACCAAATATCTTGTCACACACTCAGTAAAACGCAATTGAGCAAATGTCATTAACGATTTTTATCCAAAAGGAATGAAATCTTTTATTAATCAAATCAATGAACGAATCAATACTTATCTATTTCCATTACAGTTATTTTCAATGTGAATTGCGTAGATTGACTCACGTGTTATCAATCGACTCGATGCCGGGATGGTAGCCGATGCCAGCGGAAGCGTTTCTCAGCTGCTGCATCCTGTCGTCAAGGCCCTGTGCGTGGTGCTTGTCCTTGGCGTCGATCTCCAGGGTGTGTTGAGCGGCGCGGTTCATTCTGGGAACGGAAGTACGTCATTATATCAATTACTCGGAGACACTTGAACTCTTCAGATTACACGTGATTTCTAATTCTGTTCCTTTATGTTTTACATATTTTGATAATTTAAGTGTAATAGAAGTTTTCGTAGTCGAGAGAAAAAAAGAGATCTATGACTTAAGTAACTGCTACATCATCAGAGAAAAAAATAGCTTCAGACACCAATATACATATAATGCCCTGATAACCCTTGAAGGTAGTAGGTATCCAGAAATAACCATTTGTATGACTCACTTGAGCTGGACGTAAGCTTTATCCAAAACCTTCTTCATCTTTGCCTGACACTTCTTGATGACGTCAACTTCCTGTAACATCAATGACACAACTCTGACGGGGATACTGAATATGACATGTATCAGGATAGCTACTCAAACTAATTTAAGTTCATGTTGTATTGTAAATCAAACCTAGTATCCACACTTTGTTTTCAAAGACGTGTCACCCATAACATGCTTAACTGAAATGTACGATTGTCTCCCTTACATTGTTGACGTATCTTTATATACTATTTGTTGTTTCCATGTATTCTTAAGGATATTTGTAAACTATCACCTTGACAAAACTTCTCTCGTTTTTGCCTTATGCATGTTCATGTCTTGTGGCAAAATTTGAAAATGCAAATACATCTTTAACTTATCATAGATTGCCGACAAATAGTATTTTTTCACTATCAAAAACAGGAGAAGACGATTTAGTATTTTTCTTCAGTTACAAAAATTACTTACTTTACACCATTACCACCATTGAAAAGTTTGAGCTTTTAATTCTACGTCAAGTTAAGAATATAAAAAATAATTAATTGCATCCCGAAAAAATTCCGACGCACTATATCCTATATGGAATGAAGTACTGATTGCGCATGCACCAAAGGCAAAGTGAAAAAATATATATTATTTTTGTGTTAATTAGACATACATAGACACGATTGAACACCAATTATTGTTCAAATGATGAATATCATTCATGCTCTGTCGGCGGTGGAGCATCTTTAACTTATCATAGATTGTCAAAAGACAAGAAAGTTTTCAGACCTTGAGTTCTACATGCGCCATTAACGAAGTTCCGGTCGCCGATTTTCAGTTTGATAATGAGCATGTGTTCCCATGGCTTATTGGAAACCATGATCATGCTTAGCCATAATCAACGATTATCTACAGAAATGACAAAAAAATGTTTATTTTGTTGTGTACCTTGATGAGCTGCTTCTCTACGTCATCATGAACGAGATCGATACCCTGACGTTTCTCTCTGTGCATGAGACATTCCTCCGAGATGTGGAGTGGGTTAGCTGTGTCAGCCAAGGCCTTCTCTAGAGTGCGGCGATACTCCTGCAAATCAACATTACATATCATGAAACGGACTATAGCTGATATATCTTTCTTTATGAAATAAACCATAGAAGGCCTTTACCAAACTATAGAGGATCAGTGTAATCTTGAATATTTAAATGAAACGAGCAATACAGGAACATTGGCTCTTTAAGAAACAGACTATAAAATCAAGTAACAATGTGATGGGATGCTAAATAGAATAAGTTCACGTTAGATTAAAGATACATCTTTTTATATTGACTATAGGAAGAACGTAATAAAGAAGGAATGGTAATGATTGAAATGTTTTCAATAAAGGGCCTCAGTCAGGCATGTGTTTGAATAAAACATCTGGAACAGCAGAGGTTCAGTAATTATCAGAAATTAGAAAAAGAAGTAAGACATTGTGTAGATACACGATATATAACACGTTTACTTTTGTTAGAATTAAAGATTGATAGTTAGACCAACTGATTGTTACAGTTTTACACGAGGAATGAGGTATTCTCACCAGACAGTTAAACAACACATACGTTAAAGGAACTGGTGCAATGGTAAATAACACAGGAGCTTGCTTGATATATAGAATACCTAACTGTAAATTAGTTACCTTGATAAATAGAATAGCTAAGCTGTTCATTAGATATCTTGAAATTGTCTAGCGTACTGTTCATTAGTTACTTTAATATATAGAATTGCTAAACTGTTCATTTTTACCTTGATATATCGAATAGCTAAGCTGTTCATTAGATATCTTGATATATCGAATAGCTGAACTGTTCATTAGTTATCTTGATATATCGAGTAGCTAAACTGTTCATTAGTTATCTTGATATAAAGAATAGCTAAGCTGTTCATTAGATATCTTGATATATCGAGTAGCTAAACTGTTCATTAGTTATCTTGATATAAAGAATAGCTAAGCTGTTCATTAGATATCTTGATATATCGAATAGCTAAACTGTTCATTAGTTGTACCTTGATATACAGAATAGCTAAACTGCGCATTAGTTATACCTATAGGTAGTCTAGCTAACAGTTCATTTTTACCTTGATATGTAAAATAGCTAACTGTTCATTAATCACCTTGATTTATAGAATAGCTAAACTGTTCATTAGTTAACTTGAGATTGTGTATCTAACTGTTCATTTTTCCTTGATATATAGAATAGCTAACTGTTCATTAGTTACCTTGGGATTGTCTAGCTAACTGTTCATAAGCTACTTTGTAACTAAAATAGCTAACTTTCATTAGTTACCTTGATATATAGAATAGTTATCTTGATCTATAGAATAACTAACTGTTCATTAGTTACCTTGATCTATAGAATAGCTATCTATAGAATAGCTAAATGTTCATTAATTACCTTGATATATAGAATAGCTAAACTGTTCATTAGTTACCTTGGGATTGTCTAGCTAAATGTTCATTAGTTACCTTGATATATAGAAGAGTTATCTTGATCTATAGAATAGCTAAATGTTCATTAGTTACCTTGATATATAGAATAGCTAAACTGTTCATTAGTTACCTTGGGATTGTCTAGCTAAATGTTCATTAGTTACCTTGATATATTAAAATAGCTAACTTTCATTAGTTACCTTGATATATAGAATAGTTATCTTGATCTATAGAATAACTAACTGTTCATTAGTTACCTTGATCTATAGAATAGCTAACTGTTCATTAGTTACCTTGATATATAGAATAGCTAAACTGTTCATTAGTTACCTTGGGATTGTCTAGCTAAATGTTCATTAGTTACCTTGATATATAGAAGAGTTATCTTGATCTATAGAATAGCTAAACTGTTCATTAGTTACCTTGATCTATAGAATAGCTAACTGTTCATTAGTTACCTTGATATATAGAATAGTTATATTGATCTATAGAATAGCTAACTGTCCATTAGTTACCTTGATATATAGAATAGCTAACTGTTCATTAGTTACCTTGATATATAGAATAGCTAACTGTTCATTAGTTACCTTGATATATAGAATAGTTATATTGATCTATAGAATAGCTAACTGTCCATTAGTTACCTTGATATATAGAATAGCTTACTGTTCATTAGTTACCTTGATATATAGAATAGCTAACTGTCCATTAGATACCTTGATATATAGAAGAGTTATCTTGATATATAGAATAGCTAACTGTCCATTAGTTACCTTGATATATAGAATAGCTAACTGTCCATTAGTTACCTTGATATATAGAATAGCTAACTGTTCATTAGATACCTTGATATATAGAATAGCTAAACTGTTCATTAGTTACCTTGGGATTGTCTAGCTAAATGTTCATTAGTTACCTTGATATATAGAATAGTTATCTTGATCTATAGAATAGCTAAATGTTCATTAGTTACCTTGATCTATAGAATAGCTTACTGTTCATTAGTTACCTTGAGATTGTCGGTTTCTGTAGCCATGGCGTTAATCTCATTGTTAAGTTCGCTTTTCCAGAAAGCAATGTCATAGACTCGCTCCCCTGGGGAAAGAAAGCAAGCACCCAAAAATGCCAATTGTTATTGTCGCACCATGTTTGACCTTTAACCAGGTTTTTTTTACATATATCTGTCAGCGCTTTCGAAAAATTGATGCCAAAATCTCTCTAAAAAAAACTTCGTTTTTTAATAAACACGAAAACAAATTTCGTTTTTTTTTCTCAGCGCAACACAAAATTTGAAAAAAAAACCTGGGATCATTAATTTATTAGAATGATGAACAAAACACACAACAAAAATATTAATATGTATTATTCTCCTATTCTATCACCAAACTGTCATGCAATCCACATTATTAGAAACATCACCTACAGTTAGCCAACCAAGGTACCTTGAGATTTTGCGTTTCATTTGCAACTATTCCTATTTCCTGGTTGATTTCGCTCTTCAAGAAAGCTATGTCGGTTACTCTCTCACCTGTGGATTGTAATTGTATCCAGATTTTACTTGACACTTTCAAAATCAATCTATGAATGTTGCTTTAAAGCGTTTTGAGCCAAAAGCCAAATGAGTAACCAGTGATATTTTGCAAGCCTATAACTCATTACTGTGCTGCAATTGAACAAAACTAATGTCATTAATTGTTGTTATGTACCCTGGCTAACTGTCAGTCTCACTGTGGATATGTAATTTGTGAAGCTGCTTGTAAAATTCAGTAAAATATGAGAAAAATGTATATTTCTGGAGAAGACATAGAACTCGTGTGAATTGCATTAATGGAATCAAATAATCATGCCATCGTGTTCAGTTGTGAATATGCCAGGTACTCCAACAGTGTGTTTGGCAAAATCGGACCAGCAAATAGCGCAGGAGCCTATTGTAGTAAATGCAAATGGCTGCTCTAAATGGTGGATCACAAATATAGCATATAACAAGCCATCTCAATTGATACAAATGTTCTTATAGACACCATAAAGTACTCTGAACATGACAAGAAGACTCTTCACGAAAAAAATAGTTCAACCGATCTGTTTGGGGCCAAAAATGCAAATTTCCGGAAAGAGCCTCAAAGTCCACATTTTAACAATTTTTTTCGTAAATAGTCTTCTTGTCATGTTCAGAGTACCTTATAGTGTATATTAGAGCACTTGTATCAATTAAAATGTCTTCTGATATGCTATATTTGTGATCCGCCATTTAAAGTAGCCATTTGCATTTACGACAATAGGCTCCTGCGCTATTCGCTGGTCCGATTTTGTCAAACAAACTGTTGGAGTACCTGGCATAGTCACTACTGAACACGATAACATGCTTATTTGGTGCCATCAATGCAATTCACACGAGTTCTATGTCTTCTCCAGAAATATACATTTTTCTCTTATTTTACTGAAATTTACAAGCAGCTTCACAAATTACTTATCAACAGTGAGACTGACAGTTAGCCAGGGTACATACCAACAATTAATGACATTAGTTTTTGTTCAATTGCAGCACAGTAATAAGTTATAGGCTTGCCAAATATCACTGGTTAAAGCCATTACATGAACCTTAAAGCGTTTTGAGCCAAATAAGTCAAGTCTTGTTGGACAAATGTTAACTCCGGTAGGAAAAAACCGCATCTCAATATCTTATATCATTATCCTACTCCTGTCTGTGAAGCCATATTCTTAACGTCAGATACTAGATAACTGCTTATTTCAAGTGTCTTCTTTTGTTCTTTTTCTCATTTCATATTTTTACACTGCATGTTATGAAGATATGACATCAGTTAGAAGAGTTTACACGTTCTAACATGAATCAGTGACAAAATACTTCTGTAACAGGATTTGTTGAAAATCTGCCGTTATGTCATTTCGGGTGTTAGAGTTACCTCCCTTGTGAACAGGTATTCACTGTTACGTCATCTCGGACGTTAGAGTTACCTCCCTTGTGAACAGGTTTTGACTGTTACGTCATCTCGGACGTTAGAGTTACCTCCCTTGTTAACAGGTATTGAATGTTGCTTAGATTTACCTCCCTTCTGAACAAGTATTGACGGTTACGTCATCTCGGATGTTAGAGTTACCTCCCTTTTGAACCGGTATTGATGCTACGTCATTAAATTGAGTTAGACATTGTGTCGCATATTTATGACGTTGCAAGTATTAACTCATCATGTAGCAACTCAATAATAGATAATCCAGTAAAGACAAAAATGTTGATGGTTTTGAATTCTTCCTCCGCACTTACCTAACTTCTTGGTGATGTCATTCTGCCTGTTACGTGTGCGCGCGTCCGTCTCTTTGACAGTTCTCCATGCGTCGGCTCTGAGACGCTCGGCGAAGGATCTCTCCTTGTCGGACATAGAATAATTCATGTTGTTTGATAATCCCCAGTCGTTGGTAGTGTATCGGGAATACAGGGCATTCCTGGAGACATATAACATATTACCCCAAAGATAAATTTGAACTCTTCTAACAAGAGAACTGGATCAGTCCATAGTGAATGTCCAGGGAGGTAGGGTTTGTTTTATTTGAGCCCTGACAAATTCTAGTGTGAGGTGACCATTAACCAACCTTAAAATTCAACATCGCAAATTACCAAACAATTAAAGAAATGCTCTCATAGAACATAGCTACTTAATATTTTAATGCATTTTGTCATATAGAACATAGAAGTATCAAAGATGTTTTGAAAATTAATGAGTTGAAATCGATCACGTATACATGTTCTTACCTGGCCGGGTTGTAGTATGTGGCGGCATGTCCCAAATCCAGAGATCTTCCTGCGTATCCAAGGTGACGAGAAATGGTCTTGTCGGAAACATATGGCAACATTTTCATGTCTCCCCCTGGTGTGACGCTGCGCGTGCGCAGAACAGATCCACTGTCGAAGTATCGTGGAGTACTACATACAAATGAAAAAAACAAAAACATTTTTGGGACCTTTTAATTGTAAATTGCATGTTATTGCCACACTTCATGTCAAATGTCTTAAAGGATAAACATTAATACTCCCGTCATCGAAAATACCCCGGATATATCACTGTACATTTCTGTTTCTACGTATCCAATGACTTTTCTTAGTTGAAAAGGTTTATTTCAACAAAACCATTTATTCAACAGTCCTTAAACTAGTGTATCGCTTGGTGTCAGATATATAAGAAACGTTTTATTTACCTTTCAATTTGAATGTTGACGGTTTGTTTGACTAAGACATTGTTAAACTATGGACAATCCTGGTCAAGCACTTAAGTATATCACAAAGCGTCCTATCCTATTTTAGGATTAAATTCAAGTGACATAGACAAGACAGATTTCCTCAACATATTTCTATACCTGAGACTGAAATTAACGACTAAAATGGTCCTTTGGATTTCAATAACCAAATACTCATCTAAACGTGGACCACGGCAGTGTCATGTTTTCACTAGAAAGTAGACCGTGTATACACTTGGGATTTAACCACCGAGAAATTCCATAAGGGTATACTATGATATGTTTAAAAATGTCTTATACAGACGTTGTGTGTATTCTTAAGTTAGGTGATCTTGAGTTAATGGCTTTATTACTATGGGGCCAAGAAACGGGTCATCCTTGTAAGTAAAGACATATGACCAAGGTTTTTTTTATAGAGCATTTTACTGTGTAGATGGTATTATACCTGGAATCTACTTAATAAACTATTCTGAAATGAAAAATAGCAAAGGACAGTTTTTTTTAATCTCCCTTATCTTTTGTTATCTGACTTGATATGCTTTGTGTGTCATCCCTATGGATTATTAAAAAGTGTCACAAAGTCGTGAAATTTTTATCA
The DNA here is from genome assembly GCF_041381155.1 of Argopecten irradians. Classification (NCBI taxonomy): domain Eukaryota; kingdom Metazoa; phylum Mollusca; class Bivalvia; order Pectinida; family Pectinidae; genus Argopecten; species Argopecten irradians. The sequence continues at coordinate 42,388,562 of NC_091141.1, read as the reverse complement.
TTCACTGTAAATTTTACATTGTAAATTCACTATTTAATTTTGAAGATTTGATACCTGCCTTTGTACCAGTAAATGTAGATTCAGTATGCCTGTGTTAGGCTTGTCCAGTCAGAACCTACCTAATGAAAGGTTGGTATTCGATTTCATGTTTAACATGATGTGATTAATGAACATTCGATGTACATTGTAGGGTTTAGTTACCACAAAGCAAACCTTTAGTACACCTGTTACCGTCGGCATTCCACTTGTTTCCTATCGCCTAGTAACTAGTAGAAGCGGTAGAACGATGCTTTGGAGATTAAACATGTTTAATGTATCCATGGAAAACATTATCATCTGTTACTTTGGAGCTGAGGTAAGGTTATCACCAGGGAAATTCTAAAGTTATGGAACTTGTTTTATGATTTCCAGTGACTGATTTTAAGTGAAGGGATTTCCTGAAGTTAGGGCATGTTCATGGTACCTGCCTACTCCTTTGAACAAAGTACTTGAAGTGCAGAGGAATATATAGCTTTCCACAATGTTATGATTTCTCTTATTCTACTTAATCTACGTAACCATCGTATGTTGTGGTGATAAATCAAGACGCTCCACCACTGACAAATAGTATTTTTCCTGAATAAAAAACCGGAGCAGACAAATCAGTATTTTTCTTCAGTTACATAAGTTTCTTACTTTACACCATTACCACCAATGAAATGTTTGAGCTTTTACTTTTATTTCAAGATAAAATTTCAAAAACTGTTAATTGCATCCCAAAAAAAACCATGGCACCATGTTCTATATGGAATGAAGTACTGATTGCGCATGCGCCAAATGCAAAACAAATTATTTCATATTATTTTTTGTGTTAATTAGACATATATATATATACATGATTACACCCAATTATTGATCTAATGAAGAGTATAATTTACGCTTTGTCGGCGGTGGAGCATCTTTAACTGAAATAATTGAAAATATGATGAAAAGAACGAGTACCCACCTGTTTAAAAAAACTACACGTATTTCATTTCAAATTCAGAGCATGATAGTGTTCTCTCACCAGCTGCCAAACCACACCAGTTCAACAGATGGGACGAAATAGTAATCATCAAACATAGAGTATTTTTGCTGACTTTTACTCAAATTACATTTTCAAGCGAATTTTTGCTGACTTTTACTCAAATTACATTTTCAAGCGAATTTTATTCACTTTTACGATGGTAGATTGTTGCGTTGACTTAAACTATTTAATATATTGAATTCGTTTGTTATCATGGTTAGCGATTTTGATGAAAATTTTCTGACAGTTATACATGTATATTGCATGAATATTTCATTACGGTATCCTACCCTTTTACCAATATATAGATTTTTAGTTTATTTGATGATACTGAACTAATTTGTGCCACTCAATTCTCTGATAGGTATATATCACACATATATATACACAATCCCGTGAATATTTCATTATGACAACCTATCTTTTTTCCAAAGAACATTCAAGTTCTTGATTAACGATTTACTTACATGGCATTCATTTTCAAAAACAAAGCTTGGCTTTCGATATGAAATCGAGATACTCTTATTCATTTGAATAATAAATGCAGTTTTAGCCATAAAATACGAATCGCGACAAATAACCAAGTCATGTGCAACAAAGTGTGATATTTAGATCTAATTTATAGGACATGACTATACATATGGTACTGCTTTGTAATGTCTGTCCGTATCGTTCACGGATGGTAGCTCTGGTAATTAGGTATATACGATCTACCCTCATCAAAGGAATTGTGGGCTTGAGTTTGCATTATCAGATGTGTAAACTTCATTCTAATTGTTTCTCAGTGTATCTTAGTTATCTAAAATGGCAGATGGCTGGTGGTTGCATCAGCTGGAAACGTAGCGTTATAATTAGGTATGTCACAAGAGTTTGTCTTGCTTTTAACAATGGCATATCGACAAACGTCTTCTGGCTGAAGTAAGGAACTAACTTATAATACGGAGCCTTACAGCTGCTTCTTTGATATTGAACACTAAAGTTGAGACTTGGCCATTAAGTATCACTAGTTTCTATATATTACCTGTAGAGTAAAGCTTACCTTAACATTATTTTCAGTGTAATTCCAAATGTGAAAAGTTCTAAGCTTAAGGGCGTTATACATTTGATTTTCGTGTGTAATATTGTTATTAATGTTTATCTCTACTTATAAACTGTACAGTATTAATCCTATAAAGTATGATAAATACTTTTCTGTGTTTCGAAGGCATTTCCAATTTATGTTCCATTATTGAAACAATAAATTTATAAGGCATGTATCCGAGCTCACTGGAGCAAAACAGTGACAATGGAGAATCCAATATTTATTTCGGCATGCCATGGGCCTACTGGAATAACATTTTAAATATTTATGGAATTGGTTGTCACCATACATTCATGGTAAATGGTACCCTCTCTCGGGATAACTTAATGAGAATTTAATAGGTATATTGATAGGATCTTTTATACCAGCATCGGTTCTCTAATTACTACGTGATAATTATTTAGCCATATTTTAAAATGTTTGAGTTTAGTTTTACAGCAAAACTAAAACTTTCCAATCCATGACGTATGAATTCCCTTCTATGTCATAATGTACGTATACAACGGTAACAATTTGATCAGTGCTCTTTGATTGTGACGTATAATTGGTAAACCAAGTCCCCTGAACGCCTCATTTCGGGGGTTTCATAACCTCCTGACGGTTTTCTGTTTAAGTATCTCTAACTGCACTGAATAGATATGTACGATGTGATAATGCTATGAATGTGTAAGCTAAAGGGAATTGACATTATCCTTCTTTCTTTTAAATCATGTTTTCCTTATTTTGAAATAATAATGACATTGAACTATGGAGGACAAATAATACGTCCTGGTGTTTAGAAAACATATCACAAGGTAAAGATGAAAGAAAATGTAGTTATTGAACATGGAGAATGGAGACAGATTGGGACCACGCACTAAACCTCATGGCTACATATCCAGAACTGAAGAATTCATAATTACCATATGGTGTTCAATAAATAAATGGGATATACCCAATACGGGTATTATTTCTATACAACACACTCAAGGCACACTTTATATTGTGAGCCCTTTAATTTGCTGTCTTCCTTTTTTAAGTTTGGGTATATATAGAAACGCTAGTTTGGTTTTAAATTTTGACGGTTACCAGAAGCATTAAATTTGATAGATATAAACTAACTTCAATAAAAAAAAATGCAACTTATTGAATGAACACATTTGCCATATTAAAGACAGGTCACCATGGAAAACAGAATCGGCAACGGCAGCTTGAAATGTTCAATCAATATCACGTGTTTTTGTTATAACAAAAAATTGACATACATCGAACATTCAGTCATATCTTGATTAAATGAGAATGATTATCAGAATACAGCTATACAACATAACCAGGACAATGTGATAATTGATTCTTTCCGTTGTGTACAATAACATATGGAGATAAAATTACTTACCGACTCATTTTAACTGTCCTTTTAGAATTGATCCGAAGGCAAACAATGTAATGTTGTAAAACAACCGGCTGATCACTTAACGGAAGAGCGTTGTAACTATAGAGATGAGCCTAGCAACTGTCACGTGCCACTCCTCACCATCCACAAGTCCTAGAAAGTAAAAATCACTTTGTATATCTAATAGATGAAATGAATTATGAGTAAGACATACTATCGCTCCAGCGTACAGACACACACTGAATATCAGCCCGAGGTTACTGTGCAAACACAGTCGTTAGTTACCAGGCTTTAGACTGATTACTAAGACTAAGAGTTTAATGTGACTGTGTATACTAGTGCATTTGTGATTATTGTTTGAACAATCCCCTGAAAGAGAAAGCGCTATTGCATGACGTGGAGTAGAATTGGGAGATTTACAGTTCAAAGGTGTATTGGAGAGTATTAATCGTTTTCACTGTGTAAACGGTACTTGGTGCGGGTAAAACCAGTTGCGGGTGGCAGTACGAGGGCATTCATGCATCACAAATGGAGGTTATACAGTTGTATATTTTACCACACATTATGTATATTGCTAAATAAAGAGCATATGGAAATCGACACAGACTTGATCTTGCCTTTGTCGGATTTCAGTATTTGAGTCCTCATACCTACGTAAAGCTCTCGTGAATATTAATAATAAAGGTAAAAGTGAAATCAATTTGAAAGTAAACATGTGAACTAAAATATCGATTTTTACAACCGAGATTTTGTTACCAACAATTTCATTACAGGGTTTACTGATATCAATAGAATCCCCGGATGTGGAATTGTCGACAGTCTGAAGTAGGCAAAGTAAATATATGCTCAGGTTTAACGGATGTAAAATAGCATTCAGACCAAAACACAGACGTCAATGATAGTAACGTAAATGTAGGAATGTAATGGAGCAATGTACCCACGATATGTATTAGAATGGTTGTTTTTAAGACAGACCGAGCTACATGTATTGATAAATCAACAAGTGTAACGGTATGTACCGTAAGAATTGAGTTATTGATAAATCAACAAGTGACACGGTATGTACCGTAGTGTTACAAATGAACACACTGCCAGATCCCACCCAAAATACTCATGATAACTTAAAAGGTCTTTTTTGTTTACACCTAACAAGATCGATATTATAACGAGTAAAATAAAAATTCACCTCAGAATAAATAAAGCAAACATTCACTTATAAATGAACTCAATACATACGAGATTTGTATCGATTTCTAGTAATATATGTATGTTTCTAAGATGGTCGCAACGTGTTAGCCAAATTTACAGTAAAATTAAACACCAAGTGTTAGTATAGCAACCATAATGGCAGACCACGCTTAATTTGAAGTAAACTTAGAGTTCTGACGTCAGAATCCTTATTTGAAATATATTTAGTAAGTTGGATACTTTTTAGATTATACTTAAACCATCAGATTTACAACAACAGCTAATTTGTAGGTCCGACATAAAAGGACCCAAGTAGTTCTTAGCTCCATGCATTGTATAGGATCGCTAACAAAAGTGCATAGGCACAAGCGAACAATGATCTTATTTTACTTTAACTGTTTTCCTGTCGCCAATAAAGTTGAGCTTGTTCATTTTGATTTATGTCCGGAGGTTTTTTTTTTTTTTTGGTTACAAGTCATTCCTAAGGATTGCTTGAAAAAACAGACAATTAGTTATATGTAAAACAGAATATAAAACAGAGAACTACAATGCTCACAGTCAGTTGTAAATTGAAAACCAACTCAAGCGGTTGACATTGTAGGAAGGTTTTAAATGGGGCCTGATGAAGGAGTGGGTTTTATATGTTACCCCCAACTTAGAGTACAAAGTTAGCGGGGGACATGTCACTCAGTTCAAGTTTCGTGCATATCTGAGTCAATGAATCTAAATTTCATGTCGAGATGTACCCTGTCGACATGTCTTTTTATACAAAAGACTTTTAGAACTTTTTAATTTAGAACGGTGAAGCCAAAAGTAATGGTGCTACAGGCTGAAAGTGTTGACGCTACTTGAATATTATGAAGGATACCTCTTATCGCAAAAGTGTGTAGACTTAGCTTGAAATTGGACGTTTTTTATAAGTAATACGAACACAAAGTAGTAATAAAACAATTATTAATATCGATCAAATGTTGATACAGACAATGAAGTAAGAATCACAATACGAATATATAACTTCAATTTCTCTTCTTTTGATACGTTTTTAAATTTCGATATTGATTTAATCGGCTTAATTTCCGTGTCAATTCACTATTGATCATAACTGCTCATACATTTATTAAATTAATAATGATTTAATTTACTTTATAATGTGTTTTCTGTGCTACTTGACAGCAGTTCACCTGATTAAACAATGTCTATGACAGGTTCGCGCTAGGTTTGCGTGCTCTCAACAATTATGTCGAAGAAATGAGAGTCTAAATATTTTCAGTTTAAGAACTCCATAATCAACTGCTTGCATGATCTATTAAAGAAATGAATAGAATTTTTTACACCTGGTCTTGAATGCCATTTAACCAAAGGGACACTGATTACTTAAAACACAGGTAAGGAAAGGTCAAAAGTTAGACCACAATGATCAACTAAACAGATGAATGTCCTAATAAAAACCGTTTGGATTTTAAATCGGAACATCTACGTGCTTGCATTCATTTTAGTATTTAGGGAAAATCCTGTGAGATATCAAGCGTAACGCCTTTGGATGTTGGCGACACGCTTACTGGTTCCTTTCTATATTGAATGTTCCTAATGGTAATGGTGTAAACTATGTCAGCATTGTTATGATAGACAACCGCTAATACAATTAAGTCCTCCATTTAAAATGAAACAATAACCCTTTGGATACTCCGATCATTTCTATAAAACTACTTTTATATTTCACGAATTCAATAAGTGTATATTAAAAGTATTGTAAACCAATTGACTCCGTTTTTTAAGCTTAATGGATTCTCTGCTGGTTTTTTCAGCATGTATTTCCGTCAAATCAACAATCGACAAAGATTAAGTGGATGATTTTTGTGATACGCACTTGTTGAACTTAAAAATGATATACAAGAACCCCCAGAACCAAGACAAAGGGAGACAATCTATCTATTAATAACTCCACATGTATGGGACAAGAGTTGATGAAACCACATAGTAATCCGAGAGTACATTAGAAGGTTTTATAAAACAACTGTTAACGCCATGCAAACGTGAAATCAATGTTTTAAAAGTCAAACTAGGTCGACGTAATCAAAATTAACCACAGAAGTCCATATAGTCCATGTGTTTTTTGGAGACATCGTTAAATATTGCAAACACATTTTACTGCTGCCACAAGGTTATTTTAAGTGATCTTTATTTAGTTATTTTCCTTACATTTTTCAAATACACGCACAAACTAATAAGAGAATTAACATATTTGACTCATATAATTGATCAGTCTGTGATATTACACAATAATACAACGGTCACAGCACCAGGCGTTCAGCAATAAAAAGCGTCATTCATTGATACCAACTGCTTTAAAGATTTTCCACCAGACTCTGATAATACCAAACTACTAAGTGTGTCAGGAAGTAGACATATTTTGTTGTGTGTCACAGAGGGTCTGAATCTACCACTACAAAACCCAAATGTCTTACCAATACTGAAAAGTTAACACCTAGCCACAGTCAAAAACTCATAAAGGGAAAACAAAATTCTGGTGCTTTAGCATATGTTACTATCTATAATGGTGCTTTAGCATATGTCACTATCTGTACTGGTGCTTTAGCATATGTCACTATCTGTACTGGTGCTTTAGCATATGTCACTATGTACTGGTGCTTTAGCATACTATGTAGTTTAGCATATGTCACTATCTGTACTGGTGCTTTAGCATATGTCACTATCTGTACTGGTGCTTTAGCATATGTCACTATCTGTAATGGTGCTTTAGCATATGTCACTATCTGTAATGGTGCTTTAGCATATGTCACTATCTGTAATGGTGCTTTAGCATATGTCACTATCTGTACTGGTGCTTTAGCATATGTCACTATCTGTACTGGTGCTTTAGCATATGTCACTATCTGTACTGGTGCTTTAGCATATGTCACTATCTGTACTGGTGCTTTAGCATATGTCACTATCTGTACTGGTGCTTTAGCATATGTCACTATCTGTACTGGTGCTTTAGCATATGTCACTATCTGTAATGGTGCTTTAGCATATGTCACTATCTGTACTGGTGCTTTAGCATATGTCACTATCTGTACTGGTGCTTTAGCATATGTCACTATCTGTAATGGTGCTTTAGCATATGTCACTATCTGTAATGGTGCTTTAGCATATGTCACTATCTGTAATGGTGTGCTTTAGCATATGTCACTATCTGTAATGGTGCTTTAGCATATGTCACTATCTGTACTGGTGCTTTAGCATATGTCACTATCTGTAATGGTGCTTTAGCATATGTCACTATCTGTAATGGTGCTTTAGCATATGTCACTATCTGTAATGGTGCTTTAGCATATGTCACTATCTGTAATGGTGCTTTAGCATATGTCACTATCTGTAATGGTGCTTTAGCATATGTCACTATCTGTTATGGTGCTTTAGCATATGTCACTATCTGTAATGGTGCTTTAGCATATGTCACTATCTGTAATGGTGCTTTAGCATATGTCACTATCTGTACTGGTGCTTTAGCATATGTCACTATCTGTAATGGTGCTTTAGCATATGTCACTATCTGTAATGGTGCTTTAGCATATGTCACTATCTGTAATGGTGCTTTAGCATATGTCACTATCTGTAATGGTGCTTAGCATATGTCACTATCTGTACTGGTGCTTTAGCATATGTCACTATCTGTAATGGTGCTTTAGCATATGTCACTATCTGTACTGGTGCTTTAGCATATGTCACTATCTGTAATGGTGCTTTAGCATATGTCACTATCTGTAATGGTGCTTTAGCATATGTCACTATCTGTAATGGTGCTTTAGCATATGTCACTATCTGTAATGGTGCTTTAGCATATGTCACTATCTGTAATGGTGCTTTAGCATATGTCACTATCTGTAATGGTGCTTTAGCATATGTCACTATCTGTAATGGTGATTTAGCATATGTCACTATCTGTAATGGTGATTTAGCATATGTCACTATCTGTACTGGTGCTTTAGCATATGTCTGTAATAAGTGACGTAAAAGGAAATAGGGTGTCCATTTACACTAACACGCGTCCGATTCAAAAGGTAAATACCTCAAGGTTTTAAAAAGACAGACAGAGGAAGAACGCCAATTATAAACTTTTATAACAGAAGGTTGGTGAGCAATCAATTTTGATTCTTTTTAAATGACTATGTGCACGTATTTTTATAACGACCGTGAGTTTTTTCTTCAGAATTCAAATCACCATTATATTCCATCAGCTGGAAGTCCAACCACAAAACCTGTCCATGGTTTCAAAACGTGTCATTGAGATCATATTTACTTTCCTAACCAAGTTACTAAGTGGTAATATGGAATTGGCCCAAAGTTGTCAGACACGTGCTAACAATGAGTTTTAATCTTGTAAGCCAAAAAGCATTAGTACCGTACGAAGTGCAGTCTGCATTACATGTCTACGTGTATATATTGCAATTTGCATGACCGAACGCGCCTTTTTACAGAACGCGGGTACTTCCGTTGGCATTCATTGGTCGTTGGATGTATTGTCGCGCCTGGAGACGGCTAACGAAAAGTTCATTCACTTTGGACTTTCTGGTGTATAAAGCTTTGACAATACGTCATCAAATAACACAGCGGGTCTAATCAACTCTCTATCGAACCACTGTTATATAACAATTATATCTCCTGAATAGCCTTCCGCTGGTTCAAACTTTCATATAGGCCTAGGTAAATTCCACTCTCGACGCTTCATTCTTTTTCCTTTCTTTATTAATTTCAAAAGCGCCAGTAAGAAGGAATAATGCGAGCAAGAGGACCTAAGACTCTAGTAAATGTCATCAATTAAACTTATAATCGGCTATAGTTTCACTGATATATTTCAAGTCTATATGACCTTCCATTGTTGAAGGTAATTCAATATTGGATTGGTGCCATATCGCTTTCATTAAGCCGCAGGTAAAGTCGTCAAGCCACAATAAAGTACCTTGGTAACTGAATATGGTCAAAGCTATTAAATTACATACAATTAAACTTACATATAGAAATGGTACCTTAATTGAAATGCTCTACAGAGAGCATGTGTAGGGAAAGATCTTTGTTATAATGTGTAATGGTCTATTAAGTAAGGATCTACTTAACATTGTTATAGTTGACTTGTTTGTTAAAAATCGGATATAGTTAAAACACTCTATTGTCGTAATTTGTTGCTAGAACAAATTGTCTCTTTCCTTATTAATTAGGAAGCATGGGCAATAATTAACTCAGTGAATGATCAATGCATTGTTTAACGAGCGGATATGTCATGTCACGATTTCCTCTCTTCCATTGAGCATTGACTTATTTTGGGTGATTTCATATATATGTTTGTTCCACATAACCAAGGGTACAGGAGATCTGATGAATGAGAAAAGTCTCCTGTGTGATCTATATTGTCTGAGAAATGAAAACTGGTCGACTAGCTGAAATATATTTTGTAAATTTAAGCTGTTATATGTGATTGACTATTTTCAGCAAGTTACATTTTTAATTAAAAATGTTATTACTTATATAAATTGTACCTATCATCATTACATTAAAGGACTATTGAATTATTTAGCACACTTCGTGGTACTTACAAAACCTTTTTTTATCTACATAGTGTGAATACATATTCTGTGTATGACAAGAATATTAATATTCTACCCGACAGTCAATAGTAGATAATAGCATTATACCACCACAAACTTTGCTGAGATTGCAAATTTACTTAATGAAGTGTGAGATCAGTCTATCTACATAATAATGTGTAGTAGACTTGTTTAACGTTAAATGTGATTATTCCTAGCTGACGGTCCACAAACCTATAAATATTACTACCATTGTCTACAACATTATAACTACATTAAGCTATGTACAACGTCAAACCTTGTGGATGTGTAGTGCCTATATCAATCCTCGGCTGCCAGAAGACTTTCCTCAGCATAGCGCCATTTAAACGGATAGATTTCAATCAATTCAATTCGCCATTATAAACCTTAGATATCCACTGTGTCTGTAAAGTTTATTTGAATCATATTAGGGTCAGTAGTCCTTATCTATAACTCATGCTAACCTAACAGGGCTTTGGATAACTTGTTCTCTATCTATTGTCATTATCTGGGACCTAATCTGACTGCTCATTACAAAGGTGCGATCCATTGAACTCTAGAACAATTAACCAATAATTATATTTACAAAAAATCCATATCTCAATCCGAAGGCATAAAACCTACCTCAACTAACACAGACCTAAACCCTAGCCTGTTATCGCTCCAGGGCCCCGGTGAATGGGTAATATCAATACACATATATCTTATAAAGATCCGACTGTATTCTACATACTGTGTTGTAAGATATTTCGTAAGACTAAAGAGATATTCTACACCTGTGTAAATCTATTTCTGGGTCGTACGGAACGGTTGTAAACTATTGCGTCTAATAATGATATACATATACCTCTTACGTTGTTTTTCATGGATACCAAATCTACAGCTTAATGCGAATATTTCTATATCTGGAATTTAGCACATATTATTATTATCATTACAAAACAAGACCCGAAATAATGCCGAGATGTCAACTAGAAACCTCCACAGTCACCGTTTTCACCTATTCGAGCAGTGTTTAAACCTTTACAATTTAGCTTTCACTATCCCCATTCCCTATAGAGATATTAAACTATGAGTAGATATTACCAGTTGGCCTACTGACCTTACCCAACGGGGGACTTTAATCTTCTTATACCAGAGTGTATTATATAAAGCGAACATATTATAAAATGCCTATATCTACCTTTCTTGTCTGACAGGGCTTTGTCAGGCGCACACAGATATCGATTATTTCTAAAAATGTGTAACGTTCTTTATTGTGTTTTTATGAACTGTTGTTGAGTCGACGGTTCAAATTAGATTTGACTCAAACCAAAGTATTGAAATTTATTTGACAAATTATTTAATTTTTAAAATGGTTAGATCGATACGAACACATGTGTTATTTACTTACTGGACCTGTTCCGGATGGTTTAAAGTTCGTGATCATTCCAAGGTTTACTCATTTCTAACTGCTATTTTAATTCCTTACTTACACAATCACAAGTATTTGACAAATTTATTTATATAGAATTCTGGGTGATTACAATTACTTTATTCAACAGGATTTTTGGATTTCCTTTGATTAACGCAGTGTATTGAATGTATTTGACTGTTCTATCTAACAGCTGTTCAGATGATAGTCGTATTTCTAATTTGACCTTATTCGTAAGACACCGGCTGAAAATGAACTATCGACCTCAAACAATTATTTAATGCTTTCAAGTTCATATATGTTATAAAAAATACACATAAACAAAGTAGCTTAAATCACATCCTAATAATAGTATAGTTTAGTTAATTTATTATCTTTTATATATTAAAATTATATTTCTCTCGGCAAAAGATCTACATTACAAGAACATTGAAATAGTCACACGATACACAGATATGCCTCTAAAACATATGTATCCTTTCATGGGTGTTAAGAATATTTTTATATTAAAGTAGATCATGTGTGATGACATAAGCCATATTCTCTGTGGTAAATATGCAATCCAAGCTAAGCGTCCTTAGTCATTTTGCACTATTTTCAATGCATGTGACTTACGAAATACCAATATCTATTCGCACTACTTCTTTCATTTAATCCAATAGAATATTATAATTATTTCCTCAAACGAATATCTAAGTTGAACTATTTCACTCGCTTATTTCTAATCAGCCAACGAAGAAAAACAGCAAAATCCAGCGGAAAAATATGGAATGCAAGTTTCTTTCAGTTCCTTAACATTTGAAGCCAGCCGTTTGAGAATAGACGTTTTTACAGTGTGAGACCCAACCCGTGGTGTATTCTAGCATTAGCTGAGCGCTTGTCGCCGCGTAGAGGCTCGTTTTTGGAAGGCACAGTCTATACCTGGCCTCATGCCATATGATTTGAGTGACGTCTGCTTAAAATGCGGCATTTGCATACCAAATAAATCACACCATCCTTTATTCACGAGAATCAGTTTGAGATATCAACAATATCACAACTGTTAACATTACGTGTCGGTGAGATCTGCACAGACTTATTCAACGACAAGGTTTAGTCCTACCCGCTACAGTTTAGAGGTTAAAGAACGCGTTTCTGTTTAAGCTGATGTCATATTTGGTGTACTATGTTTGGCACCGCGTGCTGGCACGCGCCTTGTTGTTGGAACTAAGGCTTCAAGATCGGGTTACTAAGCTGGGACCAAATCCATACACTAAACATTCAAACGTAAGATGAATTAGATGTGTGATTACAAGTGAACCAGTGATATTCAGTACCTATACTTTTCAATGAGTGTTCCGTTCGTATTACTGTTACTGTATTTTCTAGATGAAAATGACACAAGAGGAAGTTCAGTTAAAGGAAGACGACTTTACAGGTTCTGCTTGAATTACTGTTGTCGCTGATATGTGCGCAAAAAATATTCGGAAATCGAAATAGTTTCAATTTTTATTGTTGTTTTTATAATCTTTTCACTGTGTTTCAGCTGGTCCCTTGTGTACACTTAACCTCTGTTTTTTTAGGTACAAATGACCGCGCCTATTCACCAAAGTAGGTAGTTTGTCGATAATCTAATATCATTAGTTTGTTACTACCCGTTTAATATTCAGGTAGAGGTACAGGGCTACCTTGATCAATATTCTGTAAGGATTGGGATCCCAATCACTGTAGTTTTATCTTCATTGACGAACGCCTAATGAAAGTCCCAAAGGCATTGTCTGATACAAACTAGCTACATCGTTAACCCATCGCTAGGTAACCACTGTTTCCGCGTCGATGAAACATCCATAATTGATTCGACCAAACTTTTTTGGCATAGGGTTTCATCAATTAGTTGGTATGTTGAGTGGGTTACTAGGCTAAGCGTCAGGGTAACTTGCTTAACCACGCCAACTAAGTCATGAACATGATTTTATCACAATTACATGTAAAAAGTTTAAGCTGTTGTAAACATTTTGAAAACGTGATATGTTTCTTGCCTCTGTTAATGCTTCGTTGTGTTTAATCGTTTTGTCAAATTTTATGGGAGGGAGTTGGGGTTAACCTTTTTATACAAAGTCTTAAACATAGATTTATCCCTCCTCCATCACGCGTTCAAGAACAGATGCTAAAATACCAAGGATAAGATCAAATTGGTTTGAATCTTCCGTGTCAGTCATGGCAAGTAGCGATTTAATAATTACATGTGGTGTGGTGAAATCGAGGTCGACAACTCCAACAGAACCAAGATTAAAAGCTAGTAATTACTATGTACCCGTCACGATTGGTATTACTTACATTACTTTATGTATACCTGATTGTAATTACTGATATACCTGCGACAGAAGAATAACGTTATTTAATCAGGTTTAATCGAGAGGACAATCCTAACTATAATGAAATCAATTGAAGTTAACCATCCGTAACGATAACTGAAAAGTGATATTAACGACCCCCATTATACATTTTGGTCCCGATATCAGGAAACAAACAGAAGTCAAAAACTGACTTAAGTAATAAATTCTCATATAAGTTGCATAAGGAGAAAAAAGTAGAAGCACTTTTGTTTCCAGAATTCGGGGCCTGAAGTCTTAGTATCAACGACACCCATTATATGTTAGAGACATTGAATCTTCAGATATTAAAGCATTTTATATTTGTTCTCTGCTGTATCTACTCTGTCATATATCGTAATGCCTTTGTGCCTAGTCATTATTCGTGACGTAATCAGTTTGTGTGAGTTATGTCATCATCTTTTGACAAAATGGATCTACTTTTGTAACAAAATATGTCATTATGCCAAAAAGGATAAGTTTACCATTGTCGTCATTTGTCGTCAACTATTAAGCGAAACAGCTCAGTTCTTAAACAATTTCGTAAGATAGACGAAGGTCAAACTAATACTGCTTAGTGGCCATAAGACCAACCAAATACCCTTATACCATAATCAATACAACGTTTACATACCAATTGAAAACTGTCCATTCAATGCCGCATTACAGCGCACAATCCCACTACTTAACCAATGTTTAATCTATTTCCAGTGTTCAGGATACACGACATGTTTTACAAAGCATTGGCTGGTTGTAATTAAACCTCGTGGTCCTGAAGACCGGGGACCATTCTCTGGTAAACTGACCACTCGTGTATTGGATTCGGAATATGTTGACTCAACAAGAAAAATAAGTTAAAGATCTATACATTCGGGAAGTTAATCGTATAAGTTACGTATGTGTGTTTATTTAATTTCACTAGTACATTTCACAAACAGATTTCCGAGCTAATTTGATTCGGTTATAGCATACAAACAGGTTTTAACAAGATTTCCTTTCATACTTACATTAAATAACTTGAAAATAAAATAAATGCTGGAAGCTAATCCATAATCCCATTTTATCTTCATTAAGCATGAAATGAAGCAACAAACCAAACATTTTAATAAATGAAGCTTTTAAAATGATAGCATTGTAAGTATTAAATAGTGGCCCTCTTAAACCTTCCACACATGTCCACAGAATAATGGCTTATTTGAAAGAGCTTGCGATATCAAAGCGCCTGGCCAAGTAAGTAATGGGCTGTCTTAGCCATTGTTAGTCCGCTGTGTTTCCTCACAATGTACAACTACCTTACCTATGAAACATTCCCTATGTAGGTCATCAATTTAAAGTCGGTGCCTGTGTTCGATTGCCTTAGCTCAAGATTTCGCACGAAATGAAATTATTTTACAATTCATATTTCATGTAAAGTTTGGAGAGTGTTCACAGGTAATAAACATGTATAGCTCTCTCAATTTTTTGTCATGCTGTTTCGGAAAGGTTTCAAGTGGACTAACTGTTATGACTCATATGAAGACATGGGTCAAAAATGTAAATCTATAAACAGTTAATTTAATATCATACCAACATACCACCAGGTACGTATGTTGATCTCCTAGGTGTAAATATCCACGCCTAACTCACTTATCATGGACTTTATCTACCACAACTAAATCTATCATAATACTTTATATTGAACTAAGACTAACGCTCAGATTATTGCTGCCAGTCATCTGTATTAATTTATATTGATAATGTTAAAATGGTCTACTGACATCTAAAGTCACTAAAGTCAGAGTTTCCGGAATAAAACACTTCCTGGCGGACAGGGCCCCGTCATGGCACCATTAAACCACTAAAAGTGTTGGATATAATACTGGATACTAGTGACCTCGAAAGTTCTTTGATTTCTAATGAATGAAAATGACAATAAGGGTAATAGGGCTTCAGTTTGGTCTTTCGCTCTTTATGTGAATACAAATTAATTTAGCCCAAGTCAAATTATCTTATTATTAATTTGATGTTTAACATAGTCTGTTTATAGTTTTAAAGTCATCCTACATTCCAATTCAAAATTATAGATTTTTAAGAGAAGTATAACTCGAATAACAATTTCCCTCTTGAAGCACACAATGGAAGATACCTTGTTCCTACCCCTGAACATGCACATCGTTACGAGTGGGTCGATGGAGGCTGTCAAGGGTTTCCTTTGATCAATATACTGAATACCTGCTGTCTTTGACTCTACCACTGGGTAAACAGGATCGATGTACTTTTGTACTTTTTATACGATATGGAGGACAAAGTCTGTCTTCTGCGGTTAATGTGGATTCAAGGTTAAATCTAATTCAATGTTTATGTCGTTCTTATTTACTTGTTATCGTTATATTTTTGCCCTAAAACCTGTTTTTTATCGTAACTCTCGAAAAGTAAATTCTACTGTCGGGTCTCACTCTTTACCAGAATGCTAAGAACTGATGCACTGTTTTGCTATATGTTTCAATGATATTACACTATAAATTCGAAATAACTTTAATATTACCTCACAGACTGACAATTCCTCCAAAACGTTATCTCACAAACACTGAAAATTTCCTCCAAAATGTTATCTCACAAAGACTGACCACTTCCTCTCAACGTTATCTCACAAAGACTGACAATTTCCTCCAAAACGTTATCTCACAAAGACTGACAATTTCCTCCAAAACGTTATCTCACAAAGACTGACCACTTCCTCCCAAACGTTATCTTACCAAGATTGACCACTTCCTCTAAAACGTTTTCTCACAAAGATTGACCACTTACTCTCAAACGTTATCTAACATAGACTGACCGCTTCCTCCCAAATGTTATCTTACAAAGATTGACCACTTCCTCCCCAACGTTATCTTACAAAGACTGACCACTTCCTCCCAAACTTTTTCTTACAAAGACTGACCATTTCCTCTCAAACCATACAGGTCTATTACGCATACTCAAATGTGAAATGCCAATCTTATAACAGTTGTAATACTCGGGTGTATTTACCGAACAAGGTAAATTATGTAAATATGCACAAACATATGAGACAAAGTAGACATAAAACACACAGTTAGGTATCCATACTGTAGTAAAGTATAGGATAGGGGTGATTCAGGGATACCTCAGATATAGGACATAGGGGAGGGGTGATTCAGGGATACCTCAGGCATAGAACATAGGGGAGGGATGATTCAGGGATACCTCAGGCATAGGACATAGGGGAGGGATGATTCAGGGATATCCCAGGTATAGAGTATAGAGTAGGAGTGATTCAGGGATACCTCAGGTATAGGACATAGGGGAGGGGTGATTCAGGGATACCTCAGGCATAGGACATAGGGGAGGGTGATTCAGGGATACCTCAGGCATAGGACATAGGGGAGGGTGATTCAGGGATACCCAGGTATAGAGTATAGGGTAGGAGTGATTCAGGGATACCTCAGGTATAGGACATAGGGGAGGGTGATTTAGGGATACCTCAGGTATAGAGTATAGGTAGGATGATTCAGGGATACCTCAGGCATAGGACATAGGGAGGGTGATTCAGGGATACCTCGGGCATAGGACATAGGGGAGGGATGATTCAGGGATATCCCAGGTATAGAGTATAGAGTAGGAGTGATTCAGGGATACCTCAGGTATAGGACAGGGGAGGGTGATTCAGGGATACCTCAGGCATAGGACATAGGGGAGGGTGATTCAGGGATATCAGGTATGAATAGGGGAGGGTGATTCAGGGATACCTCAGGCATAGGACATAGGAGGGGTGATTCAGGGATACCCAGGTATAGATAGTAGGATGATTCAGGGATACCTCAGGTATAGGACATAGGGGAGGGATGATTCAGGATAACCAGTAGAACTAGGAGGGAGATTCAGGGATATCCTCAGGTATAGGACAAAGGGGAAGGATGATTCAGGGGTACCTCAGGTATAGGACATAGAGGAGGGATGATTAAGGGATATCCCAGGTATAGAGTATAGAGTAGGAGTGATTCAGGGATACCTCAGGTATAGGACATAGGGGAGGGATGATTCAGGGATACCTCAGGTATAGGACATAGGGGAGGGATGATTCAGGGATATCCCAGGTATAGAGTATAGAGTAGGAGTGATTCAGGGATACCTCAGGTATAGGACATAGGGGAGGGATGATTCAGGGATACCTCAGGCATAGGACATAGGGGAGGGATGATTCAGGGATATCTTAGGTATAGAGTGATTCAGGGATACCTCAGGTATAGGACATAGGGGAGGGGTGATTCAGGGATACCTCAGGCATAGGACATAGCGGAGGGGTGATTCAGGGATATCTTAGGCATATGACATAGGGGAGGGTGATTCAGGGATACCTCAGGTATAGGACATAGGGGAGGGGTGATTCAGGGATAACTCAGGTATAGAACATAGGGGAGGGATGATTCAGGGATACCTCAGGTATAGGACAAAGGGGAAGGATGATTCAGGGGTACCTCAGGTATAGGACATAGGGGAGGGATGATTAAGGGATATCCCAGGTATAGAGTATAGAGTAGGAGTGATTCAGGGATACCTCAGGTATAGGACATAGGGGAGGGATGATTCAGGGATACCTCAGGTATAGGACATAGGGGAGGGATGATTCAGGGATATCCCAGGTATAGAGTATAGAGTAGGAGTGATTCAGGGATACCTCAGGTATAGGACATAGGGGAGGGGTGATTCAGGGATACCTCAGGCATAGGACATAGGGGAGGGGTGATTCAGGGATACCTCAGGTATAGGACATAGGGGAGGGGTGATTCAGGGATACCTCAGGTATAGGACATAGGGGAGGGATGATTCAGGGATATCCCAGGTATAGAGTATAGAGTAGGAGTGATTCAGGGATACCTCAGGTATAGGACATAGGGGAGGGGTGATTCAGGGATACCTCAGGCATAGGACATAGGGGAGGGGTGATTCAGGGATACCTCAGGTATAGGACATAGGGGAGGGATGATTCAGGGATACCTCAGGTATAGGACATAGGGGAGGGGTGATTCAGGGATACCTCAGGCATAGGACATAGGGGAGGGATGATTCAGGGATACCTCAGGTATAGGGGTGTGATTCAGGGATACCTCAGGTATAGGACATAGGGGAGGGGTGATTCAGGGATACCTCAGGTATAGGACATAGGGGAGGGATGATTCAGGGATATCCCAGGTATAGAGTATAGAGTAGGAGTGATTCAGGGATACCTCAGGTATAGGACATAGGGGAGGGGTGATTCAGGGATACCTCAGGTATAGGACAAAGAGGAAGGATGATTCAGGGATACTTCAGGTATAGGACAAAGGGGAGGGGTGATTCAGGGATACTTCAGGTATAAGCATAGGGGAGGGGTTATTCAGGGATACCTCAGGTATAGAGCATAGGGGAGGGGTGATTCAGGGATACCTCAGGTATAGGACATAGGGGAGGGATGATTCAGGGATACCTCAGGTATAGGACATAGGGGAAGGATGATTCAGGGATACCTCAGGTATAGGACATAGGGGAGGGGTGATTCAGGGATACATCGGATACAACACAATCTGGCCTCAATCATGGATGAAATATACAGACTATAGTACCTCAATTACTGAACATGAAAGAAGGACAATTTATAAAGGGGTCACATGTGAAGATGTTACAAAGATTTGGCAGTAAGATAACATAGAATACCGTGTCAACATGTGTAAATTGTTCACAGTTAAGACTTGTCTGGTTTTCATGATGGAATTCTATCCAGGTTAAATGAATTAACTCTTATTATAGTATGTAGCATAAATGAATGGTAACATTACTGTACATTTGAAATATCTTAGAACAAATAAAACTTGTTTCGTTGTCTGATTGGACGCTATATACAGTTATAGTAGGGACTGCTATACTGATATATACAGTATATACTGTGTGTGTTGTCACATTGATTACAAACCCCCAGGTACACGTTATTAAGTGGTTTGTGGTACACAGATCGAAGAGAATAAATACTACCTTTTATTGACGAGAGCTCGTATATAACACTGAACGTGACAGAGGTGTATAAAGCTAGATATGACCATCAGTAATCTGTTATAAACTTTTCAGTCTATTTCTATATAAATTTTTCAGTCTATTTCTATATAAACTTTTCAGTCTATTTCTATATAAACTTTTCAGTCTATTTCTATATAAACTTTTCAGTCTATTTCTATATAAACTTTTCAGTCTATTTCTATATAAACTTTTCAGTCTATTTCTATATAATTTTTTCAGTCTATTTCTATATAATTTTTTCAGTCTATTTCTATATTTATAAACTTTTCAGACTATTTCGATGTTTTCGTCACGCCTCAGACACCTGGATGATTTTATTTTGAATCAGAATGGCAAACCATTTTGCAGGTGTCACAAATAAATGATAATAATGATAAATATATATTGACATTTCCTTGATTCTGTTACACGTCTCTATTTAACTGGTTTATAAGGGCTTTAATTTTATACGGAGAAACATGGATTACCATAAAAGCTACTCTCAAGGAGATATGAACGTTGATAATATTTAATTAACTTGCATAGAGCAATAAATCAAAATCAAACACTTCTGATTTAATTTCATATTTCAATTAGCATTACAAACAAATTAAGGGGTTACCTGTAAATAAGTTTGTATTCTAAACTACATGCATCGACAAACTCGATAGCTACTCGACGGACACTTGATACCCATGTCCCTTTAAATAAATTACACAGCCGTTTTAAAGTCTGGCAATAGTGATTATTTTCTAAACAAGTAGT